>NC_045787.1:16481158-16790250 GCF_009873245.2 Balaenoptera musculus | reverse complement strand
GAATAACTTTCTAAGAGTAAATACAATTTAATTACTAGTCTGAATATGTCTCCTAGACTCAGTGGCTATTAGTAAACTTGATAATTGTTGACATTCATAAAAAATTTTTAACCACTGATTTTCAACTCATGTGATACTCTATATTTCCAGTGGTGGGTCTCGAGACTATTTCCTTTGTTGGCTTATAGATACTCATTACTGAAGTGTTAAATTTTCATTCATATATTCACAAATTATTGAAAGTGTAAAGAAACCTTCTAAATCCTTTTGGATAGGACTTGTTGACTTTGAAGGCAGGATGGAGTCATCAGAAAACCAAAACCTACATGTAAGAAAATAAAATTCGTGAAATCACATCCTCACCAGAACTAAAAGCACAGCCAAATTACAATTTTGGGAGCTCCCCTGTTTTTAGTCAGTATGATTATATCAAAGTATATTACAATTTAGAAAAAACAGTCAGGCTGCAAAAGCATGCATTTCGATGATCAGGATTACAAGATTTGAGGTAGCTGTTTCCTTCGAGCTCCATCATGGATGTCTCCACTGCAGCTCGTACCAATGGTCAATCATTTAGTCTTTATGTCCGTATGTTTAACATGCATACAGCCACGTAAAACAAATGTAAAACTTAAAGAATTATTATAAGGAAAAAACAAAGATGGCTACCCTTGTAACCACCGCCTAGACAAAGAAATAAAGCTATGACAGACACCTCTAAATCTGTCTTCTGTTCCCCATCCCAATTAGAGCCCACGTCCTCTCTCCAAATGCAAACACGTGCACAACTACAATCACTTCCTTATGTTTCTTCATTTCCATCCCAATTTGCTATAGTTTAAGGGTGTCTCTACTTAAAAAAAAAAAAAAAGCTTCAATGTTTTTTATATCTCTGATCTTAGAAATCTCTTTCTTATAACAATCTAAAATGTACTGTTGCATTGCTAGGTTCTGCTCTGGTTTCCTGGAAATACAGTTAACCTCTTCTTTTCCCATAACACAGACTTTCCAGTAATTGAGTCAGTATCATAGTGTTCCCATCATCTTTTCTGTGGGTTAACTTTATAATTTCTTTAAGTTAGTTCTTCTCAAACTAAAGTCCCCAAATCATTGTCATGAAAATCACCCGCAGAACTGGTTAACAATATTCTTAGACCTTGTTCCAAGTTCACTGAATTAAAAACTCCAAGGTAGGATACAGTCATCATCCGTGTTTTGCTAGCTTCCCATGTAATTACATATTCACATCTTTTAAAACACCATGGGTGGGCAACTCTGAATTGTAATAGAGACAGCAGGGATGAATACGGAATCAATTTAAGGACTTAATTTATCTTTTCTTAATCTTAATTTTCTTTTTCCTAATGATCTTCTCTCTTCTTTCTTCCTCCGTTCCTCAATTTTTAAAATAGTTGAAGACAAAGTTTTTCAGATGACAAAGAAATTACTAAGAAAATATGGGTGGATCAGCCTACACTACCATGCTCATGGTTTGCAGAAGAGACTTTTTGAAATAGAAAGGATAATCTTTCCAATTTTCCCAACTCATTAATGATTATCCATCAAAAATGTGTCCTTCTCACCAGGTACTCAAAAAAGGAAATGAAGGGTATCTTGGGGGTAAACTTACTGACAACTTTTCCTCTGCTTTTCATTCTCATTTCTATACATTATTTTGCTTGGAATAGAAGTGACTAACAACTGTTGCAGTATCAGTAATACCACCTGTCATATAACTTGGATGTGCATCTCCACCTAGTATCTCTCTTCTGAGACAGTCACATGAGTCGAAAGCCATAAAACCAACAGAGTAATAGTGCCAAACAAGCTGAGTATAAGGAGTGTTTCAAAAAGGAGAACTTCAGTTTCTAATGCAGCTGAAAAATCAAATAACATAAGACATAAAAGTCTGTTGACTTTATTAACATGGACAATACAGATGCCCCCATGGAGAGCTGCATTCACATATTGATGAGGGCAGTAACCAGACTTGGAAAGGATTCGTGAGTGAGCGGGAGATGAGGGCATATAGAGAAATTTCAGCGTAGACATATTTTTCAAAGTTTGTCTGTGAAGGTGAACGGACAGATGATATTATTGCTGGATGGAAGATAGATAAAATGACAATTTTTTATTGTTTTTGTTGTTATCCTTGTTGCATTTTCTCTGAGAAGTATTTAAGCCTGTTCAGGTTTTGATGGGCAGTATATTATGTAGCAAATAATCCTTTGAAGATATGAGAAGGGATAATTGATTGTGTAAGGGTCTTTGTAGAAGTGTAGGATAGGGAAATTACATTTTCTTTATTGAAACTGGAAGAAACTAAGAGAGAATGAATAAAAATTCAGATGTGCATTTGTGTTTGAAACAGCAAAAAAAGAACATTCCCAGCTGATGTTTTCTATTTTCTCTGTTAAGTAGGAGGTGAGGGGGTTTGCTTAAAGTGAGAGGTTAGTTATAGGAAGGGTATGCATATTGAGGACATTGGAGAAGGTCTGAAATTGTTAGGACAGTGGCTGAGATCTTCACACTTTATTTGGAACAGAGTTGAAAGTAGTAAATTAATAGTAACACTAGTCTTTCCTGTTGCATGATTATTTTATGGTAGTTTTTCCATAGAGAAAGGGAGTAAGTGGATTAATATAGATTTAGAGTTTGGGTATATTGAACAAACTACAAAATGATGAAAAACAATAAAATACTAGGCAACAAAATTTCTGCATAATATTATGACTATTATTATTTGCAACAATGAACTAGAAAAGTGTTTAGACAAACAGGCTGAAAGAACACTAGATTGTGAGCAGAAAATGAAATGATTGATTTAGTGGTTTTGTAGGAATAATGATTTCTACTCCAAAATTAATTTGATGAAGTGAAGGATAAGGATACATAAACTGAGGTAGTCAAAGAAATCTGACTCAAGGTGTTGGTTGGTTCACCCATGACAAAATCAACAAATTTGGTAAGGAGTGGAATTGAAAGCAAGAAGCAAAGGTGCTAGAAAATGGACATATGAAAAAAATATGAACAGGAAGAAGACAATAAAGTCAGTATAAGATTCTCAAAAAAAAAAAGGCTGGTTTTTCACTTACTGATTTATTATTTCCTCACTTATTGCTTCATTGCTTTCACTTCATTCTTTGTTCATTTACTGCTTTACAGGTATTAAAAGAACTGTAGAATGGTAATTGTTTTAAGGCAACAATGAACAATGAGGATAAAGACTTACCTCTTGATTCTGTGGTTACAGAAGTTGAGAGACTTTAAAATCTATCCCTAGAGTCTCAAAGAGAAATAGTGTCTTCAGAGATAAGTCAGAATTCAAAGCAAAGGAACAGAGGGACCCCTCTGAGAAAGTGATCATCTACCGATATTCCCCATTGTCATTTTAATGCAGGGAATTGGCTGCCCAAACAGGGACTAGATTTACTAGATACCTTTGCAATAAAAGATTGCATTGAGACAAAGTTCTAACATATGGAATGTGAATGAAAGTCACATTTCTCCTTCCAGACCCAGCCCATAACTTTTCCCAAGCTTACTTCTCCTTGCTGTTTTCACATTCTGGCTGTCTGGCAGGAGTGGCGATGCCACCTAGGAAGACCTCGAAATCCATATATTGAACATGATGTAGCATTTCTCGGACTGGGTCCTTGAATTACTGCAAGATAGGGCTACCACACTGACCTATTTATTTACACGGTACTGTTACATAGGCAACCAATAAAGGTTAATGTTATAAGAGCTGTTAGAAAATTCAGAGTTAATTTTGCTACCACTGCTAACCTTATCATAAGTGATACACAAAGCTTGGCCGGGTATTTACTTGTTTGTTTATTTGATTGGTTGGCTGGTTGGTTGATTTTAATAAAGAGTTGAATCCAGATGACAAGGTAGAATGGTTTGCATTTTAGAGAGGAGAGGAGGACCAGGTAAGAAAAAAAAAAAGTGCGTTATCACTAAACTAATTCGCTTCTGTAAAGGCTACTTTGCTTGGGGGCCAGTGTTACACTTTTTGAGCTGACTGATCAAAATGGAGGTAGAGCAATAGATAAATTCAGAACTCAGTTTCTTTAAGTTTAGTGGATGGAGGACATGGTGTTTGTGACTTTAGGTTGTGTGATCTGAGCATGTATAACCTGGTAAATACAAGGACCCAATCCCAGCTTGTTTACCCAGGGATGCTGCTTGTCCCAGCAACTGTAAGTCATTACATATTTTGAATTGAATTGTTTATAATTTGAAAATCAAAATAGTTTTACTTCTCCTTTTTGTATAACAATGATATTTTTTTAATAAAACTTAGACGCAATCAAATTTTTTTAAGCAAGACAAAGTAGAAAGGAAAAAGCAAAAAAACAGTTTTTAAAAAATATTTGTGTGTGCACGCACCCACTAACCCCCCCCCCCAACACACACACCCTTACCACTCAAATATACTCTCACTTATTTAGCTGCTTTAACCTGAACTATTTTACGTCCTAAAGTTGTGTGTTGGTCTAGGGGCCATAAAACCCCCTTTGCAAGTCCTATATAGGAGGTTAAGCAATTCACATTGAAAAGTAGGAGTTTTTGCCTCCTATTTGTTTTCAGTTTTCAGGGACAGCTGCAAAACAAATGTATATTCTCCATTTTAATATTCATTTAATATTACATTTATTTATTGGAAAATCCTTCTGGACCTTGTTCCAAATGGAGAGGGGAAGTTCTAAGAGTAAGTGACAAAAAATAGTTTCTGCTCTGGGACTAAATGCAGGAAGAAGGTCTATATAAAGGAAGGGGAAGTGAGAGTAAAAACAAACAAAAGCAAACATTTTCAAAACATATGGTTTTGAAATTCATGTATTGTTAAAATGTATTAAAAATTTTAATTTATAATGAATGTATATATTGTATGTCTGGAAGAGCCAACTTTAGGCTCTTGTGATACAGATTGAGAAGAAAACTATTTACAGAGATTAAAGGGTTTGTGTTTCTTTAAATTCTCTCATTTCATGTTTTTTTTGTTTCCTTTTTTTTAATGAATCAGTTTATCTTATCTTAAACAGTATAATCTAATGATACTTCTGGCTGAGCTGGAGGGTATACAAATGCAATCAATTTATTTCTGCTTAATAAGTGTTGCAATACCTTGGTGTAAACACTGCTTATATTTGTTTGTATACTTATTTTAAAAAATCAAGCAGAAAAGAAACAGTCTTTGTAATGCCAACTCCCCAAGTACTCTTTCTTTGAATCAACCTTATTAAATATACAACTTATGCAAATTATACCCAAACAATAAGAATTTGTAAATATAATGTAATCATTTATGTCTCTTAAAATTGAAAATGAATCAGAGGAATTTTCCCTTTAGCAATGTTTCTAGAGTTGTACTTTTCTTTAACTGGAGATACTTCAAACTTTGTTACAAAGCCCGTAATGAGTGCCTCTTAGTAGTAAGCCCTATAAAACTGTGTGCATATTTTAAGAAATAAATACATGGATGAATAAACAAATAAAACTATAGCTTTTATTTTTCAGTCTTTCCTCAGAAAGTGTAAGAACAGTGGCAATGGATTCATAAATAGTAGTATATAATATCTAAGATATAGAAAGGAGTCATTTCAAAATTATGAAAAATAATTGCTCTTGAGTATGCTATTTTCAACAGGAGCATTTTAACTTGTTTGAAGTAAATTAATAAATATGGTATTGTTAGTTAACATGTATTTAATTAACTGAAGTTTAAGTAACTTACCTTTTTATTTCTGCCATTTACTAAAACTTTTTATATACAGCATTTAAGTTTTAGCCTTACTAAGTAAACTGTGATAAATAAGATCATTTTTATTTGCCTGTCATAAAAAATATACTTTTTTGTTACAGTATATTTTGTTATTCATTTTTTGTTACAGTATATTTTGTTATTCATTCATTTGTTTAGCAAATTTTTTTATTAAGTACTTATGATATTTCACTTTTTAGAATTCTAGAGAGAGGGAAAGGAATATATTTGAAGAAGACTTTGACTTCATGGACTTATCTTCTAGTGATGTATATAACAATAAATAAGTGGATAAATAAATACTAATGTAATATAACACAGAATAATAAAGTCCAGGTAGGTAAGTAAATGAAGAGTGAATTGAGAAGGTGGAGGTACTGTTTTAAGGAGGAAGTCAAGATAAGCTCTTCACTTGTCAAAACGCAAGCAGAATCCTGCATGAAGAAAAGGAGTCAGCCTTATAAAAATCTTGGGGAGGACTGTTTCAGCAGGAGAGGTTGGTTGACTGAATGCCCTAAAATGAGAAGAAGTTTGGCCTGAATGAGGAAATGCCAGAAGGCAAGTGTGTTGGAGTACAGGGAGTGAGGGAGAATACGGTCAGATGGAAGAATATAGAAGATGATGGAGAAGGATTCTTTATGTCCTCCTAGCCCATTGCATTGCAAGGATTTGAGATTTTGTTCTTAGGTGAAGGGAAGCCCAGGTTTGAAGTGTAATGATGACATGATTGTAGTTATTTCTAAAGTTTAAAAGTTCACACCAGGTGATATATGAAGAATGGGTTTTCGAGGAGGATTGAGCAAAAGTGAAAATATGGAGATCAGTTAGAAGATTATTGAATGGTCCAAATGGAAGATGGTGATCATTTGTACTAGCGTGATATCAGAGGAGTTTTAGTAAATCGTAGGTTGAGATGATTAATATTATGTGTCAACATGGCTAGGCTATGGTGTCCAGTCGTTTGGTCAAACATCAGTCTAGTTGTTATAAAGATATTTTTTAGATGTGATTAACATTTAAATCAGCAGAGTTTGAATAAAGTAGATTACTCTCCAGAATGTGGGTAGGCCTTATCCAATCACTTGAAGGCCTTAAGGGAGAAGACTGAAGGAAGAGGAGGAAAAGAATAAGGAATTCTGCTTCCAGAGTGCCTTCAGACTCAAGATTTTTTTTTAAATTTAATCCAGGTTAAATTTTGTTTTATTGTTTTTTATACATCTTTACTGGAGTATAATTGCTTCATAATGTTGTGTAGTTTCTGTTGTATAACAAAGTGAATCAGCTATATGTATACATATATCCCCATATCTCCTCCCTCTTGTGTCTCCCTCCCACCCTCCCTATCCCACCCCTCTAGGTGGTCACAAAGCACGGAGCTGATCTCCCTGTGCTGTGCAGCCGCTTCCCACTAGCCATCCATTTTACATTTGGTAGTGTATATATGTCGATGCTACTCTCACTTCCAGGATGTTGGCCTGCCTTGCTGATAACAAACTTGCTACCTTCACAACTGCATGAGCCAATTACCTAAAATGACTTTACTTTATCTCTTTGTCTGTCTCTCTCTCTCTGTCTCTCTAACTTTATATATATATAACTGACTTATTTGGTCTTATTGGGCCTCCTATGGTTCTGTTTTCCTGGGGAACCCTCATTGTTACGTAGGTTATTGGGTTTATATGCATATTGTTAATGGAATGTATGTGAGTGAAAGAGGGAAATCAAGGATTCATCTTATGTTTGAGTTCTGAAAAACACAGTGAATATTGCTACCACTAACTGAGATTCAGAAAACACAGAACTGCTTTATGTAGAGAAGGGGAGATAAAGATTTCTGTTTTACACAGGTTGAGGCCTGTTAAGAGATACAAATGGAGATGTTAAAGAAGCAGAAGTAAAAACATGTTAAAGATCTGGAGTAAAAACAGGAGTCAGGACTGGAGATAAAGGTTCAGAGTTATCAGTTGGTAGATACTATTTAGAGGTATGGACCTAGATGAGACCACCTAGAAAGAGAGTTGATGGAGGGCCTAGGACTGAGCCTAGGTCAGAAACATGGAGAGAACAAAGGATAGTAGGTATAAGTGTACAGACTGTAGGAAAGAATATCAGAATAAAAGAGTGGCTAAAATGAGAATAGAGAAGGAGCCATGGAATGTGGCAAGAGAGAGGTCATCCATGCCCTGGAGGGGAGGAGTTTCAGAGAAGCAGACCAGGACAAAACCCCAAATGGAAATAGAATAATAAAAACAGATGGCTTGAAAGCAGAGATGGTGACAAGAGTCATCATCTGATCATGTTGATATCAGTGATTAAAACTAAATTTAGGATCTTATAAAATTCTGTTGGATCTCTTACACTAGGTTTTACCTGGCAAGTTTTACATGATTTCTAAAATAAACCTATCTAACAGTGGCTTATTTTCCTATAATTTCCCTCCCCCCCCCATAAAATTAATAATAGAAAATAAACTGGAGAACTGTAATGTCTGTTATTTTACTGCTTGATTTATTAATGCAGTTTTTGGGGGTTTTTTCTTTTAGAAAAAGTGTCTCAGGTTGCATAAATTAGTTTTCTTATGGTCTCAGATAAGAACTAGCTTAATGTGTTCTTTTAAGTATATTAAGTTATACAGAATGTCAGTGGACAATAGGAATCACTCCATAATAATGTAGAGAATCAATATTTCAGGTTCATTAGTTGTGACTGTGACTTTGGATGGCAATAAGGAATAAAATAAAACTATAGCAATATCCAGATAACCATATGAAATTCCGGGGCAGGGGGTGGAAAGGGGACTTACTGCTTCTTTATTCCCATTACAATAAAACCAGACAGTTGTTTTAGGGGTTAAATTATCTGTACTTTAAATGCATTTTAATATTGAAAATACCACCAATTTAAGATGCAAACAAATTCTTAAAGAATTTTGACCACTAAAATGAAGTGAAATTGCATCAAATCCAATAGATAAGAGAGCCACCTTTGCCCCCAGGAACCACATTGTAGATAGCATAAAGTCAGTTATATTTTCCCAACAAAAAAGAAATGGTAATTATGCAAATCAATAGTGATATTAGATAACACTATGGTGGTAATAATTTTGCAATATATAAATGTATCAGATCAACACATTGTACACGTTAAACTTACAATGTTTTATGTCAATTAGATCTCAGTATAGCCGAGGAAAATAGTTGTTATTAGTGCTAGTAGTCAAATGGGGGAAGGGCAGTTTTAAGAGAAGCTCAAAACTATCTGTGAATAAAACGAACAAACAAACAAAAATCTCCAACATCAGTGTTCTTGAGGTGTAATACACGTTTTCATATATGTATATATAAATATGTACATAGATATATATCTATATCTAATCTATATATACCTGTATATATATATATATATATATATATATATATATACCAGATAACAAAATTTCCACAAAGATTAAAATTTAGAGTAACTTTAAGACTAAAAATGAGGACATTTGTCAGGTGAATATACACAACACATTTAATACAATAATGTTAACAATAGTTCTGAAACATTCATATTTTCACACATTAAAAAAACCTTTTATTAAAATGAGATATGCTAATAAAATTTCATTAGACTACTTCATGAATTTATAATCATTTCAGATATATCAAAATAAACTAAAAATAAGAATTAAATTCAATAATTAAATGAAGGTATATACATTTCAGTATTTTTTTTAGTTATTAAAGAAGAGTAAGATTTGTCTTGTTTTATTTTCCATATGACATTATATTAGTTTGATTGTAACACAGTCCCAATATACTGGGTGGATTCAACAACAGAAATGCATTATCTTACAATTCTGAGGGTGGAAGTCCAAGATCAAGGTGTTGACAGGGCTGGTTCCTTCTAAGCACTGTGTGGGAGGATCTGTTCCATGCCTCTCTCATATCTTCTGGTGGTTTGCAAGCAATCTTTGTTGTTTCTTGGCTTGTAGACCATCAACCTGATCTCTGTCTTCATGTTCACATGGTGTTATCCATTTGTGCATATCTGTGTCCAAATTCCCACCTTTTATAAGAACATCAGTCATATTGGATTAAGAGTCACTCTAATGACCTTTTTTTTTACCTGGACTACTTTCATGAAGAACCTATATTTAAATAAAGCTGTATTCTGAGGTTAGGACCTTAACATATGTATTTTGGGGGGCACAATTCAACCCATAACAGTCTGCCTTCTGGCCTCCCAGAATTCATGTCCTTCTCACATGGAAAATATGTTTGTCTGATCCCAACACCCCCCAAGTATCTTAACTCATTCTAGTATCAACTTTAAGTTTAACATCTCTTCTAAGTGTTGTCTAAATCAGGTATGGATGAGACTTGGGGTATGATTCATCCTGAAGCAAAACTGCTATCCATCTGTGAAGCTGTGAAACCAGATAACAAGTTATGTTTCCAAAATACAGTGATGGTCCGGGCATAGGATAGGTGTTCTTATTCCAAAAGAGAGAAATCAGAAGAGAAAAAGAAAAAGATTGCAGGTCTCAAGCAAGTCCAAAACCTGGCAGGGAAAATCCCATTAGATTTTAAAGTTTGAGAATAGTCCTCCTTGGTTTGATGATGATCTGCTTTCTGGGCTGGCGGGAGGCCGCTCAGCCCTCAAGGACGTGGGCTCTGCCCCACGTACCCCCAACGTGCTCCTAGCTTAGTGACCCCATTCCCTGTGCTCTGGATGGCAGTCTGCTCTCTGGAGCCCAAGGAGGTGCTTCTGTTCTCTGGATCCATGGCTTTACCTTCACAGTAACTTTTCCTTTAATGGCTCTTTCCTCAAAGTCATTCTTCCTTCACGTCCTTCTGTCTTTGTCTTTGGCAGTTCAGGCTGGCAGTGTTTCTGCCCTTATAAAAGTCTCAGAAATCTTGCTAGCCTCCCATGCAATTCACAGAAGTCCAAGACACCCTACCAGAGGATCTTCCACAGATCACTCTTGAATAATTCCATCTCTCTTCTGCTGAGATGATTGATTAGGTCGTGTCTCACACACCTAATCTACTTAGCAAATGGTTGTCCTGCTATATCCTTGACTCTTTTTGTAAAGCATCCCATCTGAATAAAATGAAATCTTTCAAATCATTACATGCTATTTTCTTTTTGCTGAGGAGTTCCTTCTTGAATTTATTTCTCTCCTCTTACGTTTCACTATAAGCAGCAAGGAGAAGTCACTCCATGCCTTCAACACGTTACTAAGAAATCTCCTCAGCTAAATGATCAAGTTATCCCCTGCCAATCTACTTTATATTGAACAAAACGCAATTCAAGTAAGTCCTCTGTCTCTTTATATCAAGATTTGTATTTCCTCCAGTTTCCAGTAACATGTTTCTCATCTCCATCTGAAGTCTACCAGAATAATTTTTGACATTCATATTTTTTTCTTTTCCATTATGGTTTATTACAGGATATTGAATTAAAATATATTTCTGTTCATGATGGTCTATGTATTTTCTAAGGTGATAGAAGCGTTCTCAATAGCTCTCTTGTTTTCTTTCAGAGCTCTCACCAGAATCATCGTTAACATCCATATTTCTAGCAATAGTCTCTTCAAGGCAATCTAGACCTTTTTAAATCACACACCTCAAATCTTTTCCAGCCTCAACTTAATATCCAATTCCAAAACTACTTCCTCATTTTTAAGTATTTGTGCAGCTGCAATACTTTTGGTATTAAAATCTATATTAGTTTTCTAGAGCTGTCTCAACAAATTGCCACAAATTGGATGGCATAAACAACAAAAATACATTGTCTCACAGTTCTAGAGGTCAGAAGTTCAAGATCAAGGTGTCAGTAAAGTTGGTTCCTTCTGAGAGCTGTGAGGAAGAATCTGGTCCCTGCCTCTCTCCTAGCTTCTGGTGGTTTGCTGTCAGTCTGTAGCATTCTTTCCTGCTTCTGCTGAGACCCCGGGTTATTTGCTTTCTCTTACTCTATCTGACTAGAAAGTCACCTTGAAAGAGAATTATGTTTTCACTATGTATATTTATCTATTCTATAGATTTCTACCTGTCTATGGTGATATGATTCTTCCATATAAAATTTCTAACTGCCTATATAACATTTTAAAAATTTACTGTTAAAATTTTGGTGAAATTAATATTTTTATTAATAACAGTCTTTCTTATAATATTCCCCTCTGTTGACTTTAACAACATTGCACTATCTTTACCTTCTTTCTAAATCCTACCCCTTGCATTCACTACACATTTTAGATGTCTCTTTTTTATTTTTATTGTTTCCTTTTCCACCATGTCTTGTCCCCATTTAATTTGTACCCAATAAACCCTTTGCTCTAATTGCCTTCTAAATCTCAATCTATATTCTGAACTTCAGGTTCCAATAATTCAAAAGGCCGGCTGGATATTTGTCACTGGATGGCCTCAAATCTATCATCTGTCACAAACCAAACTTCCACATGACAATTCTTCATCCTGACCTCACTTCTACTACCGATGTCACATAGCTCAACTTTAGAGTCATATAGACTCTTCTATCTATCTAATAGCATAACTTATAAGCCATCAAGAATAATAGATTCTTCTTCATATAGTGTTTCAAATGTCAACCTCATTTCTACATCCACGAATAAAATACTAGTTTATGTGCTCCTTAGGATATTTTAATATTCTCCCAATTTCTCTTCCTTCCTGTGGTGTCACTCTACCTCACTCTCTCCTAGCAGCACCATCGAGTCAATTGAATCAAATTTCATAGGCTGATATATCAAGATATTAGATACCCAGATCCAATATCCTGTACTCAAGAAACAAATTCTAGTTGGGTGACAGGTGCATAAAAATAGGCGTAATACTAATCATAATTGCTAAAATAGAAACATGCATACTTCGATTATGAATACAGGCAATTCAGAATTAGCTCCTAGGCATTCAGGGTAATTGCATGGTGGAGCTGGAAATGGAAGATGAGTGGGAGTTCCAGTGGCCAATAAATACATTCCAAACACTAGAAAAGTCACGTGCAAATGCATTGTGGCATCCAAGTACAGCTCTTCCTCGACTTAGGATGGGGTTATATAACAATAAACCCATTGTAACTTGAAAATATTATAAGTCGAAAAAGCATTTAATACACTTAACCTACTAAACATCAAAGGCTAGACCAGCCTTCCTTAAACATGTTCAGAATGCTTACTTTATCCTACAGTTGGCAAAATCATCTTTTACAAAGCCTATTTTATAATGAAGTGTTGACTATCTCATGTAATTTACTGAATAATGTGCTGAAAGTGAAGAACAGAATGGTTGTAAGTATATCAGTTGTTTACCCAGCGTGGTTGACCGGGAGCTGGGGCTCACTGCCACTACTCAGCAGCATGAGAGAGTATAATATTGGGTGTTGCCATGCAGGAAGAGATCAAAATTCAAAACTCAAAGTATGGATTCTACTGAACGCATATCACTTTCACAGCATCATAAAGTTGAAAAATGATAAGTCAAACCATCATAAGTCAGAGATCATCAGTGATGTGGAAATTGAGTGAATGGCAGGTGGTTGTCAATGAGAGAAAGAAAGCAGAGCCTGAATTGGCAAATATCCCAAGTTATTTAAAAGTTTGATGGAAATGTATGTTATCATGCAGGGAGATAGGTAGAGTGAGGGCTGAAGGTAACAAACTTAGTTTAATGTATTTCAAAAGGGAACTTCCAGTTTCAGCTGTGACATAGAAAGAAGTTGAAATTTATCAGTCCCACACTTACGATAAGAAAAAGCTTAACAAACTGAAAATGAATAACATTTGTTAGACTCATCAGAGAACTGAGGTAACAGAGTACTATTACCCCAGTATCTGGAGAGCCAGGTACATCCAGACCCACTTATTTGAAGCAGAAGCTGTTAGAGCTATAAACTAGTTGGAGTACTTAAATGGTAATAGACAGTTGGCCTTTGAACAGCATGGGGGTTAGGGGATGCCCACCCCCAGCTCAGTGGAAAATCCAGGTATAATTTTAGAGCTGGCCCTCCGTATCCACAGTTCTACATCTGCAGGTTCAACCAGCTGTGGATTGTATAGTAGTGTAGTATTTCCACTGAAGAAAATCTGTGTATAAGTGGACCCACACAGTTCCAACCCATGTTGTTCAAGGGTCAACTGTACTTTAACTGCTGGAGGCTGAATCTACACAAGCACCAGGGTGAGAAACATCTTGAGGCTCCAGATTTAAGGAAACCTACACTTTCATGGCATTTACCCTAAGGAATGCAATAGGATTTTCTGGTGAAAATGAGAGAACAAAACTATTGTGGTTCTGATGGGTTAGAGGAAGAGTAATCGTTGTGTACTATGCTGTGAGCTTTCACTAGAACAAAGGCATACTCTCTAGGGTAAAATATTTTACCAGAAATTTAGCATTGTAGAGGTAAGGGATTTTCTCTCACATCAGCCCCATCTGACCTTCCTGTCTCTTCCAAGAGGAAAAATAAACATGGTCAACCATAAAGAAATCGATGAAAAATGCTGCAGACATTGCTGCAGATGCCGGAGACATCTCCGGAGATACCGGGAGAAAAAAGTTAAACCACTGAAGAAACCCTTGTGAAGGACACCGCCTGGAGACACGGGCCCAGTAAACAACTGAGATTTAGTTGGAAGGTTATAGAACACTCCCTCTTCCCCACACCTAACCACCACGCCAACGTGGCTCTACAGTAATTACCACAGATTATGACTAAAAGACCTGCAAGACAGACTCTCTGAGTGGAGTGCTTTGGAAAGCCCCAAGTTAGGAGGAGGCAAAATCAAGCACAATAAAGAAATTTGAAACTTCCTGCATCTATAGTTAAAAAGCAAGCACTTCCACAAAAAATTGCAAGGCATGACAAAAGTCAAGAACAGCACAGTCTGAATACACAGTCATCAGAAACAAATTCAAATAGAAAACTGATTTTAGAATCATCAGACCAATTACTTAAAAATAATAATGACTCATGTTAGGGACTCTAATGGAAAAAGTAGAAAAGATGTAACAACATATGGTTAATCTAAGCAGAGAGATGGAAATTCTAACAATGAACCCCCAAAAAATTCTAGATGTTAAAAACACTGTAACAGAAATAAAGACCACCTGATCAGTAGACTGGACTCAGCCAAGAAAACAATCAAGGAGCTTAAAAATGTGTCAGTAGAAACTTTTCAAACTGAAATGTGGAGAAAAAAAAAAAATTTGGAAAGAAAAGGAGAGAAAATCCAAGAAATATGACAGTAAGGAAAAGTGTAACACAGGTATAATTGGAAAGGGAGAAGGAGAAGTAAGAGAGAAAAAAAGTAATTTGTGAAGCAATAATGGCCTAGAACTTTCCAAAATTAATGGCAGATAGAAAAAGAGGAGTGAAACACAAGAACCTAAAATTCTATAGCTAATGAAATTATCCTTCAAAAATGAATGAGAAATAAAGACTCTCTCAGACAAACACAAACTGAAAAAAATTTATTGCCGGAAAACCAGCTATGTAAGAAATGTTAAACATTCTCCAGACAGAAAGAAAATTATATGCCTAAGAAAATTGGATCCACATGAAAGGGGAAGATCACTAGAGAAGGAATAAATGACTGTAAAAGTATTTTTTCTTATTTTTAATTTATTCAAAAGATAATGGTTTGATTAAAGCAATAATAGTGACTGAGTGATTGTAGTATATAGGAGTGAAATGACTGACAGCAATATTACAGGAAATGGGAAGGAGGAATTAGAAATACTCTGCAATAAGTTAACTGCAGGACACTTGAACATACATAGTGCTATTTGAAAGTGGGCTTAATTAAAAATGCATATTACAAATTATTGAATAACTAATAAATAATTTAAAAGAAAGTATATAATTCATATGCTATAAAAATAAGACATATATATATATAATGACATAATAATATTAAGAATAAGAGAATATTGCAAATATAGGTGTCAGAGTGTGTTCTGGCAAGGTATAAAGTATCATCTCCGCTGAGGTAAGACTGGTTAAGAAAGAAGAAATGGACATAAAAGAAGATAACTGAGGGTCTTCACTACAAATTTCTTGATGTTCACCAATTGATGATTCTTCCTGAATCTTTGATCCTGGGTCTGCCCACTCAAAAAAGTTCAATACCTTTCAATTATTAAATTAAGTAGAAGTACGCCACACTCTACCTGTGCTGGTAAATTTCATGGTTAGCTCAGCTAGGCCATGGTGGCCAGAGAGTTAGTTTAGTCGCCACCATGAAGCTATATTAGATGAAATCAACACTTAAAGCAGTAGACTTTGAGTGAAACATTCAATTTCATAATGTTGGTGAGACTATTCTAATCAGTTGAAAACCTTAAGAGGAAAAAAATGAGGTCCCCTAAGGAAGAGAGAATTCTGCCTCCAAACTGCCTTTGAACCTAGAGCTGCGACATTAACTTTCCTCTGGGTCTGCATCTTGTCAGCCTGCCCTGCAGATTTCAGACTTGCCAGCCACACTATCACATGAGTCAGTTCTTTAAAATAAATTCTCTCTTCTCTCTCTTCCTCTCGTGCTCTCGCTCTCCACACACACACACACACACACACACACACACACAGAGTGTTGGTTCTGTTTCTCTGGATAACTCTGACTTTCAGAGTTTATATCCAAGTATTTTCACATAGATACTTCTGATTCCCCCAAAATGTATTACATTTCCCAAACACATCCAATGATAGGAATGCCATTTTCACTAAATCTATTTTTGTGTACACTTATCACCAAGACTAGCTCTCTATATTCTTGTCATTTTTCAAGATCCATCTAAAATATCATTTATCTCCTTGCTTTTAGTGATTCATCCAAAAAATCGTATTATTTATCTAGTGTACAATTTTATGGTACTTTATAATTCTTCAAAGTATTATATATTCTGTGATATATTATATATATTATGGTTATCTTTCTATCATTAAAATTTGGCTATCTTTGCTGGCAGATAGAAAGCTTCTAACCATATGACGCCTATTCAAGCTTCTGCTCATAAGAGACATATTTCATATCCACTCACGTTTCTTTAACCAAGGCAACTTAGATGCCCAAGCCTATATAAAACCTCACCCAGTACCTCTTATATATAATGTTTAATTTCCCTATTAATTTACTTAAATTGTTTTCATATAGTATATTGCTATATTGGTGTCAGTTGTTAGTCATTGAGCACAACTTGAGATAGAAAGTATAATGTGTGAAATTATTTTATATTTTCTTGGACCATGGGACCCAAGGGCAGAAATGAGGGAGACCCCAGAAAGAAACTGGAAAGAGTAAATTAAATTCAATCGGTGTATTAGTTAACTGTGGCAGCTATAACAAATTACCGTAGACAGGGTGGCTTAAAATAACAGAAATTTGTTCTCTCATATTTCTGGAGGTCGGAACTCTGAAATTATTCTTGGTCTGAAACTGAGGTGTTAGCAGGGCTAGGCTCGCTCTCTCTAGGAGAGAATGTGTTCCTTGCCTCTTCCAGCTTCTCGTGGCTGCCGGCATTCCTTGGCTTGTGACTGCATCCATCCAATCTTCAAGGTCAGCTTATTCAAACCTTTCTCTTTCTCTGTGTGTGCCCAATCTCCCTCTCTCTCCATTTTATAAGGATACATGTGATTCTATTTTGGACCCATCTGGGATAATCTCTCCATCACAAGATCCTTAACTTAATCACATCTGCAATGATTACCCGCTCCTTTTTTCAAATATGAGATACCATTCACAATTTTCAGAGATAAGGATGTGGATATATTTTGGGGAAATTTTTCTCCAGCCTATCAAAGAGTCAGTCTCTTTTTTCTTATTTCTGTTTGATGTATGGTTCTCTCTCCCTCTCTTGCTCTCACTCTCACTCTGGCTCTCACTGTCTCTTGCCCTCACTCTGTGTGTGTGTGTGTGTGTGTGTGTGTGTGTGTGTGTGTGCGCAAATCAACATTTTCTACTTCTTTATCCACATAATGGAGCAAAACTGAATAGCAGCTATTTCATTTTCAAATCACGTATGCATCAAGACACCTGTAGGGACTGTTTCTGAATTCCAAGTGCAGATATTCAGATTTTGAGCATGGAGGATCTTATAGTTTGAACATTTCTCAAGAGTTCACACTTGGTCTAATCAACTATGACCAGGTGAATGTTTTCAAACGTGATTGCTAGACCTCTTCCCTTATAGAAGATCAATTCTGAAAGAAGAGTTAATGGTCATAAGTTGAACAAGCATCCTGAAAAGCACCTACTACATTTCCATTGAGTAAAGTGGTCAGGGGAAAAATACTACTATGTTCAGTAAATCTTTTAAAAAGACTTAGCATTTATTGTCTAAACATTTCAGAGTTTTCTTAACTTTTCTTTAAGTCAATACAGTAAAGTAATAGCAATCACTAAGAAAACTTAGTAATACTATTTCTGATAGAGCACTCCTTGCAAGCCCACATTTTGTTTTTAAGAGTTAGTAAGGGTGATAAGCTGACAAACTCAGCTGTTCCTGTAAGTAGAGCATTTTGACTCGTGTCAGAAATAGAGAAGTAGATGAACAATGAATTTCCCCTTTAGGTGTTGGAAAAGATATAATTCATCAATATGTGATGGTCAGTTTATTGATTTATACCAAGGAGACATGTCAGAACACTGTAGCAATAAGCTCAGCGGTAGCCCAGATTGAGGTGATTTAGTACATGGTATTTTACACACACCAGAGAAACTCTATTTTAAACTTCCACCATGTATTTTTCTTTTCTGATAGAATTCCCTTGTAGTTCAGAAACATTTTAGCCAGGTTTTCTTAAAAATAATAGCACTGTATCTTTATATACTGTCTAAAAAGAACTTTTATTTTTTATTTTCACAATAGATTTGGGAGATGAATGGGTGAGTTATTATTACTACAGATTACAGTTATTATTATTACAGGAATTTGAGGCTCAGAGGGGTGAAAAGGTTTTTACTAGAGTAAACAGAGTGATGCTGAAATGGCTCTCTAGGAATGTCCATTGGGGAGAATAGAGTGAGTTGACACTGATCTTGAAGCAGCCTGTTGGATACTGTGATTATGCCTGGGAGGCGAGGACAACCTCTCCTCCTGGGGAGACTGAATATCCAGAAATCAATTTTGGGACAGAGTGGCAAGGTCAGATCTGATCTGGGTCACAGCCATTGTGCAAGTGTAGGAAGGGAATGACTAAGAAGGAATCATGGTATTGAGGCTGAGAGCAGGAGTCCTCAGCAACCAGGGAAAATGAAGGTGATTGATGGGAGTGGTCTTTGTGAAGGGAATTCAGCACAATGATGAGCGAGAAGTTCCTGCCCCAGAAGCAACGAAGGAAAAGTTTTATCTGGCAGATTTAAAGAAATACTACTCACGGCATATGTGTTCGTGCAGCAATCTTTTTTTCCCTAAAGAAAGAGCCATATAGAAACTTTAAATGAAAATATTCTGTAAGTAATTACAGAATAAGACAGATGCACAATTTGAGAACCTATTTTTATTTTTGCTCCTCCAAATGAAATATGAGGATGTAAAAACGAAATTGTGGAAAAACCAGCCAGAACCCACTCAAACATATATTCTATATATAATATGAATATATTAGAGTATATGAAAGTTTTTATTCAAAATAAAACATAATGTAGAAAATAGAAAATCACCCAGACAACTTCAAAAAAAGTGTGGACACAATTTTAAGAGAACAACTCTATTGATACACATACATCCAGAGTTGCATAATTGAGCCAATACTTCATTTTTAGTTACATTTACTCTTAGTGTTTTTCCAGAACTACAAATTTTGCTCTTCATAGCAAGCCAATTAAAACAATCTGTCTGGCACATTCCTGTGCTATATGCAGTGGTGTGAGTGTGGGGTGTCGGAAGGGATTCTTGTTTATTTATTGCACGTGTGTGGAAAACTTCATTTCTATACTTGCTAACACTAAATTCATGATACCTGCCTTCACACAATATAGATAAAAGATTACAAACCGTCTTCCTCTCGTTAATCCAGGCTCTAACCCCAGTTTTTGTGTTGAAAACTTCCTCATGCCCATAAATATGATCATTAGGCACCTGCCATTTATCCAGTTACCATTACAAACAGAATTCCATCTCTAATATTTCAAATGTAATAATGCCTCTTTCTTAAGTCTTGTACCAGATAGGTAGGACATAGTTAGTTATCAACCAAACTCTTCCGCTTTAGGGGCAATGCCTTGCTTTTCTATTAATTCAATACATATTTATCGAGCACTACCTATGTGGGAGGTGCCACCCTAGGTCCTTGAGATACATCAGTAAACAAAACTGACACAAATCCCTTCTTCCACAGAAATTACATTCTAGCATACATTCACCAAAACACGACTTGAGTTCACACTTTTTTGTTACCAGATGAATCTTTCATCTTTGTGGAGATATAGCTTAGTGAAGAGTAAAATGTATGGGTATATCTGAGCCCTAGAAGAGGCCAAGGATTTAGGAAGTTTTTCTGAATATGATCTCTTTTAATCCTCACAGCTATTGTATTTTTCACTGAGGAGCCTGGTATTCAAAGTGATTTTGCACAGCTTGTATCAGATGTAACTGAGTTAGAGCCCCTGTTTTCTGCCTTAAATCTGGTTTCTTCAGATGCAAAGACATGCTGCGGCTGTTTTTAGCACAATTCTTTATCTTAGCTTACAAACAAGCACCACAATGATATTGATCTACTTTTCTATATCAATGTAAAATACTCTATCTTACACATTTCCTATCGGACAAGAAACAAAAGTATAAATACTCCCTTTCAACAAATAAAAATTCTTCTTTGTCATGACTGGATTCTTCTTGCCTCACCTTCCTCAAATATCCTCGATCACTTCTGGAGGTTCCCTGAGGTCTCATCCCAAAAACTCTCTGATTTGTCCTTGCAGAGAGGCTACACTCTTTATGTTTTATATTTTCACATAAAATAATAAATCTATATTTATATCAGTCTGGGTGTTGTTAATTATGTACAAATTTCTGTTCCTCTAATGGTTATCACAATGCAAGATTGAAGGTGGCCTTTTATTCGTTTTCAGTATTGGTATGTAAACTCTCTGAGGAAACATATAGTCCAATCTGCATTTAGCCTGCCAACCTGCAGGGCCTGGTGCCTAAATGGGAGCTCAAAATATGTCCTCGACAGTTCACTCTTGGATAGTTCTTTCCATCCACTCTTGGATAGTTCTTTCCATCCTACTTGTGTTCGTTTAGATCCCTAAGAAGCAGGCAACAAGATGGGATTAAACATGCAAGAGATTTGGAGCGGAAATGTCTGTGAGGGAAAGTGGAAAGCTGGAGGTGTGAGAAACAGGTTGAAACCCCATGAAAGAGAGGGGGAAGAAAGATCTTCAACTCCAAGTTTCAAAGTTGTCAAGAGCCAGGGTTTCCCTCTGGAACAGACAAGTCTCATTTATCCCTGTTGTCCTCGAGCATCAGCTGACTGCAGACCATGGGAAATACGTCCTTCAGCATTATCATGGAGTGGATTTCAGAGCATAGCAGCTGGGGCTACTGGCCAATTAAATTTCTTGCCAAAGGAGATCTGGGAGACACAATGTCCAGACTGATGCAGGACCCTTGAAGCATCTCCTTCCACTCCTAACTACATCATGTGTATTCCTTATATATGTATGCTCTTTATATACATGTGTTCCATGTATATTTCTTACACTTACCTCTTTTGTGGCAGTACCATAGACTGTTGTCCCCACGTATTTTGTAAAATAAAATATTTGAAATTCTATAAATATGTAAAAATGAATATGAATACAAAATATAATTTATATATTTAAATATATAAGCACAGACACATTATTTAATTTAACTTTGGTTAAATTTCAGTAGCTCATCATTTTAAAATATTAAAGAAGAATATAAAGTATTCTATGATGATTAGAGAGTAGTATATGTAGTAACTTCCACAATTAAATACTTTATGGTATAGAAATAAATTTTTTAGGCATATTGTAGGAAATAAGTACCTTCCATTCATGTAGGTTTAGGGAATTGTCTGGATATTCTCACAAGGCGTAATGTGCTTTTAAAATAGTCTAACATTTGCATTTGATATATACTATATATGTTATGTTATTTGATATCTTCAGTAGAATCGCCTAAAACTATTAACAGTAGTAGGGAACTCATTATAAATTGAGGCATTTAAATGATAATTATTAAACAAATAGCAATTCAATATTAAGCAGCCCTGTAGGGAAACTATTGGTATCGAATAAACACATTTTTGGAACTCAAAAATTCCCTCAGTTTTAGGAATTAATAGTTTCTCTATGTTTAGGTGAAGAATCTGTTTTCTTTTTTATTGAATACCTGATGATATTCAGTGAAATATGATATTTTATAGACCATTACTAAAGAACCTCTATTATTCCATGAATAGAATTCTCATATTCTTCAAATTCGTCACAAAGAGCCACAGAGAAACAGCAAGGCAAGCTAAGAAAAGTGACTTCTCTAATTTTCAAGGGCATACATCTAATGACTCCGTTTAAACCAGCTGAGTGTAGGCATTATATTTGCTAGGGACAAATCCGCATATTTATGGATAGTGTTCCCTGAAGTTATAAAAACGGCAGCACGTGGAACAGAATTACTTTGAAAATTCTTATACAATTTGGGGAATACAAGAAACGATTTTACCCTTTCCACTTTTGCTTTTTTCTAATGAAATTTCCATTTCTACATGCTTCATTGTGGGAGGGGTGAGGGACAAACAATGCTGTTTCTAAGTTTTGTGCTGACGGTGAAGTTTTAGTAACGACCATGGACATTGTTTTCAGCTTGGA
Organism: Balaenoptera musculus; assembly: GCF_009873245.2. Taxonomy (NCBI): domain Eukaryota; kingdom Metazoa; phylum Chordata; class Mammalia; order Artiodactyla; family Balaenopteridae; genus Balaenoptera; species Balaenoptera musculus. The sequence goes on along the minus strand of NC_045787.1, from coordinate 16,767,640 downwards.
TATACCAAGATAGTACCGATCTTAACAAAACACTTTTGAACCTTCAGTTTTGTTGTTTTATTTTGAATTTTTAAGCTAATTTCACATGCCAGAACTTTCTGCAGCAACTTACTAACAGGGGAAAAGCAGAAATTCAGCCTTGCTATTCAGCATGAACTTTTCAACGATTCTGTTTTCTGTATGATCTTCAGAATTTTCCTCCCGTAGCTGGAGACCTGCTGAGATGTGTGTTTAAGTGCAGGAGTGCAATATTAGCCTCGTACAGCAGGAAGAGAAAACTGTAGCTTTTCATGTTTTTAAAGTCTTTTCTTCTAGGATGCTGATTGCAAGTTAATGGGTAATAATTTCCGTCTGGTTGCATCTTGCACCTGCTTTACGCCCCCATTCTCATCTTCCTCTTTGAGGAGGAAAGTTTTTGCTTTTTCTTACAAGAGTGATTAATATCTACTGTATGAATACAAATAGTAACAAACATGTGGGCTCGCAGAGTTTTAAACAAAAACAAGCTTTAATTAAAGAGCAGCTGAAGTCATGAAGCTCTACTTTTTTACTAGAAAACAAATAGGAAGAATTCCTGTGAGTTCATTTTGTTTTATCTAATCCTTCCTAAAGCATCAATGACTTGGAAACTCTTGAGAAGGGTTTCAGAATAACTTACAAATTAAATCAAATTGTAGTTAATTTTCTTGCAAATAAATGCTTTTGGAAGAAACACCTGGGAGAATAATACAAAAATCTCACAAATAAATGATGTTCCTTTCCTGTATGTACAGTGTGCTTTGCACAGATAAAATGTTAAAAATTCCCAATTGACCTTACACTTTAGACTAAATTAGGGGTGGAGATGGTGGGAGAGTATCTGGATTCCATTTGGATTAGCGTTCACGACTGCACGATTTTACTGTTCAGACAAATCTTGTGATGATATACCAACTATTTGTTTGCTGGGCAGTGCCACTCAACAGTAATTCAAAATATTTGTCAACTTTTATATGAAAATGCAAATTTGCTATGTGAAAGGCAATTCTGGAGGACCATCAATATAGCAAGTAAATGATGATCGTTTGAATACTGAATGGTGAAATCCAAGGAAAACCAGTATTGCAAAGGTGTTGAATGAAATATATTCTCTTCAATCAAAAAGTCTATTTGCTTATAATTAGCTAAAGCTGGTCTGACCATTTTTCAAGAACAGTTTTAGATTCATTAATACCATTCAGACTATTTTCTCTTATGTGAAATAAGCAGAAAAAAACACAGGGCCTGCCCAAGAAGACCCGAATGTATTGCATTATTAGTACTCCAACTAGTTGCTATTATGCTATAGCAATGAAAGAAATATAATAAAAATCACTAGCTATTTATCACATACATAATTCCATGAACAATAACTGTATTTTTCATATTACATTAGGTTCTTGCCTTGCTTTATCACATCAGCTATGTCAGTGCCTGGCATAGTAGCAGTTATGAAATAAATGTATAGTGAAAGAATGAATGTGCACTTAAAGGGCACGCTTTGGCTTATTGTAAATTAACCTCAGTTTCTATTAACATAGTTTGCCCTAGAAAAGTCTTCTGCTCCTTACAATTTCTGTACATTTTCTTCCTGATTTTCTACCCATTCATTCATTCATTTGTTCTTTCAAGCAAGATAGATAGGTAGATGACAGATAGATGATAGATAGATAGATAGATAGATAGATAGATAGATAGATAGATAGATAGATAGAGATGGAGTATTTCTCTGGAGTCTTGAAAGCAACCAAACTCAAGTAAGACAGATAAGACACATAAATGGATACTTTACCTGTGGTTAGAGTTCAAATTATTTTGAGTAGATTGATGATGGGACCATAAATTCAGTTGTTGAGTGGAAGGATAATGGGTAGGAACATCTATCACAGATGTCTTTAAGGTATGTTGAAGAAGGGCCTGGATATATATACAGGAGATAAGGAGGTATTGAAGGAGCCAGTTGAACAGGATGCAAAACCTTGTCTCAAATTTTGTTTCAAAGAGAAGTAGAGGCAAAAGTGAATTGATTTCAGCAAAGGAAAGTTCTCTAATAATTAGATTGGTCCAGCAGTGCAAATCAGTGCTTCAGATTTTCATGGGCTCTGCCAGAAATTTTACAGGGTCAGAAATGGGAGGCCACATGCAGTGATGCTTCAGAATGGAGGAGGATGAGTCTGATCATTTCCAACCTTAAACTGAGACGTCGTGATCCCAATACATAGAGCATAAATGCACGAAATATTCTTACGGAATATTTCAAAACTCTTTCTGATCATTTATTGATTGATTTGTTCAGTTGATAAATATAAATTACATGTTTAGTAGGCAAAAGGGGAAAATTTTTATTATAACACAAATAATTGTCAGACTGTGTACTTGGGAACCTGGTATATGTACTTGGTCCAGGGTGGCACATGGAGAGACTAAGTAATTCCACCTGGGATGGTATGGACATATTTGTTTTCCAGTATTGAACGATGAGGCTTTCAGCAGTCTCAGCCACTGGTCAAATGGGAATAGAGGAAAGTGCGTTTCTTCCAGGGGGAAACACAAGTACAAAGATAGAAAAAATTTTTTTCTTTTTAGCTTTATATTTCTAGTTATATTTTTAAACCATACCTTAATCAATATACTACTTGCAAATTTTAGAAGGCAAGTCTAGAGACATACACAGAGACCTTAAATGACATACTAAATTGTTTGAATTATATCCTGAAGTTGACATGTAGTTAATGTTTCCATATATTATAAAAATTATATTACTGTAACGGATACATTTAGTAAAGATTTCATAGCAGCTCCTTTAAATAGTGAAAAGGTAGTGTTTAAAAAATTATTGCTTCTCTTTACAATTTATGATAAATACAAGTAAAGCTATTTGAAGAATAGTTATTAATAGACAGTTCTACAATATTTGAAGTGAACCCTCCCGTTTATATTTTTTAAATTATCTCTTAAACAAAAATTAGAATACCATCACATAACCACTTTAGTTTCTGAACATTATTTTTCCAAAAAATATTTTATAGTTAAAAAAACAACTTGCAGAAGTTCCCTATGACTTCATTTTTAATGTAGTGTACTTTTCAACTTGCTGACATACTACTCTATACTGATGACATTCATTTTTTTGAATTCTTTTTAATAAGTTGATCCTTTCTGGGAATTATTTGCATAAAATAATGAAGTAGGATTACAGAGGAATTAGCAGCAGTGCTATTAACATACACCCCCAACACACACACACACACACACACACACACACACACACACACACTCACACACCCTTCCTGTGGCCTCACACTTGACATCAGAGGAGGAACATTTATTTTCCTTCACTAATAATAACAAATTAAAAACCAAAAGCAGCAGGGAAAAAACTGTTAATTATTCCAGTTATTCCTTAAAGAAATCTAAATACCTGTGTCTTAAATATTATCTATTAAACCAAAAGTAATGTGTTTCATGAAGTCCCATAAAATTTTGGTTGGATAAGTATTCTAGAGCACAATCACCAGTTAACCAAAAGAAATTAGAAGTATTTTAAAATTCTTAATAGCACCACATCTTATAATTCTGTTCACTGCATTTCTAAAGTCTCTTGCATTTTAATTTGCATTTGCTTCTTCTAAATCAACATGTTTTGATCTTGGGGTAAATGTTGTTTATAACCTGAAGGTGATTATAAAACTACATCCTCCTTATTACTGAATAGATCTTCAATTTAGAATCAGTGCACTCAATTTATCTCCACTAGATCTAAACAAATACTGTACTATAAAGGTCAGATTTGACTGGCACAAGTAAACAGGTAATCTTAATAAAATCTCATTAATAATAAACATATTTTCTACCTTCGGCTTGTGAGTGAAGTTGCTTTTCAGAAATAATTGAGGGGAAATCAGTCATATTTCCTTTTTCTTGGTATGTCTTGTTTATCAATGCAAAATAATTTGTTTAAAATGAGGTCAAATCAGAGAACTATTTTTTCCTTGACGTATAGCCTAAGCATGTATTTTTGTGCTTTAATTGGCAAGCCTATTTGGAAGAACTATGAATTCAAGGCTCTAGAGGTAGACATGAGGATAAAAGAGCTTAGTTATGCTTAAATATTATGCATATAAATTTAAACATAAAACAAATTTGATTAAATGATAAAGCTGAAAAGAAATCAAATCAAATACCCTTCAATGGTACCATACTAAGAAACCAATCATTAAAAAAAAAAAAAAGTTTTTCTCCAAGTGAAATATGAGTTTAGTAAACTCTAGCTATGTTTCAAAGGTTTTATTTTCAGGTCCACTTTAATCGTGGTTAAAACATATTTTTTTCTTGTGCTATTTTTTACAAACAGATCCACAGGTATAACTTTCCTTCTGGCGAAGTTGCTGATTTCCCTGCCAAAATGGTTTTTCAGATCTATAGCTAAAAAGCTCATCCCCTCTATTAATCTCCAGTTTCCACCTGTGGCCTTCATTAAACTGCAGACATCATTTTATCTTCTATTTGTCAAGTCACAATGAACATATCGGGTTGTGTTTTGCCACTTTTCTGCTAAGATTCAGGCAATCATTAATTTCATGGAATATTAGGAAAGAAGTAATTTAGAAAGATAAAATTGGTTAATTGTGCTGTCATTAGCAAAATATAAGTGTTTTCCCATCTTTTGAGCTTTATTATGATAATTCTCTTTAAAATTAACATTTTAACTGTGGTGCAGAAAAGGTGTGAGATGAAGACTTCTGTCTGGTCACCAGAGTGAAGTATATATCCTAAAATTTCTGGAGGAATTGAGGGGGCAAGCTGAAAATGTTGGATATCCTCACCACAGCCCCAGATTTATGAAAATACATCTGTCATCATCTTTGAGGCAGAACCCATCATTTTCTCTTGTAGGGAAGACAGAATACTGCTTACTGGAGTCAGGACTGGAAGAGGATGAAAATAATGGGAGGTTTTTCCCCATAGACTTCCAGGCCTGGGGAACCCACTTCTAATCTTCCCTTAAATAATCTATAAGCAAATCAGCAGTGTTTGGCCATGATTTGAATAAGAGGCAACCACATAATTCAGCAGCATCACTTGTTTCTTCCCTGGGTCAAAATAAGCATCAATGGATGTTTATTAGAGTACAGAGTCTGATAATTTACATATCTGTACATTGTGTAACACATAGATAATTCCTTGGCTCTTTGACTTTACAACACGCCTCATTTTCTTTTGCTTCTCAGACTCTGTAAACTTTTTATTCTAGCAACTCCACCCCTTCCCAATGTACAACATAGCCCTGCCCCTTCTCCTCTGCTACACATCTATCCCTTCACAAACATTCATGGATTTTTCATATGTGCAGGTTTCTGCAGGTTCTCAGGTGGGGGGCAGAATCCTGGTTTTCTGTGTATGGAGAAGGGTGGAGAGAAAGGGGCTTTGGAAGCTGCTTGGATCCCCGCTTCACAGTGAAGACTGCTAGTTTCCTCCTGAATCCCCTAAGGGGCCGCATAGCCTGCCATCAGGGAATGTGACTTTGCTTTTGATGAACTTGGAATCTACTCTCACATGGGAAATTATATTTCACCTGTTAACATGAAATTTTTTTCTCCTGCTCCTAGCAAAATCATTACTCGGTCTTCGTAGGTCAGATCCATGGCATCTAAATTTTTTTATCTTTCTTAAAAAAGTAACAGTTGCTTGCTTCATCATTCTGGACCTTCCACTGCTTCCAGGACACAACTCATTCTTGTACTTGTTTCTTTCACTAGTTATTCCTTCTCAACCACTTGTGCTGATTCTTTTCTCATTTTTCCAGATGTGAACATTATAGGGTCTCAGGGTTCAGGATTCTGAATTTGTCTTAATCTGTCACATTTTCAGTGATCTCATACAGACTTATGATAGAGTCATATACCTTCTCTGTGCTAATAAATATCAGATTCTTTCTACAAAACTAGACTCATAGGTAACATCCCAGCTAATGTCTCTAATATGATGTCTAAAAGGAATCTCAAGTGTAAACTGATGGCCACACACACACACACACCACTCTAACCTCATGAATCTTGCTCCTTCTCAGCAGGAGGCAATGCCTCCGTTCCTCTTACTGGCACTGAAATGCTTGGGGTTATGGATGTGCCATCTCTTTCTCTCACACTCTCTTGGCCAATCCATCAGCAAATTGGAAACCCTAAAATCAAAACATATCCCATCTTATTAACTCGTCTAAAGCACCATCCTCTTTCAACTTGATCCTCCTTATAGCTCCTACCTCATCCCCTTCCTCTAACTTGCCCTCCTCCAGACTGTTGTACTCAGAACAGTCCTTCTCAGGCTTAACCTAATTCATTTCACTCTTCTCTATAAAACCTGAAGGTCAATAAGTGTGAAAGCCTGAGTCTGGCATACAAGGCCCTGGTCTGTATAATCTGCCTCACTTTCCTCACCTTGCATCAGTCTTCCTTCTGTTCTTCACACCAAGTCTACCCTGTGTTCCTCCATGTTCTCATAACTTGCCAACTTCTTGCTGTTACTTCTGTGTGCAGTGGCCATTCTCCACATACCTGTGTTGACTTGAGACTACTAGATATTTCTCCAGCAATGATGGATTTATGCTGGCTCAGCAGGGAATTGCATTTCAGGGTCTACCACCATGGTCAGTCACATGCAAGTCCCCACAGGCAAGGGAAGGAGTGTACTTTGATAGAGGGGAAAAGGAAGTTGCGAGGGCCATAGTAAACAGAGTCCATGGCTTTTCATTGGCTGAGTCCTTGTCCAGAAAGGAGTCTTTCTTCTTGCTGTTGGGCTCAGCTATAGTAGCAAAGTATGAGAGCTCCCCCTCTGGTGTCCTGACTCTATTGAATTGAGATTTCTGTTAATTAATTTTTTACACCTGCATGGCTTCCATCCTCATTTCTTTTAGTTCTCTGAATTCCACCACTCACTCCATTGTCACTCTTTACCCAGTATCTTACCACTTTATACCCATTAACATCATCATCCAACTCATAAGACATTCATTTATGCATTTGTTTATTGTTTATAATTCCTCTAATTGAAAGGAAAACTCCATGAGAGGAGAACTTTGTCCGTTTTGTTTTCTGTCATATCCGAGCACCTAAGTCAATAGCTGGTGCTCAATAAACATCTTTGTTCTTAAGGCTGAATTTAAATGATCCCTGAATGTATTTTTATTAAAAAGACCCCTTTCTTTAGCAGAAGATTCTTCTGACTCTATCTTTGTCTAAACCTCTAATTGCACAAGGACTTTGCAATGATCTTCTAGTGGTTTCTCTTTGTTCTTTAAGTTTTATTTTGATAGAAGATCAGGGTGACCGCAGCAGGAGGAAGGATTGATTAATACCATCACAGGACTATTATATTATTGGGCTGGAGGTGCAAATCAGGATGATATTCTTTATTTCCAAAAACACTCAAGGTTATTTTTTTAGGAACAGATTATTTGTCAGAATGGCTGCTGCAACTTGTATTCTTCTTGGTTCATAAAATAAATTAGTTGACTATCTTGACTATAAGCTGGTCCAGCTGGAGCCAAGACCCTCCACAAAGAGACATGTACAACACACAAATGCCTCTAAACAATTAAAAACAACAACATCAAGCAGCAGCAAACCAAAATGAGACAGTGCAATTCCAAGCAGCCATCAATAATAATGTAGATCTTAACCAAAGACCTTTGTAGGGAAAAGAATTGAGATTATATCACAAAACACCTACGAATTTCAGAAAACTCTTTTTAAAAAGTTCCTCTTTTACCTCAAAAAGTGCTTCTCATTAAGCCCATTCTACATCACCATCTCCCGTTTTCCCAGCATCTTCTGTCTGCTCTCAACTTCTCTCTGGACTGGCTGCTCTAACTTCTATTCCCTTATGAAATATTCCCCTTAGAAATTAATATTATGATTATTGACATTTTTTTCTTAAGTTCTTACTTCTCTTACTGTTTTGACAAGAAAGCATCATGAAAACTTTTGCATTGACCTTATTATTTTCTAGCTAACCCATGAGGTTACTATTGCTGATGACAGTTTTGAAATGCCTTTTATTGAAATACTTTGATCAAGAGCTACTAGAGCTACGTTTCTTTAAAGACATTTTCATTACTTTATTGTCATGCCTCATGTATCACAGCTAAATTCTGAAATCAGACGCTTGGCATCAGAATGCAATCATTCTGCCAGAGACAGAAGTGTGAAGTGGTTTGTTGTTTTTGTTCCAGGATAGGGAGAGAAATGTTGCATGTTTTGAATACAAAATGCTTTCAATAAAGTTGCAAACTGAAATCACAGGTTTTTTTTTTACAGATAGAGAACAAAAAGAAAAAGACTAAGGACTAATATGTTGACTGAAAGGGAATTCCCTGGTGGTCCAGTGGTTAAGACTGTGTGATTCTAATGTAGGGGGCACGGGTTCAATCTCTGGTCGGGGAACTAAGATCCTACATGCCACGTCGCGCGGCTGAAAAAAAAAAATAGTAGCGAATATGTTGGCTGAAAATAACAGGATCCCAGATTAGGGAAGATGCATATATTTCTTCTTTCAATAAATGGGAATACGGTGGCATCTTGTCACAGAAAAGAGATGCCAGCAGTTTATCTCCTAAATGCTCCAATATGGTGAACTCGACTCAGTATTTCCCAGAATGAAATAAAATCTTTAGAAACATTACTATTTACTAAAATGAAGCATTTGTTAAAATATCATTAACATATTAGAAACATTTGTATTCACCTTTGCTGTAAAAACAAAAGAATAAGTTCTCCAAGAAACAGAAAGAACCAAGTCTCCAATGACTATATTGCATCTTATTTTAAGCCAACACAGCCTGTTTTGCATGAGAATAGTAATTAAAAAAAAAAACAATAGAAAGATTCTAACCACACTAGGCTCTCAGTCTTGGGGCATATTTTCAAATTGGGCTAAAAATAATGTTTGCAGTACTCACAGCACAATTCAGTTTGAAATTCTCCCACAAGTATAATTTTACCTCATCAAAATTTCCGCCAACAACAAAGGATATATACATGTGTATGTGCGTATTGGGAAAGAGAGAATATGAATAGTTTGCATTATGAAGAATTATTATATTGTTTATTAACTATGCAGAGGAGTTAAATTTGCCACCCCAAACTCTCTTTGGATTGCAGTTTATTTCAAGCTGAAAACAATCAAGGCTCAAAAGATTCAGGAAGATGCTTTGACCTACCCACTAACTGCCTGGAAGAATTTATTCATTTAATAGAGCTAGCACCAGAGTTACCTGCAAAGAATCTGGGCTAAGTGTGGTGAGGGAAACTCAGCAGGGCCCAGAGATGAGTCCACTTTTGTGTCCCATTGTGTCTGCAAGGCCCAGCAAACATTTGTTTACCAAACATTTGTTTACCATCCCCATGTCAATTGCCTCTCTCCTCTTTGAAGTCTTAAACCTCTATCCCCTTACACTCTCTGTCCTTTTTAGCTGAAGATTATATTTAAGGTGAAGACATTAGTCATTTTAGTGAGTTACTTAGTCTTCCTGGGTCTCTTACACATATACATGTTTTTAAACTTTTGTTTGATTTTCTCCTAGTAATCTGTCTCATGTCAACTTAGTTCTTAGACCAGCCAGAAGAACCTAGAAGGGTAGAGGAAAATTTCTTCCTTCCCAACAACTACTAACAATAATATTAAATTATAATTTTGTATTTACTAATTTACGATAGTTATAACTTATCAGTAAAGCAGTATTAATTCTTCATACATTTGGCTAATTATATGACAGTGTTTGACAGTATACCACCATGTCAATGAATAGCAACATGCCTTAAGAGAAAATATAGTTTGGTCAAAATTATAGCAAATATAAAAGAGAATAAAGTTTGCACAGCTATTAAAATTTCAAGTACAGATTTCATTCAAAATATATTTCCTTCACTAAGGTGATTTCTGTGACCCTATGTCTATTTGAATTCTTTGCTGTCAGAACAAGAACTCAGTATTAGTTAATAACTATCCATGCAACCTCAAGTAATCACCTTTTCCTTTAAAGTAAGAAATAACTATGATACTCTACTAACTATGATCTCTACTACTCTGATAGTAGAGAGAAACTGATCTTGTCTTATGAATCTGCTAATTATAGTTAACCCTTGAACAACATGGGTTTTAACTGTGTGTGTCCACTTATACGTGGATTTTTTTTTTTTTAATACTATAGTACAATATGACCCGCAGTTCGTTGAATCTGATGATGTGGGACAGAAATGGAGCAGGACCCTGTGGAGGCCTCCCAGGTACAAAAACCTTTCCCTGTCCCCAGTTTCTTATTTGCACGGGATTAGCCTTATTAAAGGCTTCAGCCTCCTAGACTTTCCTGAGTACCAAAGAGCAGATTCAAACAGTTGCTAATCATGGAAGTAAGGGAATGCAGAAACCAAGGGGGAGCAATCAAGAAACATTAGTGCATGTATTAAAGAAGGATCCTGGTTTCTCCTCAAGGGATACACATAACAATATCCTTGAGTTCTTCTTCAGGACTAAGGTCCCACCCAGATGGAGGATGGTAACTTCAGACTGAGCATGAGGTTCCTGCAGCACCGCCCTATTACTTCACTACCAACCAATCAGAAGAAAGTCACACACCCTTTATCCCTCACCCCAAATTTTGTCTATAAAAACTTCTCCCTGGGGCTTCCCTGGTGGCGCAGTGGTTGAGAATCTGCCTGCCAATGCAGGGGACACGGGTTCGAGCCCTGGTCTGGGAAGATCCCACATGCCGCGGAGCAGCTGGGCCCGTGAGCCACAACTACTGAGCCTGCGCGTCTGGAGCCTGTGCCCCTCAACAAGAGAGGCCGCGATAGTGAGAGGCCCGCGCACCGTGATGAAGAGTGGCCCCCGCTTGCCACAACTAGAGAAAGCCCTCGCACAGAAACGAAGACCCAACACAGCCATAAATTAATTAATTAATTAATTTAAAAAAATAAATTGAAAAAAAGATTATTTCTAAAAAAAAAAAAAAAAAAATTCTCCCTGAAAACCACTGGGGACTTCAGGGTTTTTGAGGATGAATCACCTATTCTCTTTGCGTTGGGCACACGAATTTGTGTTTGGTAACAGAACCGTGGATCCATGGATACAAGGAATCATGGATACCAAGGGATGACTATAAGTATATGCAGATTTTTAACTGCAGAGGGGGTTGTCGCCCCTAACCCCCATGTTATTCAAGGATCATCTGTATTTATAATAACTGTGGCTTTTAGCAAGGGGCACTATTGAATTCAGTCAGATATTAGATTGCTATTTCTGTACACCTTGTAATTACCTTACAGTTTTTGCCATGTGTAATGTAAAGCTTCTCAAAAAGTGGCTGGCACAAAGCAGGTGCTTTAATAGTTAGAGGAATTCTCACTAGCTGTTGAAAAATAAATCCCCATATCTCCATAGCTTAATCCATTAAAATGTATTTCTTGTTCACCTTGAGGTGGTGTACATAAGCCTACCTTCTAGGATAGCTTTCCTCCAAGGGGTGACTTAGGCAAACAGGCTTCTTCCATTGGGCAGTTTCTCCGTCTTGGACTTCTTTGCCTTCAATGTTTGGATAGACACAGAGTGTGCAAAAATTTTCTAAGGGTCAGGATTTGAAGAATTTTATATCACTTCCCTCCACATTGCTTTAGTCATAGTGGTGACATAGGCCCACCCTAATTGCAAAGGTGCCTTGCAAATGTAATTCCCCTGTGCTCTTGAGGAAAGGAAACTAGACTTTGAACATCCATCTAGTTCTATCCAAATAAAAGAAAAAAAAATTTTTTTTTGGATGAATCTCCCTTGTTCAGCCTGTTTCCATACAAAATGCCTATACATTAGCTAGGAGTTCCTCTGAACCTTTGATTCATAGCAGAAAGAATACTTAGGAGAAGGAAAAAAAAATTTATGTACAAAGGTAAGAAATTAGCTCTATTTTGCTGGTTTCTTTCCTTAAGAAAGATGGTATATATGGATTAATACAATAGAGGGAAGTAAAGAAGAAAACTATCACTATTATGTAAACTGCAGTTATATAAATATTGTCTTACTTGACACCATTTTGCTAGTATTTGAGCAGTTAAAAGCAATGACCAAAAAAGATTAAAAAAATTACCAACCTAACCCAATTGTTAATTGCTAATTAATAAAAATAGGAATCTTTTATCCTTAATTTGAGACATCGAAGTACTAGGAAAAAAAAATTAGAAGACAAATCTGCATGCAATTTAGACTTTTATTCCAAGGAAGATAATTTTTTCAAACATCTTGTTGCTTGGCTGTGAATAAATAGATCGCATTAGGGTAAAGTGTTACCGAAGGCAAGGTTGTGTGCCCAACGCATAGTGAGGCCAAACTGAAACAAGGGAATTTAGAGCAGAGAAAGTTTTATTGCAGAGTCAAGCAAGGAGAACAGTGGCTCATGTTCAAAAACCCCAAACTCCCCAATAGTTTTCAGGGAGAAGTTTTTATAGGCAAAATTTGGGGTGAGGGATGCAAGGTGTGTGACTTTCTTCTGATTGGTTAGTAGTGAGGTAATAGAGCCGTGCTCCTGGAATCTTGTGCCAAGCCTGGAGTTACCAACCTCCACCTGGGTGAGGACCTTACTTCCTGCAGAAGAACTCAAAGATTTTGCCATGTATATCCCTCGAGGAGAAACCAGGATCCTGCTTTAATTGTCGTGCTATTGTTTCTTGATTGCTCCCCCTTTGTTTCTGCATTCCCTTACTTCCCTGATTAGCAGCTGTTTAAATCTGCCCTTTGGTACTCAGGAAGGTTCTAGGAGGCTGAATGAAGCTTATTTCCTACAAACAAGAAATGGGCACATGGAAAGGATTTGTATCTGGGAGGACCCCACAGGGTCCTGCTGGGTTTCAAAAATATAAATGCATTTTCAGTATTCCAGATTGTCAATTCTTATTCATTATTCCACCATTTTCTGGCTTGTGAAGTTGATATAAATATTAGCTAAAGGAATTGGTCTTATATTTCGCATTCAAAACCCAAATCCCTAAGGGTCATTGACGTAATCTTTGAAAAAAATATTTAGTATTTTCAAAAATGTAGCTAAAATGGTATAATCACCAAAATGTGAGCTAAATGGCTAAAAGCACACATTGCTATCATCTGGTAGATTTGGCTAAGTGCAAGTGTTGCAAGAGGATAGACTGAGAGAGAATGGTCATGTCCCAGGTCTCAGGTGAGTTCCCGAGAGGGGCTGCCAGCCAGGTGAGTGTCCTGGGCTTCACACAGGAAAGAATTCAAGAACGTGCCATGGTAAAGTGAAAGTGAGTTTATTTAGAGAGATACACACTCCATAGACAAAACGTGGTCCTTTTCAGAAGGTGAGATGGCCCAAGGGTATGGGAGCGGTTAGTTTTTATGGGCTGGGGTAATTTCATAGTCTAACAAGTGGGAGGATTATTCCAACTATTTAGGGGAAGGGGCAGGGATTCCCAGGAATTGGGCTACCGCCCATGTTTTGGCCTCTTATGGTCAGCCTCAGAACTGTCATGGCACCTGTGGGTGTGTCATTTAGCATGCTAATATATTGCAGTGAACGTATAATGAGGCTCAAAGTCAACAGAAAGTCACGTCTTTTGCCATCTTGAGCCTAGTTGGTTCTAACCAGTATTTGTCCTATCCTCAGTGGCTGTGTCATTTTTTTAATGATTGTGCCCCACCCCCTTCCCTCCTGTCTCAGAAGCTCAGATTAACACCTATATCTATAGCTAATCCAAGGTTAGCAAGAACAAAAATAAGCAAGCATTAATTTTGTACATCATGTACTTGGTAGATAAGTATTCAAATGTGGGTTCCATGGAGGAGAAAGTCTGGCAGTTCTCAGCCTCAGTGATGGGAATTACATTATTTTCCTTTTGTTTTCCCAAGGCATCTATATGGCAACCCCACATGGAAAAAAGTCTAAAAGTTGAGAGGTAACATATATATTTGTCATGATCTCTCTCTCTCTCCCTCCCTCTCTCTCTCACTTAATGGTGATTCCAGCCTAATTATCTACATTATATAATAATATTGAAAAACATAGGGGAGGAAAAATAATTTTCCCTCTACAGTTGTAGGTTCTTGGCTGAGACCCTCCCTATAATAAAAGCTATTAATAGGAGAAAAACCAACAGAAGTTTAATAACATTTATACCTCCTGTATACATGGGAGAGACGCAGAAAAACTGAGTAACTCCCTGAAATGGCCTAAACCTTTACTTTAAATACCACCTCCAGGTAAAGACAAAAGAATATCTTGGAGTCAAGGGAATGGAGGCAGTTATAGGTGGTTACAAGGCAAAGCACAGTAAAGGAGGGTATGGATTTTTATGCAGATTTAAGTCAGTTGCTTTCTTCATTGATAAGAGGTTTTTAGTGTTTAGTCATCCTCTGCCTGGTTCTGAGAGGGAGGAATCTTACAGAGGAAGATTTCCCTTCTAAGTGTAAATATCTCCTACAAAAGGGGTAACCTCAATTTTGAGAGTTTCTCCTGTGCCTGCTGTTTCTTAAAAATAATCAACCTAAAATAATCCTTGTGCCAAAGAAGCATATTTTGGGGTGGCAGATTCTGCTCCCCTTTTAAAAACATACCGGAATGTTGCTTCATCTTCTAATACAATTGTCTAGTTTCAAATGACTTTACCAACTTTGCATTTCTAAGTGACTAGAAAAACAACCAAACCTTTTTTTTATTCAGAAACATGTCTTTATCATTCAAAAACCTCTTTGAAATGGGAAAAGAGCAAAGAAGGAGATGAATAATTAAGTCTTTAAGAAGACAATCTGTTGTTTTTGCAAAAACATAACAGAGGGAAAAAAGAAAAAAAAAAGACTAAGGTAACTGCCTCCTAAATTATCATGCTAAGAAATAAGAAAAACTCAAAAAGCCTATCCATCATAGCCTTCAAAAGCAGCACACAGAGGCTTAAGTGGGACCACTGGCTTGAGAGGGTCTGGATGAAAGCTACCTGGTAAGCAGGTATTTGCCGAGACTGGCAGCTAGTTAAGCATTGGCACATGTGCCCCACTCCACTGCTTTTGGGCATATAGTCAACATTTAAGTCTATTGTTTTAAATGTAAAGCCTTTATCAATTTAGCTCCTTTTCATACTTAAGTCTTTACTGTTCTTACCAGTGTGCCTGCTGGAGCTGAGTTGCAAATTAAAAGTGTTATTTTAAATATAGTGACTATGTCTCGCCCAGAGCATTTTTCACTAGGAACTCTTTCTAGTCAAAAGATGTTTACTTCTAACGGGCATCCTTAAAGTCTTTCTTCAGTTGTTTTTAGGACTAGTCTTGGTTACTGTTCCCATTCTAATCATACAGAGCCAGATTGTTCTATGCCTATGTCATTATTCATTCCAACAATATATACTGGACACGTATTGTATGGAAGCCCCGAACAGGGCATTGGGGCTACAGCTGAGCGCACAGGAAACCTGCTTTTCAGCTTCATGAAAGTAACAGTCTATGGAGGTAGATGGAAGATTTGATGTGTCATAACAGCTAACACTTGCTCACAACTTACTAAGTGCTAGATACTCTTCTAAGCAATTAATCTGGTTTATATGATTTATAGCTGTCCCTCCGTATATCAGCAGGGGATTGGTTCTAGGACCCGCCGCAGTTATCAAAATCTGGGGATGCTGAAGTCCCATAGTTGGCCCTCCATATTCAAGGATCTAGAACACGTGGGAATTTTATGACATTCTATAAACATTTAGTTTTTGTTTTTGTTTTGTTTTAGTCTGAGAGAGATGGGAGGTTACTGGAGTATTTTAAGCAGACTCATATTTTAAGAGAAAACACTGGGAAATCCACTGATACACTCTCATTCCCTCACTTTACAAATGTTTGCATCATGACCTAGAAGGACTAATATGTTTCCCTACAAAACTGGTGACAGAGCTGAGATTAGCACCCATGTTTTCTGACTCTTGCTTATACGCTGTATCCTGTAACATTGTTCCTCTTCATTACATCACTCAGAGAGATCTGTGGACAGCAGCTGTTCAACAGTTGTGATTTTTAATTAATTACCGCTGTTCCAAGAAGTCAGTGTAATTTAACGTGCCTCTGAAATTCACAAAAATCATCTATATCTATACCCATTTCTATCTATTCATCTATATATACATATATGTGTGTATATATAATCCCATATAAATAATATATAAATAATATGGGTATACATTGTATATGCATAGAAATATACAAAGTATAAATATGTATATAAAATGTTATGTTATATTTAATATAACATTAATTAACATGATATTGTTAAATATATATTGTGTGTGTATGTGTGTGTGTATTATACTTACAGAATTATCTATATGTACATATATGAATTGTATCTCAGAAGAGCCACGCCTCAGGTCTCAGCTGAGGCCAGTTGAGTCTTAGGGTCTGAGAGCAAGACTCGAGTGTTAAATCTAGTTCCAGGTCTGAGCCAAGTGATTCTGATTTGCCCCAAGGTTATAAATACTCATCTGGGAGCAAAGAACAGAGAGGAGAAGGTCGGTAGACAGAGGCTTGGGGCAGCAGAAGAGAGGTAGTTTTATGCAACTTACTTCCCCGTCTCTAAAGTAATATTTAATTTTGCTAACATTTATTTTTCTAGGTTTTCTTTCTTTTGGTTCTTTTGGTTGCCACAGTCACCACGACAAATTCTATATTAAAAGTATAGGAACTTTATATTTTCCACAAATATCTCAGCTGAAGGTATTATCACTCATCTACCTCGTATTTAATTTTCTTGTGTTCTCCTTTCAAAATGCAGTCAAAAGTGTTACTTTTATAAATCCTTTCGGCCAGTGATATGTGAGTCTGATTTCATTTTTGAGAGGATATTTGAAAGCATTTCAAGATAACTGTCAGTTTGAAGAGCACCGTCATCAACTATTGTGAAAACAGAGATGATTAAAAAGAGAGACATGTTTCAGTACATTGCTTAAAAGCCAACAATTTGATGAGGGCTGTTACAAAGAACCCTTGTCTGTACTGAATGGACACATGACACAGCAAAACAGGCATGGGATTTATTTAAAGGTAGTGTCTAAGGCATTGAGTTCCAGGGACGGTCAGTCTGGGTACTAGAAATTTGCCTGAAAATATTACTGTGTAACAGTCTGGTTGAGAAAGTTTTAAGCACTTGCAGGATATTATGTTTTTGTTTTATTTTAGAACATAAGACAAAAAAACTTACTAGTTGAGAACCAATGTACTAATGCTCTTTGTAGGGAGGCATAATTAATTTTGCCCCTTCTTATTTTTCTAGTCACAGGTGGTTTACAGTATAATCTCTCCTTTCAGCTAATTTAAAGAAGTTTTCACAAGCCCTGCCCCGTTTTCATTGCCTCTCCTTCCGTTCCTCCTCATTCTACCTTTGGTTTTACTTGTTTCTGAACATCCACAGATTGGCGTTTGCAGAGAGTTGAAAGTGAGTGGATTCAAGTGGTGGATCAGGAGGGAGTGGGAGAGGTAGTCTCAGCCTCAGTTAGACCCAGGTGCTGACCCAAACCTCAGTCCTGTCCTCACATGAGTCTGGTGCAAGTTCTAACCTGTGGACCTTCTGGTCCTCAGGCCCTCAGCTCAGCACATCTTCATCCAGCCCATGGCAGACACTGCATTTCCCGTTGTTATCAACTCCAGTGGGTGATGACATCATCTCTGCTGAAGGTATCCGTTGAGTTTGCTGGGAAGCTTCTGAGACGCTGGGGAAGAAGGTAAGGCCATGGGAATCACGCTACAGGGGGGCTTTAAAGAGAAACAGAGCACAGATTAAATGTCTTCTGTTATTGCCACCAAGTACATTTCTTATATCCAGCTCAATTATGAACTCTCCCTCACACACACAACCGATAATACCTGGATAAAATCTCAGCACAATTTTTATGTTTACTTTTTCAGAAGTTCAGAAATAACAGAAGTAAAACCAATGAGTCACTGAAGTAGTAATTAGTACTGGTTTATTGTGCACACCCCAAAAATACAGTTTGCGAACTGGGGGTGCTCAAACCAATACATGAAATAGAGCTCAGGGGTATATTGCCTTAGAGCAGTTTTTATGGTGAGAAGCTCATGACTGTTTATTCTTCACAGTGATTGCTTATAATATTAGAATTTTCCTAAATGATAGGGAATTGGTTAGTGGTTACTTCATATCAATTTTGGCAAATTGTTTTGCTTGTGATTTCCAGAGGCATAAACAAGATATGACCCAGTTCAAGTTAGGCCTGTGAAATAAACTGAATTAAGCTTTGCTTGTATGACTAAACTGTTTTTGGTCTGCTTAGGAAATTTTCAAGGCTGGTCTCCATTTCTTTTTGATGATGACAACTTCTAGTTCTTTCCGTTTAAGAAACTGATGTAAATTTTAGCAACACAAGATGGAGGTTCAGCTGTTTTGTTGGTAATCAGCTCTTCCCGTATCATAGTGACTCGTGGTCTATCCTGTGGAAACTTCTCAGTCCTGTTTTTGATGGTGAAAATTCCACACTTACAGTCATTATCACCTGTATTTCCATGGTTTCAATTAATGATGTTCCTAGTGTGATGCTTTATGGACCCTAGCAATAGTGCAAGGATAGCAGGAAGAGTGGAAATAGCAGAATCTCTTATGTCTTCTTTAAGTTGCCCTGTGGCCGACGCCTGAATGAGCTGGTAGACTCATTCCTCTTTTTATTTATTTATTTATTTATTTTTATTTTTTTTCATTCCTCTTTTAAGTTTGTAGTCTGTTGGTGCTCTGGAAGGTTTGTAAACTACCACAAACTTTACTAAATGAGAGAGTATCTTTCACATTGCACAAAATGAGTCTCTGGTGAGTCCTTTCTGAATCAGCCTGTCAACAATTCTAGTGGTTGCAGCAGTCTACCATTTTAGTCTATAATGACACCTATCCTGTTAAAGGCGGAAAAAACATCTCACTTTATATAAAAGTCATAGTCATATGATTATATATAATTACTCCCCTCAATTAGAATTATAATTAGGTAATTATTTCTAAATGTATGAAAGTATAACAAAATTCATACTAATAAGTATCGATAAATGACAGATGTCCACACCCTTTTTTTCCTCAGTACAAATAATAGTGGGGGGCGGGTGGCATGAAGCACATTAAGATATTAAGTACCTTTTGAAAGATGGAGAGTAAATAGCAACTTGGGAGAGAGGATCAGAAAATGGAGGGTCAATGTACAGCAATTAGGACTAATTTTAAATGCTATGAAGTTACTTTCTGACATAAACACCTAAGCAAAACTCATCATATAACACATGAGAAAATAGTTTCTTTTGTTTTTACCAATGTCAGTATATGTTAGGGTAACAAAAAAATAGCCAGATGGAAAGTCTTTTTTAAGCTTAAGGGACACAGGTGTAAGAATGGAAATTAAAATAGATATTGCCAGGTGGTCCTAATTGAATTTAGGGTTTAATGGTAGAGTTTATTGTAATTGGAACTCAGCATAGGTTTCTCCTTGAGCAAAAATTTTGAAACTCTATCCAGAGAAACAATTTTTAAAATGAAAATTTATACTAAACAAAGAGTTACAAGAACAGACAAAAGTTTCAAAATTATATCCCAACTGCATACCCGAGGAGTATTTCCTCTTCCTCACATTTGTATTATGTATTTATTAAGATTCTCTTGGGAAAAGTCTTTCTTTATTGAGAAATACGCCTGAAGAGTAGAATATTTCCTCCAGAAATATAAATGATAATCAAAAATTAGAAATTTCTTTAGTCAGAAAACTAAGAAAATATGTCTAATACATACAAAGTAATCCCTTTTAATATTTTTATGAAGACTTTACCATTGTTTGATACATAATAACTATTGCCTCAATTAGAAATTAATGAATAAAATTGGATATTACCCTATGGGCCATAATTTTCTCTGCTACTAGAAAAATGATGTTAAAGCAAAATTAATAATACCCCCAAGTAGATAGGTATAACATTTATGTGGATAAAAAAATATAAAAATGGGTAATAGTAATTCCTTCCTGAAAACAACTGTATTTTTAAAAGAATAACCCTTTATCAAGAGTTAATAAGCACTCAGACCATTGTCTTTATTTTGGTTCATGTCAAAATGACTGTAGCAACAGGAACAAAACTGGAAAATTTTCACTGCTACCTAATTCAGTTTTTCTTAGAATAGCATAGGCATGGGAATGCCTAATGAATGAACTATAGTGGTGTGTTCTTAGAAGCCAGGATTGTTAATATCTACAATCACCCAACATGTGATTATATCATCTTTTATATAGAAAATTGGAAATCAGTGGAAAAATGGCATTTTGGTGTAATTGAGATTATGTTTATTCACAGAGTGTTTTGTTTTCCTTATGTGCTGCCAGACATCTGGATAAAAACTGAACATTTTAACAAAATATTAACATCTTTCCAAGTGTCTAAATATTGATTTGCATTTTATTTTTCACTCTAAATATTTGATGAAATTTAGTATTATCCACAAAATATAATTTGTTGTCTCTTTATCTTTGAAGTTATTTTCTCAACCTAGCATCCCACAGTTAGGATACTCTCTGATTTGGAAAGAGAGTGAATATTTGATGGAATTTTAGAGTTGGAAAATATGAAAATAATATTGGCCCACCTGAATATCTGTGGCTAATAATTTTAAGAATTAAAAGGGTCATTTTTCTAAATCATATGTGGTATCTGTGGCTGAGTATAACAAGAACCTCTGTCTTATGCAATAAATGTCCTTTATATTCTTCACAAAACAGCCCTAAGCACTAAAATCATTAAAAGTAAAATGAGAAACTATGCAAGGGGCTACCAGTAGTTCTCATTACTGGGTAGCACATTCTTTGAAGTTCTAGTAATTGGAATAATAAAATAAAGTAAAAAATTGAAAATAAGAGATAAAAGGATTTATGTTTGCGGAAGATATGATTTATCATGCATATCCAATAAAACCTTTTTGGAAGTATAGAAAAATTTAATGATTAAACTTGGGCCAAAGAAGTTCTCTTATAGTCTATTTTAATGTATGACTGCCATTGTTCTGAAAAAAAAAAATCTGTATTTTATTTCACAATTAAAAACACTTGTGCTAGGGATGAAAGCATAGGTTGGCACATATTTTCTTTCAGCAATTTAAAGGTATTTTTCATCTGTCTTTCCAGTGTTTTTTTTTTTTTTTAATAGCCTATTGTTCCTTTGATGAAATATACATGATGGGCCTAGGTGTGGTTTTTTGAGTATTTACCTTGCTTAATACCTTTTAACAGCTTTGGGAACTTTAGGACTTTTTCTCTTCACTTACTGCTTTTTTCCCCATTCTCTCTCCTTGCTTCTTGAATTCCAACAATGGTTATTAGATCTCCTTCTCAAATCACTCTTTTAAACATTTTTACTCTTTTTGCTTTTGTTTTTCAGCTTACACATTTTCTATTGATCTACTTTCCAGTTCACTATTCTTCTATCATTTTCAATCTGTCATTAAATAATTGATTCAGTTCTTAATATATTTTATTTTTAGTTCAAGAATTTTCATAGTTTTTTCATATAGACTATAGTTTTTTTTTGTAAATACATCCTTTCAATAATTTTGAACATATTATTCACAGTTGATAACGTCCATCACTGATAACTTCAAAATCAGAATTATATGTGGGTCTGTTCCTATTGCCTCTTTATTCTCTTAGTCCTGGCAATTTTGAAAAAATATAGAGATCATGAATACTACTACTTTTTTTCTACTGAAGATTTACTGCCCTAATGTCTAGTGGACAGCTAGACTTATCTATCCCTTTATTCCTGCTTAGTCAGGCAACTCTCAGATACTTTCAGTCAGATTTTTTCTTTATAAGTTCTTATTGTTATAAAGTTCTTATTGTTATCATTTGAATAAGAAAATTAGCTAGGTACAAAACAACTGACCATCAGTGTTTAATTCTTAGTGTTTTGTGTAGAAAATCTGAGTTTAATGCAGTAACACCAACATGTATAGTTTAACATATGCCGATATTATTGTGACTTCTTAATTCCATGGTGTATTTTTCACGTAACGTATTCCAAATAATTATATATTCTTATATTACTTTGCATATTAAGTAACTAGAGATCACAACGAAGAATACATGGGAGTTATGGGTACAGAGTTTTAGTTTGGGAAGAAGAAAAAGTTCTGAAGATGGATAGTGGTGATGGTTACACAACAGTGTCAATGTACTTTATGTCATTGATATCTACACTTATAAAAATGGTATAAATGGTAAATTATATATTTTACCACAATAAAAAGTACAAATTTAAATCAGTAGTCAAGAAATTAAAGTTAACATGATTTTTTTACATATAAATACTGCATTTTATTTAAGGATTCTGCTACTATGAATTATATCTCAACCAGATTTATTTTATATTTTTTCTGTGAAAGTATTACATTTGTTAATCTTTTCAGTGACATAAGCATTCATCTACTTCCTTCAAGTATTTGGATGTATATATAACAAAAATGCTACTACTGTGCGTTGGGGAGATCCATAAAATTAAATTATACTTTATTTGCCAAAATATGGTAAGTGAAATAAAGATTAAAAAAAAAAAACTAATGATTGATGGGAAGGAGGGGGTCATAGGTGAGATGGACCTTGAAAGATATACATAAATATTCCCATGATAATTTAAATTGTTAATACCAATCAGAGAGAACAGTTTACCTCCAATAATGGTGTTAAAATTTATAAATCATTTTATTAAGTGCTCAGACATTTAAAAATGTATTTAGAGATATATCAAGAGTAGGCCATTGCAAGATTCAAAATATTTTCTTTTTAGGCCATCTTTGTCATTTCACAATTTCAGCTAAAATGTTGTACGACTTTCTTCTCCATATATGCTTCAAGGATAATGCCTTCTGGTCTGTTTTCCTGGTTCAGCCAAAATACAAATTCCGAAGTCTGTAAAACAACGTGGGAAACATGTTTTATGTCAGTTTCAAAGGGAGCACTATCTCTTCCACTATAGTGGCAAGCATATTTTGCATCAAGAGGAGTCCTGTAAAGTGATATTCTACAATCCAAAGGCAGGTGGGCCATTTGTTTTTAACCTACCTAAATGTTGCCAGATACTTTATTGTGCCCCCTGTTGAAATCATTCTGTGATGCTTTACACTGATGCAGCACCTTGCACTGAAAGAAAACTGCAATCATCTTAATAATGAAATCCCTTGACAGTATTTCAATCAAGTAGGTTAGCAGAAAGAAATCAATATCCTCCTTTTCCTAAGGTTCCAAAGTTACATAGTGAGGCAGCAAAACAAAGCCTCTTGATTTGACTATATCTTTTCTCCTAATCATTGTAACGTCACCTTTGGCTATGCATAACCTGGGCTCCTTTGCTTAATATCACCAAGGTACTAGGATATTTGTTTGTTATTTCTACTGAAAAGTTTTATTTTTTTTTAATTTAACATATCACCTTCTCTTCATTTTAAGCAAAGCCCGTATTCAAGTCTTACAAAAATACAAAATCGGGCATCATTATTTAATTATAAAAACTTTATATGATAAATCAAATAAACAGAACTGGTGATTGTAATAAATGAATAAAGAAATCACTGGCCTTCTGATAGTTCAAGTAAATTAGCAATTATAAGCTAAACAAGAGATCCAAAATTGACAGAACTCAAATAGACTATTCTAAGCTGTAATAATTGTAAACAGTCATATTTACATTTTTACTTTAAATACTTTTTGCATATTACAATCTAACTTTTAAAAATTCAGCTTCCTTTCACTTTTGTATTTACATTTTGATTTCTGAATTGTTGAAGATCGTGAGTGTCTTTCAGTTTTCTCTTTTAGAATTGGCTCCATGGCACAGATTCATGAGTTTGAAAGGGAAGCACATTCATTTTTGATTCTACGTCCGACTTTTTGGAATTGCTTCCCTTCAACAATCTCAAATACACATATTTCAATACACTAACATTTTCTCATGGTATAACACTTTTACTATTTTCAATAATTCACTAAGATTCTTTGTAATGACTATCCAAAGATAAGTCGTTTAATAAATACAGTTTTCTCCAGAGGTCTAAATTAAGTCCACGTTCGTGGTTTTTTTTTTTTTTTTAAATCATGGTCCATTTTTTTTTCATAGTTCACATAAGATTTTTTTTTAAATTGAAGCATAGTTAATTTACAACATCGTGTTAGTTTCAGGTGTACAGCAGAGTGATTCAGTTATATATTTTATATATATATGTTTGTTTCCTGTTCTTTTTCAGATTACTTTCCTTTATAGTTTATTACAAAATATTGAGTATATTTTGTAGAATAGTAGATCCTTGTTGGTAATTATTTAATATATAGAGTGTGTGTATGTTAATGCATCCTCCTAATTTATCCCTCCCTGCCCCCTTTCCCCTTTGGTAACCATCAGTTCATTTCTATGTTTGTGGGTCTATTTCTGTTTTTTAAATAAGTTCATTTGTATCTTTTTTTTTTTTTTCAGATTCTACATATAAGCGATATCACATGATATCATTTGTCTGGCTTACTTCACTTAGTCTGATAATCTCTAGGTCCATCCGTATCACAGTCCTTATTTTATAATCTTTTATTACTTCCTATATTCATTTAGAGACCTTTTCAAATTGTCACACTCACTCTAAAGTACCTAAAGACTATATTTAATCAATTGACAAGCCAAGTACTTCTCTATTTTTCAGAGCATTGTGAGTCACCAGATAGACAAGCTTTGTCACTATCAAGTTCCTATTGTTATTTCTGGAAATAACAATAGGAACATTGGAAAAAATGATCTCTCTTAACGATCACCTAATAAACTACTCCAATGTCATGATGAAACTATTAACAAGTAATGTGGCAAAACTGAACTAATTTTTTAAAAGAAAATAAAATAAAAAAGTATTTCACAGGCAGCAAATTTTTATTAACTCAAGTCCTTAGGATCCAACTAAGGATATTTGGCCACTGTTCTGCTCTAGGGAGGTCTTATAATAACAATAAAATTGTCATAAAATAATATGCCAGGCAAAGCAATACTTTGTATAGCTTGTGCCGAAATCTTGATAACTTTAAGAATAAGAACCAGATTAACATGAACTCTGGGTTTTCATTTTTAACATTTTTCATGTAGATAGCACTCATTCCAAATGTTAGTATGGAGTGTTCAAAATAAAATGCAACAATTGCAAATTAAGTGCATTTATTTTGGGGCATTTGATTTGTTGATTTTGCAAAAGACTAGAAGAAATATTTATGTACATATATTTCAACTGTTTAGCATAAGAACCAAGCTGGGAAGAAAATGTATGAGATAATTATCCAAGATTTCCTATTACAATTACACTAAAGAATTTTGCCATTAGGTCACATGACTAACATATAGTTTAAAAAACAAAGATTCAGGAAAGTCTACAGAGACAATTCAAATGTTCTATTTTACCATGGTACCATGTTGTATTTTACACTAGGATTAAAAAAAGGAAAAAAAAAAACAACTGTTGGGCTTGTTTTACCTGACATATTCAGAATTAAATAATTATTCAATAATATTCTTCATTAAACCATGGGTACAAAATTTAAGTTTTTTTTTTAATAAGCATGATAGGTTAGAAACTATTTTTTTTCAAAATATCTTTATACTGTTCAGAAATATAATCTCTCTTCTGTGTTCTCATTTTACAAGGCTGCCAGGAAAACCAGCAATATAAGCTGGGGTTTTGTCAAGCATTTTTTGTTCAAAAGCCAAGAAGGTTACTGAGTGGTTATAAATCTAAACTTTTCAGTGTTGGATTCAAGACTCCTTTTAGATGTTTTGAGAAAGGAAACAAGAGTAAGTAGTAAATCATACAAGACTAGGATTAAGGACAATGGACAAGCTTCTAGCATCATGATCATGGGCAATTGAATTCACCATTTGAATTTGCTTTGTCCATGTATAAAATCGGAATAATTCTATTTGTTAGCATGCTTTCAGCTATAAGTTTAAGAAGAGCCAACTGAAAAAGGCTTTAACATTAAGGAACTTTATTAACTCACAAAAGAGTTTAGAGATGCTGCAGACTCCTGGCCTGAGCCTGTTTTCTGGCCCTGTGTTGCTCTTATTGTCCTGTCTGCATGTTCTACCATATGCTGATTATATCCATGCAGGCTGGCTCCCCTCATGGACAGAAGTTACCTGCCAGAAACCTCGAAGACCAAATGCGTCCTTATTCTCATCCAGCAGGAAAGAAATAATCTGTATTCCTGTGGATTTTCTCTTTAAGATTGAGAAAGTATATTCCAAGAAATCTCTAGGGAAACTGTCTTTGGGCATTATTGACCAGAAGTGGGTCACATGAACATTCCGGAAATAGTTACTGGATGGGAATAGCGTACCACTACCCTCAATCATGCCTACGTCTTTGTCAGTTCCAAATGGATATTAGGGAGTCAATTACCGTGTGTGTGTATAGTCAGAGAATTAAGTGAAATAGTTTTTGTAAATTATCAAGTATAGTACCTGCCATAAAATAGGAGTTCAACACATTAAAATGTTGCCGGGAGTGGGGATAGTAATGCTGGTGGTGTCTCTTAAATATTCCTGAATTTAAATTTTCCTTGAACTATATTTTCTGTCTAACACCTGGGTTGTTAATTACAGACCTTCCATTCTTTTTTACTAGTACTGATTTCCTTTCCCGTGTGTTAGTGTAATCTAGTTGTGATATCTGTAACATTGCCAAATGCAGGGTTCACTGAGTTATTGGGCCAGATTATATTCCTTCCCCCTCATAATTATGTTTAGGACACTTTGACTTTATGATTTTAATGAAAAGGGTCACCATCCCAGTTAGAGGAGTCTGGTCTTTGTTATAAGATATTCATGACCTTAAAGGGCTTTACTTTCCAACTTCAGCTTAATTGACCCTTACCTCCATTATTGCTTTCCCTCTCAGCAAATCTGTTCTTTCCCTTAAATCCCAACCCAAACTGCAACAGTCTCGATTTGGCCCATTCTATCTCCTGGTGCCCATTTAGCACCTACTTTAAATCCTTGCTTGAATAACGTGTGCTGTAGCCTTTTCTTTGTATATCAGTTGCTTTATAATTGTACTCTACTTGTTGGACATGTATGACTTATATTTTTACAAAGCAATTCAACATATTTACCAAATCCTGACAGAGGGGGTGTATTTGTTCCCTAGAACTGTTGTAATAAAATACCAAAAACTGAGTTGCCTCAGATACTTTGTAGCTTATAGGTGGGTGGTTTCCTTGTGTCTTCACTTAGTCTCTCCTCTTTGTGTCTCTGTGTCCAATTTTTCCCTTTTTTTTTTTTTTTTAATAAGGACACTAGTCCTATTGAACCTCATTGTAACTTGATTACCACTATTATAAAAACTCTATTTCCAAATAACATTACATTCTGAGATACCGGGGCGGGGTGGGGGGTGGCGGTTAGACTTCAATATATCTTTTTTCTTAATTGTGTGTTTGTTTTAGAGGTGGTTTGGGTTCACAGCAAAATTGAGCAGAAGATACAGAGATTTTCCATGTGTCCCCTGTCCTCACACTGGTATAGTTTCCTCCACACTCTACATTCCCCTCTGAAATGATACATTTTTTAAAAAATTGATAGAGCTATATTGACACATCATTATTAACCCAAACTTATAGTTTACATTAGGGTTCACTCTTGGTGGTGTACGTTCTATGGCTTTGGACAACTTTATAGTGATATGTATCTACCATTATAGTGTCATAGACAGTAGTTTCACTGCACTAAAAATCTTCTGTGCATTGCCTATTTACCTCTCCCTTCCCCTGCTGCCCGAATATATCTTTTGAGGGACATGATTCAATTCATACCAGGGGAAAATACTCAAAAGATCAAAAAATTGAACTCCTGAAATAATTCCATAGTATATTATCTCAAAGAGTAAGCTTATGCAACTCGTGAAACACAAGTGACGACACAGAGACAACTGGCCGTAAAACTGAGAAAAATAGCATGTTAGAAGCCACTGCATGTATTTCTCTTCTTAAAATGAAACTTATCCTTGAGAAATCCCCTCCAAAAGTATTTTAATACCTATTTCAAATAATGTTTCATATGAATTATTATTACTGATTTAAAAACAGAAAAAAGTATATTTTTATATGAAGGATTTATATCAGTTTATTTTGTTTTTCTGTTGAATTCATGACTATCAAATACTCCTTTCCACGATTATACTGTGTGTGTGTGTGTGTGTGTGTGTGCATGCACACACGTGGAGTGTAACATGGTCTCTTGGTCTTGGCAAAACGTGTTGTCCACAGATGGACCACCAGTTGATTGAATTCAACAATAAGTTGCCACAAA
Organism: Balaenoptera musculus; assembly: GCF_009873245.2. Lineage (NCBI taxonomy): Eukaryota > Metazoa > Chordata > Mammalia > Artiodactyla > Balaenopteridae > Balaenoptera > Balaenoptera musculus. The sequence continues at coordinate 16,739,236 of NC_045787.1, read as the reverse complement.
TGGCACCATGATTTAAAAAGCATAACTAGAATAAGAAGTCTGAATGAGATGTGAGCTATATATTTGTAGACAAAAATCACATCGAAAAATAAACCATTAACAGTATTAAGTGGTTTGAAAACCACTAACCTTCCTTCAAATTACAAATCATAGTAAAACTATATGTTACCAAATGTAAGTTAAGGCAATTTTTGCTAAGAAATGAAATAGAAAATGTATATCTAATCTATTATTTAGTCTAGTAATTAATCACTAAATGAGTAAATATTTACTGGCCACCTATTTTACAGCAAACAGTGCTTGATACCAGTAATTTAATAGGAAATTCCTCTTAAGAAATTAATATTCTAGCATAAGGGAATGACACATGAAAATACTTTAAGAACACTGTAACCAATGCAATATTAAGGAAGCGATCATGGTTGAATCCTAGCAAACAGGAGAGGGAATTGGATTTATCTGAGCTGATTCGGGGACAATTTCACCACTCCAGGTATTAATTATGAATGATATTGTTATTTTGCATATCATTCATTTTTATAGGCAAAGTAACTTTATTCTTTCTGACTCCTCTTTTACCTTTTTCTCTCTTTCCTCCTCTGTTACTTCTCCTCCTCATTTTCTTTTATTTTTATAAAATCTACAATCAAAGTATGTTTTTAGCCCTGACAAAAATATATGTATATCTGGTATACTGATCATTTTAGTCCAAACTGCATATGTAATCATTTTAAGAAGGTTTATTCCTCATCACTTTCAAAATTTTTAAATACTGATAACCTGAAATAGGTGAGAATATGGTGGGATCACTGCATTCTTGTTGCCTTTGAGTAGGCCTTTCACAACTTTTGAATATATGTTGGTACCCTAGTCGTGTAACTCAGTCAACTCTATTTGTATAACCTCCAGAGCTATGCTAGTGCCCTGTTATGAGTTATCTTAATGAAATTCTCTTACTACTACCAAATTATATTACTTCACAGCTAATCACAGGGTGCTTTGATTACTCAATGAAAAATATTTTAAATGCACTTTCAACTTTGCTGTTGCAAGAAAGTTCAAAGTAATAAAGAGAACATAAGAAGTGGCCAAATATTATTAATTTCCTATATAAAGAAAAGGAATAAAGGCCATGTTTTAGGGGAGGGTTTTAAGGCTGTGTGTGATTGTTTAGCCTGTTTGTGTGTGTATGTGTATTTTTTAACCATTTGTAGGACGTATACACATACACACACATATATGTATGTTCTTGACTGCTTGTTGAACAATATTACAAAAGGTCAAACATTTTCTAGCCAAATGTTTTTTTCTTCAACTGAAACTCCTTTCCCATGATGAACCCTTCACATGTGGACATCTTGACTACACGTAGGCATCATTACATCATTATGACGCTGCTAAACTCTATACAGCTCAATCTGGCAGCTCTAATTTTCACTTTCTTCATCACCTGCTCCCTCACCTTCCTTAGGGAGCTAGAGAAGCTGACTGAGTAGAAGTGCTAAGTGATGAGGTGAATCTTTCCAGTCTTTCAGAAGTTTGATAAAATACAAATAAGTGGAAGACTAAGTTTTGTGCCCTTAATTTAAAAAACAAACAAACAAACAAACAAACATTAGACACAAACACATAAAATACTATGTGTGCTCCAAGCACAGGCCAACTTTTAATAACAGAGAATAAAATTTCAACCTCTTGGGCATATCATTTTAGACAATTAAAGCAGTGGATAGCCCATTTAAAAATAATTGAGTTTAAAAATACTCAGTGGTATAAAACGGTAAGAGAACAGCATAGTGGAAGTGCTTTTGTTCATGGGGATTTTTTGGATAAAATATCCAAATATCTGAAGTCTATTAAAAAAAAAAACACCAAACATCATGACAAATATGGTGATAAATGTTAACATTACTGATTAAATGCCACAATTTTTAATACATTTCTATTTAATAAGAGCTTTCGTAAACAAAATTTTACTTTTTGTACTTTGACAAGGCTTCCATATTCCTACTTTTTCTTTCAAATTTTTAAAAAACTTCTCTCCCTTCCCACCAACAAATATTCACATAAACTATATTTGGAGGAAAAGGTTTATTTTTTCGACTCGCTCTTTCATGTTTGGAGTTATATCTTTGGCAATTCACAGCCTTTAAATCAAAATCCTTGAGGGACTACTGCCATCCTAGCCCAGGGAAGTGATTTGGAGTGGCCTGAAGTTCATTGAAGGGGTATATTCTCCTCAGCTCTGCATTGGCAGTTTGCTGTGTCATCAGTCTTGTTCAGCTGAAAAGCATGACAGTTTGTCTGGACAACACCATATAAAGGATAGCAAAAGGTTATTGTTAGGTTATGAAGTTTTTCTGACAAGTACAACACGCCAGGGTTTATATAAGCATAAAACAAACCTTAAACTCAAGAAGTGCTGTGTAAAGGAGTTTCCTACCTCTCTTTCCTCCAGATATTTTGAAGTCTGAGTTTATATATTCCAAGTTTCTGGTATGCATAATCTTTTATAAGATCCGCTAATATTTTAATGAAATAAAGAATGCAAGAGAGCTAATGTCAACCTCAGTGTCAAGGGCACAGGAACATGGTTCCATTATTCTTAGTCGTAAAAGATCTAGTACAGTTCAGACAATTAGAATTTGATGTGTTTGGCATTCTCTGCTAACCATTACAAAGGATAACCCATTTCTTTTATTTTTTTATTAATTTTTATTGGAGTATGGTTGCTTCACAATGTTGTGTTAGTTTCTGCTGTACAGCAAAGTGAATCAGTTATACGTATATATATATCTCCCCTATTTTTTAGATTTCCTTCCCATTTAGGTCACCACAGATCACTGAGTAGAGTTTCCTGTGCTATAGAATAGGTTCTCATTAGTTATCTATTTTATACATAGTAGTATATATATGTCAATCCCAATCTCCCAGTTCATCCCACCCCTCCTTTCCCCCTTGGTATCCATAAGTTTTTTCTCTACATCTGTGTCTCTATTTCTGCTTTGCAAAGAAGTTCATCTGTACCGTTTTTCTAGATTCCACATATAAGTGATACTATACGATATTTGTTTTTCTCTTTCTGACTTACTTCACTCTGTATTACAGTTTCAAGGTCTATCCACGTCTCTGCAATTGGCACTGTTTTCTTCCTTTTTATGGCTGAATAATATTCCACTGTATATATGTACCACATCTTTATCCATTCCTCTGTTGATGGACATTTAGTTTGCTTCCATGTCCTGGCTATTGTAAATAGTGCTACAGTGAACTTTTATTTTCCTGATGAAAGTAATATATAATGTTGAAAGACTATTAATCCATACATTTTGTTATTTTTAATAATCTACTTATATTGTCCATAAAATAAAAACTTGTGAATTCTTAAAAATAAATTTATAATGAAAAGTTGATAAAGTCTTAGTACCTTCACTACACTTGTGATATGTAGATATTTTGTAATATTCTCTTAAAAAGTGTACCTCTCTTAGAAGGTATGTAGAAGACAGAAATGCAAACTTGAAAGATTTAAAAATATATATATTAGGAAGTCAAATACTCATGCATGTAGCTGAGGAAGCCCAAAACCATGCACACTGTTCATGTGAATTTTCTATCTTTAATTAATCACAGTAGTTAGTTATTGCATTACTTCTACAACTTAGTCCTGTTCATTTATTTTGGAATCTATTTAAAGACATTAATTTATTTTCATGCCTACTAATGTATTTTATTTTAAAACAGGTGATTAAAGTAATAGCCAAGTTATCTCATTATGAATTTTGCATTATTTCATATTTTATAATCATCTCAGTTCATTGAAGATGAAAACAAACAAGACAACCTAGTGTAGTTTGCTTTTTGTATCCTTCAATTGAAACATTTCAATAAAAACAAAGTCAATTTTCTGGAAAATTAGCAAATTTCAACTCATACACACAAAAAATGGGAATCCTAGTATAAGTTCTGATACACAAGTGCAAATGTATATATAATACTATATATAATGTATGTGTTTTGTGTTCTATCATGTAAAATGTGCTAATAACAAATATGTATATATTATACAATATCCTTACATAGTAAAATAAAAAACCATAATGTATATTTGTGTTAAGCCTGCTAGAACACAGATTTTTGTTTTTTACTTTTTATTGGGGTGTAGTTAATTTACAATGTTGTGTTAGTTTCAGGTGTACGACAAAGTGAATCTGTTATATGTAAACATATACACTCTTTTTTAGATTCTTTCCCATATAGGTCATTACAGAGTATTGAGTAGAGTTCCCTGTGCTATACAGTAGGTCCTTATTAGTTATCTATTTTATATATAGTAGTGTGTATATGTCAATCCCAATCTTCCATTTTATCCTTCCCCCACCCTGACCCCCTAGATAACCATAAGTTTATTTTCCACATCTGTAACTCTATGTCTGTTTTGTAGATAAGTTCATTTGTAACCTTTTCTTTAGAGTCCACATATAAGTGATATCATATGATATTTGTCTTTCTCTGTTTTACTTCACTTAATATGATAATCTCTAGGTCCATCCATGTTGCTGTACATGGCATTATTCTATTCTTTTTTATGACTGAGTAATATTCCATTGTATATACAAACCACATCTTCTTTATCCATTCCTCTGTTGATGGACATTTAGGTTGCTTCCATGTCTTGGTTATTGTAAATAATGCTGCTATTAACATTGGGGTGCATGTATCTTTTTGAATTAGAGTTTTACCTGGATATATGCCAAGGAGTTGGAATGCAGGATCACATGATAACTCTATTTTTAGTTTTTTAAGAAACCTTCATACAGTTCTTCACAGTGGCTGCACCAATTTACAATGCCACCAACAGTGTAGGAGGGTTCCTTTTTCTCCACATCCTCTCCAGCATTTATTATTTGTAGACGTTTTAAGATGGCCATTCTGATTGATGTGAGGTGATACCTCATTGTAGTTTTGATATACATTTCTCTAATAATTAGTGATGTTGAACATCTTTTCATGTGCCTGTTGGCCATCTGTATGTTTTCTTTGGAGAAATGTCTGTTTAGGCCTTCTGCCCATTTTTTGATTGGTTTGTGTGTTTTTGATACTGAGCTGTCTGAGCTGTTTGTATATTTTGGAAATTAATCCCTTGTTGGTAGCATTGTTTGCAAATATTTTCTCCGTAGGTTGTCTTTTAGATTTGTTTATAGTTTCCTTTGCTGTGCAAAAGCTTTTAAGTTTGATTAGATCCAATTTGTTTATTTTTGTTTTTATTTTCATTACTTTAGGAGGTGGATCAAAAAAGATCTTGCTGTGATTTATGTCAGAGAGTGTTCTGCCTATGTTTTCCTCTAAGAGTTTTACAGTATCTGGCCTTACATTTAGGTCTTTAATCCATTTTGAATTTTTGTGCATGGTGTTAGGGTGGAACACAGATTGTTTTGAATCCACAAGGAGAGGGAAAAGAAGTGTCAGATTTTTTGAAATATTATTTGTCTCTGAAAATGGTACATTATATATTAGGTTAAAATTTTAACATAAAATAAAAAGATTTTTTCATTGTGATCTCATCTTAATTGTCATCAACACAGGAAAAATTTACTTTAGAAAGGTCACAGGCTTTGGATGCAGAAATAGAACAGGGTTCTATTTTTGACTGTCCCACCTTGAATTTGGTACAGACCACTTAGCCTTCTCATCATGTGAAAATGAAAAGATTGAAAACTGCATTCTAACATTTTTTTTTAAGTTTTTAATTTTCTGTCCTGACCTAAAATAATTAGGTCCTATCTCATGGCTAGACTCTGTCATCACAGAGTTGTACCACTCTCCAAGGCTCAGTGTCACTTCCAGTCAATGAGACCCAAGTACCCAAGGAGTTAATAGGAAATTTGTCATATGTGAGCTTTCCTGGCTTGGCCCACAAAATCTTAGTCATGATCAAGAGAGACCTACAGAAGTGAAAAGTCAGTGGTTATGCACTCTCTGCAGGCGATCACGAGTGATTTACTTCTTCAGCTTATTTCCCCCAATTCGACTTCCATCCCAGGAGATATAAATCTGCATAGGTTCAGGATCCTGTGTATAAGTAAGTAAAAATCAAAGTCACTGTCACTTCACTAATAATGGAAATAATTACAGACAATAATATAGGTATTTTCTTTTTCCCCTAAAAGTAAATGATTAATACAGTTAATATGTATTAAAATAATACATTTTTAAGGAACTTACATGTATAACAAGTATGGCTCTGCTATTTTAATGTTGAAGTAATCATAACATTCACAGTATCTTACTATAGAAGTTGTACAAAAATTAAGAAATTAACCACCTTATAGATGTAAAACCGTTGCATAAAAACGTGTTTAAACATTCTCATGTGGCAGTGCGCATTGCCTATTCTAATTATAGGGTCATTCATATTTCTACTTAATTTTGAAAGCACAGATATAACCATCATGGATTATCCGAAGAGAAATGAGAGTATGAATCTTTATTGACTCTTATTCTTCAGGTCTCTCCTGTCATTTAAAGTTTATTTTAAATGCAAATGTGTTATTTTGTATCTGTTAATTTGGAATGTTACTTCATTATTTGACTTATTTCGAGTATTTAGACATTCTGTTTAGCTGTTTTGTCCCAGAAGCCCAAAACAATTATTTGCAAATCTATGCACAAGACATTATTTTCCGGAAGTAGTCAATAGTGGGTCAGCAATCAGCTTAAAAACTATACTGTGTATAAGTGCCATCCTGAGCTATTAAAAAATAAAAAGTAAAAACACTCAAAAACAAATGCAAGAGACAGAACATATGATTATGCACATGTAAGAACTTAGATATTGCAGTAACAGATACTGCATCCAAATGCATATGATACATATTCACAACTGTATATCTGTATATACATGAATAATTGCTATGATTATTATTATTATTACTATTACTGCAGTCATTACATGTAAAGAGGGCTTGATAAGCTTCCAGCAAGTTATCATAATCTGAATATCTAAATATAATTTACTCAAACAAAAAAAGAGTCTAATATTTGAGGCAGAGTTTATGACAGGTCATTTTTGATTTCTGAAATGCCTATAGGCCAATTCAGCCCAACATCAATGGTCATTCTGGAAAATAGATCCTTCAAAATGATGTCCCAACTAAGTAAAAAATTGGTTTTACATTAGTTACTACTTTTTCAATATAAATAGTAGGATTACCCAGGCATCCACTGAATCTCAGAATAAATACCACTTCAGTGGACATATAGATGCACCTGAAAGTAATGAGATAAGCAAGTTCATTAACACTGTTACAGTATTTCTTTCTCATCATCTTTTTATTTTCTCCTCATCCTTTTTATTTTCTCCTTTTTCTTGTTACCCTTCATTTTCTTCTTCCTCTTTTATTTTTCTGTTTGCAACAAATGCTATATATTAACACAGATATTCTGATACAATATGAGTATTACTGTGTCTAATATAAGCTAGTTTATATTAGTACATACTGACTTCTCTCCCCTATTCTGAACATTTCTCAATCTTATATTTTATCAAGGAAAGTTATGTAAACATCCCATTATTAAGCAGGCTTCCACTGGCTCAGCACCAGCATTAGTAATTTCCTTTATTAAAAAAAAAAAAAGTTTGATTCAAAACACAGTGACTTTGAACTGGGAATACTTTGAATTGTCCTCAAGGGGAAATGCATGTAAAATAAAATTTGAGGACTTCTTTGTATGCATAGTAAGGTAGGGTATTTCATCCCTACCTCCCAATAGAGAAATAGAAAGAGACAATGAAAAGAGAGAGAAAAATATTTCAGAGAAATGAATGAGAAATATTAGGTAAGGTCACGTAATATGTTTTGCAATTAGCAAAAAACAAAAATGTTACTTTCACGTAAGAATACTTCCCTCAGTTCAGATGACTGTAATTTAAGATTTAAGAAAAGATTTAACTGACATTTCAAAAGGTGGACGTGAAAACTGTGCACTGGAAATGTAAATGCATTGAAATGGAATTATATGTATTCGGTAGTGTCAGAACCCACAGGGGAAGGACTATATAGCTTATGAACAGGTAAACATTGGCATCTGGATCTGCTTTCATCTAAAAATGCTTAATTCAAATAATAATTTTACTACTTGTTTAACTTTTCAGAGCATTCTAAAGTTGATGACTAATGATCCTAAAGTTTTTTGATGCACACTTTTCCTAACAGGTTCAACGATGAGAAAAACATTGAAAAAATATGCTTACGAGCTAATGACTCAATTTCTGTCATCCTCATATTAACAAAAATGTAAACACCATTTCCTGATCCATCTGTAAAACAAGCAGCTAGATGATCTCTAATGCTCTTTCAGCCATAACAGTCTACAGATATATGAAAATATGTTAAATCCTTTCTGCCGATATTTCATGGAAATATATATTCCAGTCAAAAATACTAGATTAATTTTTCATAATCATAGATAAACTTGCCAAATTTACTATATACTACAAGAAACGATTCTGTTTGAATTTTTAAAAATACTGAGTTCTCCGGAGTCACAGATCTTTTCAAAACAGTTGTGAACTATTGACATACCTTCAATGTAAAATTTGTAGGGGGTATTTCCTTTTGGTTTAAAAGCATTGATTTGTATTAAAGCGTCACTGCTCTATGACTATACCATTTTTCTATCCTTTTCCAGACGTTTCTGAGACCTCTCTGTTCTTGTGAAGTCCATTTCTGTGGTCACCGCAACTAGAGTAGTGTCTCGAGGAGTATTTCAAAGATGTGAATGTTTCATCTTCCAGGCTTTTAAAAGTTTCATGCAGTTACTTCCCACAGTATCCTCAGTGTAACTGAGGTAGCAAGCAATTTTAATCCCAAATACACTGTGGAGTAGAATAATCCTCTTTTAATTGGGCAAAAGAAACATAGGAAGATAAATTCATTTAATGTGGCGAAGGCTCCTTTTTCTTCCAAGTAGTTCCGTGATATCCATGTCTCAACTCAGTTTTCAATTATCTTGTAGTTTTCCTCTGGGATCTTATTGTTGCTTCATTGTTCCCCAGATTCATATTAAGATCTAAGATGGGATATAGTACTCGAGGAAAAAGCGATAGAAAGAAGAGTTGCAAGAATTGTGAGAATTTTGGTACCTGTTCTTTCCCAAATTAGTTATCTTGCATTAGTTTTGTTTAGAAATACCAATTTAATAAGGAGACTTATTAGCCAGGAATTTATTTTCTAAGGATACTCTTAACTAAGTTGTAGGCCTCCAAGTTGGACAATGACTTCTCTTTGGCTTATAATAGGGAGAAATATATCTAAATTCTGAGAGGGTGAAATTGAGACCTGAGGTACTTAGAAGTATGTTGCAAAGACAGCATGTGATAAGTTAAAATGTTACTGTGGATGAGATAAAGATTTTGAAGACATGTATGGCACATGGGTGGGCAATTTCCAAACTCAGTTCTCAACACTCAGATTTTCCAAATCATTAGTAAAGATTACAGGAATAAGGTTTTATTCTCTTGTACTTTACATATTTAATAGCCACCAGACTCTCAGATTTCTAATTTAATTCTGTATTAGGAAAAGGCAATGCATCTTTGCTGTATTTCATGTGCTAACAAAGATAGCAATTCAATCACATAGCTATTGCTTCAGATTTAAACAATTCTGGGTTCTAAATAAATAATTCAGGTGTCTTGCTTACATTTCCTGGTGTTGGGGCTTCCCTGGTGGCACAGTGGTTAGGAATCCGCCTGCCAATGCAGGAGACACGGGTTCGAGCCCTGATCCGGGAAGATCCCACATGCCGTGGAGCAACTAAGACCCAACGCAGCCAAAAAAAAAATAAAATAAAATAAAACATTTCCTGCTGTTGCATCAACATGCCCTAAACAATAGGCTGATTTAAAAAAAAATATGCAGGGGGAAAGAGGCAGAAGCAATCATTTTGGGGGGTTATATCAAAATTATCAGAACTGAGTAATAGATTTTGTCTTGTACACTTTGTTTAGCTTATGTCCTTATAAACATATTTCAAGTGCTCTCAACCATGCCAGGAAGGATATAGCATCAAGTTTCTTGGGAGTTACATCTTTAGCTAAATCTTAACGGGACTTTTGATATTATTTTAATAGCAACAGAGAAAGAGAATACTACTGCATGAAGTTTAAAGATATTTTCCAGATCTGAAATTCTGATTTGTCTATAGCTCCTCATTCTTTCTTAAAAGGCACATTTCATCTGATATATTCAAAAGACTGAGATGAATGATTTGCACTTTAATTTCAAATCTCAATTTCATTTTGGATGTGTTTACATAGCCTCAAGAAATTACTACACCTTTATTCTCTAGACAAACCAGGATGAATAAGTCCATTAAACTTGTTCACCTAAGATTTTAGGGAAATGGGGAAAAAAGATCTCTTTAATAGCATTGCATGAGCTGGTGAGTGGTGTTTTTACCAGAAATTAGAATTAACTACTAGACCAAGAAATGATTAAAGAATTATCTTCTGTTGAGTTGTAATTGTTATATATTTTTATATGTTCTTGCTCTATCTCTTCTAAGATATTAAATTATGGGATTTTTAAGGAGGTTTAATGGAAGTAAATAAAAGTATATTAAATTTTCTGACTGTTCAATGTTTACATTTATTCTATGCAAACTATTCATACTTTTGAATTCATTGCATTGTTGATGGAATGAGGACTGAGTCACCCATCACCAAAACCTTGGTGGTCATTTGCTTCTCCCTCTCTTTTACATCAAATTAATCAGAGATAGCATCCTATCAACTCTTTGCCCATGTCCTTAGCACTCATTGTTTCGTTTTTATATTCACTGATAGCACTCTGGTCAAAATTCGGAATCAATTTTTAATTAATTTATTTATTTATTTATGGCTGTGTTGGATCTTCGTTTCTGTGCGAGGGCTTTCTCTAGTTGTGGCAAGCGGGGGCCACTCTTCATCGCGGTGCGCGGGCCTCTCACTATCGCGGCCTCTCTTGTTGCGGAGGACAGGCTCCAGACGCGCAGGCTCAGCAATTGTGGCTCACGGGCCCAGCTGCTCTGCGGCATGTGGGATCTTCCCAGACCAGGGCTCGAACCCGTGTCCCCTGCATTGGCAGGCAGATTCTCAACCACTGCGCCACCAGGGAAGCCCCGAACTCAATTTTTATGGTCACCAATGACCATGGTTTTCCTATAAATTGACCAGTGCCACATCCTTAAAATAGTCCTTGACTTTGACCACCAGAATGCCAACTTACCACTCTGATCCTCAGTTTATTTGCTGACCTCAATTTTCTCATACACCTCAAAACTCTGTCCTTAACCATCTTCTTTTCCTAGCCATATTGTCCCCGAGTGATCTCATTCACTATGGAAGGTTGATTTACACTACCTTCTATACTTGAGGGCCTCCAATGTTTTTATCTCTCATCTTAATTAATCCCTGGGATTGCAGAACAATAGTTGCAAATATATGCTTCATAAATTTTCTGTATATGTCCCTGATGTCAAACCCAGATAAAAATGGCACTCATTTACTTCTCCAAAGCTACTCTAGCTCTGGTATTTGCTATTTTCGTACATGGTATGGAATACCCAAGCATTATAAGGAAGCCACAAAACGATCTTTATCTAACTTAACCAAGAACACATTTTTAACTTTTTTTGCTCTACACCTTCTGTTCTAAAAACCGTTCCTTGCTTAAGGTTATCATTTACATCACTGAACAGATTTTTTTTTGAGCAACTGCTTTGTCATATGTATTCTAGATTATTGAAATACATTGGGAAACAAGATAAATTTTCTTAATTGATTTTTATTTTCTAATGAGGAAGGTAAAAGGGACAACAAAAATATATAAATATACATGCAATTTTAGATAAGAGATGCTGGGGAGATAATGGAGTGTGAGTGGGAAAAGATAACTTTACATAGACTGAGCAAGAGGCCTTTCTGGGCAAGTGACACTTAAACCTCAGTTATTAGAAAGAACAATCTAACTTAAGTCTCAGGAAAAGCATCTTAAATAGAAAGCATGGCATGTGCAAAGGTCCCAAGGTGCGGGCAAGCGTCACATGTATGAGTAATGGAAATACCTTTATTACCTGTTTTTGAACGACAACGAATTTAAGAATGATTGTTTTATAACCTCTTGAAACAGTAAAATTTTAAAACAAAACTGAGCAGCAATAGGAGTGGAACAAGAAAGCAAAATTCACTTTTGTGCCTATTACTAGCTCGTAATCCTCATTTGAATGTTATAGCTCAGGAGCATTTTCAGAGGAAAGGAGTACTGGTAAGACATTTTGAGTCTAAGTTAATGAGTGATGAAATTATTTTAGGGAACTGTGTTTTATTTTTTATGTTTTAGCACCAAGCTGTCCATCACATCAATGAACTACTATTTCTAATGCGTTATTAGAATGACAAAAATAATCTATTTGTGACCTACGTATTTTAATTGTTTTAATGTTGTGCTCAATCAAAAATTTGCTGATTTGGGAGATAATTTTGTAATCAACATCTTGATCAGCAAGTCAAAGTGATTTCTCCAGCACTATCTTATCCTTGATAATAGATATACAAAATATTTTAGTATTCTTTATCATCCTTGCTTTAGTTTTCTAATTATAATATTATAAACATATACAGAGTTACAAAAAGAATATAGCTAACAACCAGTTATCACTTCTCAAAAAAAATTTTTTAACAATTTTCCAGATATCCTTTAGGCATCTCTTTTGGAAAACAGAATAGTATAAGGTCAAATTGTACTCCTCTGCCCATTGTCACATCATTTTCCTGGTCTTCCTTCTTAGAAGTAACCATTATCCTGAGATTATATTTCTTATTGCTGGACATGTTTTTGTACACTTAGGACATACACTGTATCCAAAACAGTATGTAGTATTGGTTTTCTGTTTGTATTTGTTGAAGGTATATTTAATATAACATTATATTAGTTTCAGGTATACAACATAATGATTCAATATTTGTAAATATTGCAAAATGATCACTACAATAATTCTAGTTACAATCTGTCACCATACATAGTTACACATTTTTTTCTTTATTCTCTTGAGATGAGGACTTTTAAGATTTACTCTTAGCAACTTTCAAATATACAATACTGTATTATTATCTAGCATAGTCACCATGCTGTCAAGCTGTACATTACATCCTATGACTTACTTGTTTTATAACCTGAAGTTTGTATCTTTTGACCCCTTTTACCCATTTTGTTCACCCCAACCCCTCCCCTCTGGAAACCACCAATTTGTTCTCCGCAACTATGAGCTTGTTTTGGTGGTGGTTTAGTTTTTAAGATTCCCCATATAAATGAGATCATATGGTATTTGTCTTTCTCTGTCTGACTTAGTTCACTTAGTGTAATGCCCTCAAGATCCATTCATGATGTTGCAAAGGGCAAGACTCCATTCTTTTTCATGGCTGAATAGTATTCCATTGTATATGTATACTACAGTTTCTTTATCATTTCATCCATCAGTGGACACTTAGGTTGTTTCCAAATCTTGGTTTTCGTAAGTAATGCTACAATGAACAGAGGGTGCATATCTCTCTTAGAATTAGCATGTTCATTTTCTTCAGATAAATACCCAGAAGTGGAATTGCTAGATCAGATTTTTAATTTTTTAAAGAACCCCCATACTGTTTTTCACAATGGCTATACCAATTTACATTTCCAACAATAGTACACAATAGTTTCCTTTTCTCTACATCCTCACCAAAACATGTTCTTTCTTGTCTTTTTGATAATAGACATTCTAACAAGTGTGAGATGATATCTCTTTGTGGTTTTGATTTGCATTTCCCTAATGGTGAGTGATGTTAAGCATCTTTTCATATGCCCGTTGGTCATCTGTATATCATCTTTGGAAAAATGTCTATTCAGATCCTCTGTCCATTTTTTAAACTGCTTTTTTTCCTATTGAGTTGTATGAATTCTTTATGTATTATAGATATTAACCTGTTATCACATATATGATTCAAATATTTCTCCCATTCAGCAGGTTGCCTTTTCATTCTGTTAATGATTTTCTTTGCCGTGCGGGAGCTTTTTAGTTTGTTGTAGTCTTACTTGTTTGTTTTTTGTTGTTGTTTGTTATTTGCTGCCTTTGCTTTTAGAGACAGATCCAACATATCATTGCCAAGACTGATATCAAGGAGCTTACCTTCTTATGTTTTCTTCTAGGAGTTTTATGGTTTCAAGTCTTACATTCAAGTCTTTAATCTATTTTGATTTATTTTTTGTGTACGGTTTAAGACAGTAGTCTAGTTTCATTCTTCTGCATCTGACTGTTCAGTTCTCCCAACACCATTTATTGAAGAGATTGTCCTTTTCTCATTGTATATTCTTGCCTCCTTTGTTATAAATTAATTGACCATATATGCATGGGTTTATTTCTGGGCTCTCTATTCTTTTACATTGACCTATGTGTCTGTTTTTATGACAATACCATCCTGTTTTGATTACTATAGCTTTGTAATATAGTTTAAAATCAGACAGTGTGATTCCTCCAGCTTTGTTCTTCTTTCTCAAGATTTCTTTAGCTACTCAGGGTCTTTTGTTATTCCATATAAATTTCAGGGTTGTTATTTCTATTTCAGGGTTGTTATTTGTATTTCTGTGAAAATTTCAGGGTTGTTATTTCTATTTCTGTGAAAAATGCCACTGGAATTTTGATAGGGATGGCATTGAGTTTGTAGATTGCTTTGGGTAGTATGGACATTTTAATAATATTCTTCCAATCCATGAGCACAGAATATCTTTCCATTTATTTGTGTCTTCAATTATTTTCATTAATGTCTTATAGTTCTCAGTGTGCAGGTCTTTTACCTCCTTGGTTAAACTTAATCCTAGGAATTTATTATTTTTGATACAGTTGTAAATGGGATAAAATTGGATTGCTTTCTTAATTCCTTTTTCTGATAGTTTGTTAGTGTATAGAAACACAGCAGATTTGTATTTCCAAGTGCTGGGCATGTTTTAATATTTTTACCACATACATTGTAACCAAAAACTGTATATAGTACTGTTTTTGATGTTTGTTTCTTGGTCTTTGCCTTTTTCTGTATAGTCTTCAGTGAATTTCCACTGGAAAAACCTGTACTTTGTTGTATATGACCCATAATATAGGGCTAAATCTTTATAGAAAGTTTGCTGTAGAAAATGATGCCCCCAAAGCAGCATCCCTTTAAGTTTAAAAAAAAAAATTGCTTTAGAGGAAGATGGTAAAGTAGGAAGCACTAAGAATCTATCTCCCTACCTAGACAACAGTTGCACTGGCAGAATCTGTTTGATGTAACTATCTTGGAATTCTAGAATCTATTGAAAATGTGCAACTTCCAAAGTGAGGCTTGAAATGTGAATTTCGATTAATTTAGGACAATTTCAGCTCTTTCAGCTCTTAGCACACTAGTACCTACGCATCCCCCACCTCCCAATCCATGGCAGACAGCTGTGCACACATTCCTGGAGCAGCTTGCACACAGCTTGCGGGAACCAGGGTGGGTAAATAGTCTTCCAAATAGTTGGGATGTGTGCTCTGATAACTTATTGCTGCTATGATCTCAGAGGGTGCAGACAGAGAGGCAGGCAGCTATTGTTGTTGTACTTTTCCCCATTGTTACAAGCTCCTCCCTCTTTGGCTGAAGTGACTTCTAGGGGATTTAAAGGACTAACACCATTTTTTCCCCTTTTTCTCTTTGGAAGCCAAATATTAAAACTTTTAAACACTACGAACAGTAGAGAGGCAAACCTTCAAAGACAACTGTATAAAGAGGGGAAATTAGAACATCACCACGCATGCCCAAGGGCTCAGGCTGAAAGACCTGAGAAGTCTACAAACAACATTACGTACGTTCTTCTTAGGTGCACATGGGACATTTCCCAGGATAGACTGTGTTCAGCCACCAATTCTCAATAGTTTTAAAAAGATAGATATCATACAAAGAATCTTCAACCAAAATGGGCTGAAGTTAGAAATCAATAACACTAGGAAAGTGGAAAACCCACCTTTAACCAATGAATCAGAAAAGAAATCACAAGGGAAATTCTGAAATACTTCGAGATGAATGAAAATGAAAGCACAACATGTCAAAACTTATGGGACACAGTGAAAGCAGTGCTAACGAGGACATTTATAGCTTTAAACACATTAAAGAACAAGATCTCAAATCACGAAACTAACTTTACAACTTAAAAAAAACTATAAAAAGGATAAACTATACTTAAAGCTAGCCAAGGCATGGAATAATTATTAGAGCACAGATTGACTAAATAACGAATAGAAAAAACAATAGGGAATATCAATGAAACCAAAAGTTGGTTCTTTGTAAAGATCAATAAGACTGACAGACCGTTAGCTAGATGGGCTAAGACAAAGAGAATACTCAAATGACTAAAATCAGAAATGAAAGTGGGGGCATTACTATCAATTCTACAGTTTCTAAATTCTAAAAATTTAAAAGCAAGAAACATAAACAATTGTATAATTGTAAATTCAATAAC
Organism: Balaenoptera musculus; assembly: GCF_009873245.2. Lineage (NCBI taxonomy): Eukaryota > Metazoa > Chordata > Mammalia > Artiodactyla > Balaenopteridae > Balaenoptera > Balaenoptera musculus. The sequence goes on along the minus strand of NC_045787.1, from coordinate 16,722,692 downwards.
CTCAATGAAATGGACAAATTCTTAGAAACTTAAGACATACCAATACTGAACCGTGAAGAAATAGAAAATCTGGATAGACCTATAACTAGTAAGGAGACTGAATCATTAATCAAAAATCCCCTGACAATGAGGGATTTCCCTGGCAGTCCAGTGGTTAAGACTCTGCACTTCTACTCCAGGGGGCATGGGTTCAGTCCCTGGTCGGGGAACTAAGATCCAGCATGCCATGTGGCACGGCCAAGAAAAAAAAAAAATCTGACAATGAAAAGCCCTGGACCTGATGGCTTCACTAGTGTGTTCTACCAAACGTTTAAGGAAGAACTAGCACCAGTTATTCTCAAACATTTCCAAAAAAAATCAAATAGGAGGGAACACTTCTTAAACTGTTCTTTGAAGCCAGATTTACCCTGATACCAAAGCCAGACCAAGACACTACAAAAAATGTACAGACCAATATCCCTTAAGGATGTTAATTCAAAAAATCCTCAACAGAATACTAGCAAACTTAATTTAGCAACATATTAAAAGAATTATATACCATGACCAAGTGGGATTTATCCCTGTGATGCAAGGATGATTCAACATATGAAAATCAATGTAATACATGACATTAACAGAATGAAGGGAGAAAACACACAAACATGATCATCTCAACTGATGCAGAAAAAAAATTGACAAAATCCCAAGGATAAAAATACTCCTTCTAGAAATAGAAGGAAATGACCTCAATATAATAAAAGCCATATACAAAAATCCCACAGCAAAAACTGTAATCAATGGTGAAAGACTGAAAGCTTTTCTGCTCAAGCCAGGGACAAGGCAAGGATTCCCACATTCAGCACTTCTGTTCAACATGGTATTAGAAGTTCCAGCCAGAGCTATTAGGCAATAAGAAGAAATAAAAGGCATCCAAACTGGAAAGGCAGACATAAAATTATCTCTATTTGCAAATGTAATCTTTTAATTTTTTTATTTCAACATTTATTTTGAAATGATTATAGACACAGTAATTGTAAAAATAGTATGGAGAGGTACTCTGTATACCCATTACCCAGATTCCCTAAATGGATCTCAGACAACTGTGGTATATTATCAAAGCTAGGAAACTGACATTATGTGCGTTTTAAGTGGGGGAAAGGTACCAAAATTTCAGGGTTTCTAGGAAGCTAGAATGAAAATCGATATAGAACAACTAGCTGGTATCTGGTACATAGCTGGTGCTCAACACATTTCAGTTCTCTTCTTTTTTCCCCTCTGTTTTTCCAGTGTTATTTCACATAATTAAGATACTTAAAGTATACAATGTAATGATTTAATATACATATACATTGTGAAAGTATTCTCCCCAGTGAGTTAATTAACACATCCCATCACTTCACATATTTACCTTTTTGTTGGTGAGAACACTTAAGTTCTACTCTTAGCAAATTTCAATTGCATAATACATCGTTACCAACTGTGGTCATCATGTTATACATTAGATTCTCAAAACTTACTCATATTATAACTGAAAGTGTGTGCCTTTTTACCAATTTCTCCCTATTTTCCCCACCCTCCAGCTCCTGGCAGCCACTTTTCTACTCTGTTTCCATGAGTTTGACTTTTGTGTGTGTGTTTTTTTTTTAAGATTCCATATATAAGTGATAACGTGGTGTTTGTCTTTCTCTCTCTGGTTTATTTTACTTAGCATGATGCCCTCCTGATTTATCTGTACTGGCTCAAATAACAGGATTTTCTTTTTTTTAAGGCTGAATAATATATATTTATATATTAGTATATATGATATATACATCACCTTTCCTTTATCCATTCATCCCTGGATGAACACTTATTTTATTGCCATACCTGGCTATTGTCAATAATGCTGCAATGTACTTGAGAATACAGATATCTCTTTGAGGCATGATTTTATTTCCTTTGTATATGTACCCAGAAGTAGGATTACTAGATCATATGGTAATTCTATTTTTAATTTCTTAAGAAACCACCATATTGTTTTCCATAGTGGCTGTACCAATTTATATTCCCCCCACAGTTAACAAGGTTTCCAATTTCTCCACCTCCTCACCAACATGTTTTTTATTATTTTTAAAATAATAGCTATCCTAATGGATGTGAGGTGGTATCTCACTGAGTCCTTTTTTATTTTTTTATTTTTTTAAATTTTCCTGATAGTGATGTCAAATACCTATCCATGTACCTGTTTTTGTATGTCTTCTATGGAAAAAATTGTCTATTTAGGTCCTTTGCCAATATTTTAATTGCTATTTGATTTTTTTTTTTTTTTTGCTAAAATACTATTCAGCCTTAAAATGAAAAGAAATTCTGACATATGCTACAACCTGGATGAAACTTAAAGACACTATGCTAAGTGAAATAAGCCAGTCACTAAAAGATAAATACTGTATGACTCCATTTATATAAGTTATTTAGAATAGTCAAAATAATAGGGACGGAAAGTGTAATGCTGAGCACCAGGCACTGGAAAGAAGGAGGAAATGGGAAGTTATTGTTTAATGGGTACAGTGTTTCAATTTTACAGGATGAAAAGTTCTGGAGATGGATGATGGTAATGGTAGCACACCTTTATGAGTGTATTTAATACCAATGAACTGTACACTTAAAAGTAAAGATGGTAAATTTTGTTATGTGTATCTGACCCCAACAAAAATATTGGGAAAAGAAAACATTACTTTTATGTCATGGCAACTTTTCTTTTCTTTCTTTTTCTTTCTTTTTTTTTTTTTTTTTTTTTTTATTTAATAAAACTTTTTCCAAGTACAATACAAGCAGGAACTTAGCTTGGAGCTCACTTTGAAAGTGTGTGGGACAGGGGTTTATATTGTAATACAAGGTAGTCAGACCAGATAAACAAAGGGAGAGAGACAAGGCTCCTATTCCGTTAGGGTTATGATGCAGCCCTATTAATAGAGCCCAAATTTATTTCCTTGAGTTTCAAATTCTGGCAAAAATAACAGAGCAAATTATAAGAGAAAAGAAAAGAAAAGAAAATGGAAAACCTTGCAAAAGTAGTGTTTAACATGTGTAGTTCATTTCTTATCTACTTAGAAACAAAATACTTAATATATATGCATATCTACATTGTGATAAAATATGAGAATATTCATTATTAATGAGCATGTTTCTTTAATTTATAGTTGGGTTAAAAATTTATTAGCTCTTGATCACTGGAAGACTTCTTTAAAATCAGCTGATGGCCTGAGCAGCTATGCTACAGTACACTGTGAATCTGAATTCATAATTAGTTTGGTATAGAAAAGTAGATAGTATTAATACATTAGCAAGTTTGTTTAGGTGATGGTTATCAGTGATTACAATAAAGTGTCTTACAATAAAGGCTTTAGATAAATATGTTTCTAATGTGTTATGCAATGTGGATAGTGTTAGAGAATTGTTTTTGACAGTGAGATTTTCCTTTTTGTTATGGTTTTTATCTATCATTGAGGTAGATTTCCATGTGACATTAGTTTCAGTTATACAAAATAGCGATTTAATATTTTTATATTTGGTGAAATCACCACAATAACTCTAGTTAAAATTCATCACCATATACAGTTACAAAGTTTGTTTTTCTTGTGCTAAGGACTTTTAATATTAGCTCTCTTAGCGACTTTCGAGTATGCAATATAGTATTAACTATAGTCACCATGCTGTACTTTCCATCCCCATGACTTATTTTATAAGTGAAAGCTTGTACCTTTTGACCCCCTTCATCTATTTTGCCCACCCCCGATCCCCATCTCTGGCAACCACCAATCTGGTCTCTGTATCTATGAGCCTGATTTTTGTTTTTAAATTCCACATTTAAGTAAGATCATACAGTATTTGTTTTCATCTGTCTGATTTAATTAAGTTATAACTTGTTATTTTTTCTAATGATGCCTCCAAAACACACCACACAGGTAAATACAGAAGAAAATTAAATAACAATTGGAGGAAGTCCAAAGTGCCTGAAAAGCATCTATTACAAAGTCAGATATTTATTTAGATATCACATTGCTTCTTTTCTCCTTAAGGAATTAAAAATAATGTTCAAAATACTATTGATATATCACTGTAACTAGAAACACTCTTAATTTATTAGTGGATGATTACACATAAATTTAGCCCACTTTTTTTGATGACCAATGTTAGTATAACCTGTTGTTAAAAAGGCAAATTTATTTTGAGAGTTTTAGAGTTTATAATTTTTTTTTTTCCTGTTTGGCTCTTGATACTGTCATAGTTTCTGCCCCCAGTAAAATCAGAAACCTTTTACCGAGCATCTCAAGTATAGCTGTGTTTCCCCATTTCTCACAACTATTTACTTACATTTTGTTGCTGTTACTTTTAAGTAAAGTATGAAAAATATATTACCATGTTTTAGTCACTGGACATATTGCTGAAAAAAAATTAGATCTTTTAAACTTACATTCCGTAGAGGACTGTTGACTATATCCCCATAGTCATTGGGAATGTGGAGAGAGAGGGATGCAGGGAGAGACCCCTTAGCCCTTATTCCAAACCTCTTTATTAGAATCTGAGACAGCACAGAGCCTGAGGATCTGCATTTTCAAAACTTTCTTCATGTGCTTCAGATTCAAAGCAGCCAGAGAAATTCATAGACTCAGGACAAAAGCAAAATTATAATCTCTACTGTTCGTTCAGCCTTTTAGAATTTATTCTCAATTGGTAAGTTTTTGTTACAAGATCTATCCTGGCCAGATTTGTAATATTGGTTTTCCAGTATTAATCATCATAATTTGTACATATTTTATAAAAATACGTAAACCTAATTTGAAAATACAATCAGTAAAAACAAGTCCATTTTAAAGTTTACTCTAGTTAATTTCATGTAGCTATTGGAATATATTTTGAAAAAATAAATTCATGTTAAGCACTATGAGAATTGCCTTTATGATATTAAATATCCTCTTTTTAAAGTCTTGAAAATATTATATTGTGATTTCTAATATCTTTTTCATATAATAAAATTATAAATGTCTAAACTACTATTTAGGCACTTTGCTTATTATATTTATTTTAAGGAAATTAAATTTTAAATTAGAGTTAAATTATTTATATTTTTGTGTTGAAATTTCTATGCCAAATTAACGGTATCTACTTAACATCAACCCCTCAAATAGAAACCTCACAAGTGATATATCCTCAAGTAAAATTTTATTATGTGTTAAATTTTATTTTTTTAATGAGCAAACACACTCAAGAAAAGATTTGTTTTTTAAACTCAATTTAAAATTAGTAGAAAAACAAATGTAAAATCAACTAAAAAATTAAAGAGGATAAGTTTCCCGACATTCCGACGAAAAGTTGGAAATTATAAACCTGTGGGGATAGTATCCCCACAGGTAGCTAGGACAATAATTGTCATTTTCTTGGTAATGTTTAGGGTGTTAAAGCAAGGCACTGTGGTTTGGACAGAATCATGATGCACGTATGCATTCACTATGGCGGAACACACTGCTTTTTCCAAGTAATCTGAGGACCCCATATTTCAAGGCCCTCAGGGAAAATCTAATTACAAGGACCAACAAATACACAACCATTAAGCAAAAAAAAAAAAAAAAAAAATTACTCCCAGTGATAAAGTTAATGTATACTAATTATACTAATTTATAAACCTAGTTACACAAATATAAAATATCTGTATTATATTTGTTAGGGAATCTACCATGTGTTATAATACCTTATATTTGTAGATTTCATAATTTATAAAGATGTTTCCATAGAAGTTACTCCAACTGGTTCTCAAAATAGCTCAATGCATTAAGCTGAGAACATGGAATATCTTTACAGAGTTATGCCAAAAACTGAGAATCAGAATTTAATGGGCTATTGTAAGGCCACATGCCTGTAAGCCTTCTGGTCAGCAGAAGAACCAAGGTCTTCAGTTAAGTGCTGTGCCTATGGGTATCTGAAAAGTTAAACAATAGAACTGATAATTAAAAAAAAAAAATACTCAGCCAAACAAATTGTGTCTGTAAATACTCAGATAAAATCACACAAAAATTAAAAAGGAGATAAAATTTATTTCTTAATCATACTAAATGAAATTGGGGTTGTTGACACACGCTCTTCCCAAAAGAAGCAAAAGCTTGGCTTCTAAAACAGTCCCTGATTAAGAGCAAGAAACAAAAGAATCAAGATAAATAGCAGTGATGAGCCGTTTTATTTGCCAATTTTTCTTGATAAAGTCAATTTATCTTTTGCTCTTCAGTTCGTCTGTATATAAAATGGGAAAAGTCATCAGGCTTTTGTGTTACATTCTAAATCAAAGAGATGACTTTCAACCATGGTGTTTTCGATTTATGAAGCCCAGAGAGTATTTGTCACTGCCACCTCTGTGCAGTGTGGTTTCTGAGACGGTAGAGCAAGTTTTAACTGACAACAGATAATGTTTGTTTTTACAATAACACATTAAAGACATGCATAAACAGTAAATATATTATTCTAGATTATTTTATGGGGTTTAAAATATAATACTTTATAGTAATACAACATAGAAAGCATCCCAAACAAATCATGTGCATGTTTAAAAGTATATGCTTTTAGTTCATTATAAATCTTTCCTTATCATGTACCTGCTCGCTGGACACGGAGCTTTATGCTCAGTAACATTCTTACCCATGAGAAACGCCATGTCTGTTTGTGGAGACAGACAAATGTACAGGCTGACAGGGTCAGCTCCATACTAGTTGTGGAATTTACAGTGCAAAAGTATGAGATACATATATAACTAAAGATATTTAGGAGGCAGAATGTCTAGGTCTTCCGGAGAGAGGGAGGTTTTTTCTAGAGGGTGGCACCAGCTCAGTGTCTGGGATTCAGAGTTAACCAATGCAATTGCATTATTGGAAGGTCATCTAAAACAATGGCCAAAGTGATTTTTCAACTAAATAAAATATTAGACTAGTTGTTAAAATTTCAGGTTAGATTGTTCACCAGCAAAATGTGATATTTGTCTATGCCCACTGTGGCTCAATCAAAAATATTTCTTCTTTGTGATTGACATTTGGATTGTGGTTCTTTGGGTTTTTCTATAACTTTACATAATAAGTAAATGGAGATACAGAGAATTAATTCCCAATCCATGAAGGCCTGTTTACAATCTGCTACCATCACAGCTAATTCCTGATATGCAAAGCTTATAAACTTTATTATTAATAAAACAAAGAATTCGTGGAACTATTCTAAAAGTTGAAAACATCAGAAAACATTATAAAAAACATAAATCCTATGGACTTTTTTCCCTAGTGTCATGGTACTGAGAATACTATTTCCTTTCGATGCAATTGAATAAACATTTTATGAAATTGATTTACAATATTTATAACTGATTCAAGGTACCTTAGTAGATTTAATCAACCATGAGTGTGTAGTGAAGCCACCATTAAAATCCAAAAGGAGGGGGTTCAGAGACCTTCCAGGTTGATGAAGCAGAATGCCTCCATGTGCCACTGTGCTGGGCTCCAAACTCCAAGAGGACTGAAGTACCTTTGTGCTCGACCTCAGGACATATTTAAAGTGATGAAAGGGAAAAACCTACAACCAAGATTACTCTACCCAGCAAGGATCTCATTCAGATTTGATGGAGAAATTAAAACCTTTACAGACAAGCAAAAGTTAAGAAAATTCAGCACCACCAAACCAGCTTTACAACAAATGCTAAAGGAACTTCTCTAGGCAGGAAACACAAGACAAGGAAAAGACCTACAAAAACAAACACATAACAATTAAGAAAATGGTAATAGGAACATACATGTCGATAGTTATGTTACATGTGAATGGATTAAATGTTCCAGCCAAAAGACATAGACTGGCTGAATGGATACAAAAACAAGACCCATATATATGTTGTCTACAAGAGACCCACTTCAGACCTAGGGACACACACAGTCTGAAAGTGAGGAGATGGAAAAAGATATTCCATGCAAATGGAAATCAAAAGAAAGCTGGAGTAGCCATTCTCATATCAGACAAAATAGACTTTAAAATAAAGACTATTACAAGGGACAAAGAAGGACACTACACAATGATCAAGGGATCAATCCAACAAGAAGATATAACAATTGTAAATATTTATGCACCCAACATAGGAGCACCTCAATACATAAGGCAAAGGCTAACAGCCATAAAAGGGGAAATCGACAGCAACACAATCATAGTAGGGGACTTTAACACCCCACTTTCACCAATGGACAGATCATCCAAAATGAAAATAAATAAGGAAACAAAAGCTTTAAATGACACATTAAACAAGATGGGCTTCACTGATATTTATAGGACATTCCAACCAAAAACAACAGAATACACTTTCTTCTCAAGTGCTCATGGAACATTCTCCAAGATCATATCCTAGGTCACAAATCAAGCCTTGATAATTTTAAGAAAACTGAAATCATGTTAGGTATCTTTTCTGACCACAACGCAATGAGACTAGATATAAATTACAGGAAAAAAACTGAAAAAGTACAAACACATGGAAGCCAAACCATACTTTACTAAATAATCAAGAGATCACTGAAGAAATCAAAGAGGAAATCAAATACCTAGAAACAACTGGCAATGAAAACATGACGACCCAAAACCGATTGTATGCATTGAAAGCAATCCTAAGAGGGAAGATTATAGCAATACAATCCGACCTCAAGAAACAAGAAATATCTCAAACAACCTAACCTTACACTGAAAGCAATTAGAGAAAGAAGAATAAAAAAACCCCAAAGTTAGAAGAAGGAAAGAAAGAAAGATCAGAAATAAATGAAAAAGAAATGAAGGAAAAAATAGCAAAGATCAACAAAACTAAAAGCTGGTTCTTTGAGAAGATAAACAAAATTGATAAACCATTAGCCAGACTCATCGAGAAGAAAAGGGAGAAGACTCAAATCAACAGAATTAGAAATGAAAAAGGAGAAAAACAACTGACCCGGCAGAAATACAAAGAATCATGAGGGATTACTACAAGCAACTCTATGCCAATAAAATGGACAACCTGGAAGAAATGGACAAATTCTTAGAAAAGCACAACCTTCTGAGACTGAACAAGGAAGAAATAGAAAATATGAACAGACCAATCACAAGCACTTAAATTGAAGCTGTAATAAAAAAATCTTCCAACAAACAAAAGCCCAGGACCAGATGGCTTCACAGGTGAATTCTATCAAACATTTAGAGAAGAGCTAACACCTATCCTTCTCAAACTCTTCCAAAATATAGCAGAGGGAGGAACATTCCCAAACTCATTCTACAAGGCCACCATCACCCTGATACCAAAACTAGACAAAGATTTCACAAAGAAAAAAATCTACAGGCCAATAACACTGATGAACATAGATGCAAAAATCCTGAACAAAATACTAGCAAACAGAATCCAACAGCACATTAAAAGGATCATACACCATGATCAAGTGGGGTTTATCACAGGAATGCAAGGATTCTTCAGTATATGCAAATCAATCAATGTGATAAACCATATTAACAAATTGAAGGATAAAAACCATATGATCATCTCAATAGATGCAGAAAAAGCTTTCAACAAAATTCAACACCCATTTATGATAAAAACCCTCCAGAAAGTAGTCATAGAGGGGACTTACCTCAATATAATAAAGCCCATATATGACAAACCCACAGCCAACATCATTCTCAATGGTGAAAAACTGAAACAATTTCCACTAAGATCAGGAGCAAGACAAGGTTGCCCACTCTCACCACTATTATTCAACATAGTTTTGGAAGTTTTAGCAACAGTAATCAGAGAAGACAAAGAAATAAAAGCAATCCAAATTGGAAAAGAAGAAATAAAGCTGTCACTGTTTGCAAATGACATGACACTATACATAGAGAATCCTAAAGACTCTACCAGAAAACTACTAGAGCTAATTGATGAGTTGGTGAAGAAGCAGGATACAAAATGAATGCACAGAAATCTCTACGTTCCTATACACTAATGATGAAAAATCTGAAAGAGAAATTAAGGAAACATTCCCATTTACCATTGCAACAAGAAGAATAAAATGCCTAGGAATAAACCTACCTAAGGAGATAAAAGACCTGTATACAGAAAACTGTAAGACACTGATGAAAGAAATTAAAGATGATACAAATAGATAGAGAGATATACCATGTTCTTGGATTTGAAGAATCAACCTTGTGAAAATGACTCTACTACCCAAAGCAATCTACAGATTCAATGCAATCCCTATCAAACTACCAATGGCATTTTTCACAGAACTAGAACAAAAACGTCACAGTTTGTATGGAAACACAAAAGACCCTGAACAGCCAAAGCAATCTTGAGAAAGAAAAACAGAGCTGGAGGAATCAGGCTCCCTGACTTCAGACTATACTACAAAGCTACAGTAATGAAGACAGTATAATACTGGCACAAAAACAGAAATATAGATCAATGGAATGGGATAGAGAGTGCAGAGATAAACCCACACACATATGATCACCTTATCTTTGATAAAGTAGGCGAGAATATACAGTGGAGAAAAGGCAGCCTCTTCAATAAGTGGTGCTGGGAAAACTGGACAGCTACATGTAAAAGAATGAAATTAGAACACTTCCTAACACCATACACAAAAATAAACTCAAAATGAGTTGAAGACCTAAATGTGAGGCTAGACACTAAAAAACTCATATAGGAAAACATAGGAAGAACACTCTTTGACATAAATCTGAGCAAGATCCTTTTTGACCCATCTCCTAGAGAAATGGAAATAAAAACAAAAATAAACAAATGGGACCTAATGAAACTTAAAAGCTTTTGCACAGCAGAGGAAACCATAAACAACATGAAAAGACAACCCTCAGAATGGGAGAAAATATTTGCAAATGAAGCAACTGACAAAGAATTAATCTCCAAAATATACAAGCAGCTCATGCAGCTCAATATCAAATAAACAAACAACCCAATCCAAAAATGGGCAGAAGATCTAAATAGACATTTCTCCAAAGAAGATATACAGATTGCCAACAAACACATGAAAGGATGCTCAACATCACTAATCATTAGAGAAATGCAAATCAGAACTACAATTGGGTATCACCTCACACCGGTCAGAATGGCCATCATCAAAAAATCTACAAACAATAAATGCTGGAGTGGGTCTGGAGAAAGAGAACCCTCTTGCACTGTTGGTGGGAATGTAAATTGATACATCCACTATGGAGAACAATATGGAGGATCCTTAAAAAACTAAAAATAGAAATACCATATGACACAGCAATCCCACTACTGGGCATATACCCTGAGAAAACCATGATTCAAAAAGAGTCATGTACCACAATGTTCATTGCAGCTCTATTTACAATAGCCAGGACATGGAGGCAACCTAAGTGTCCATCGACAGATGAATGGATAAAGAATACGTGGCACATGTATACAATGGAATATTACTCAGCCATAAAACAAACTAAATTGAGTTATTTGTGGTGAGGTGGGTGGACCTGAGTCTGTCATACAGAGTATAGTAAGTCAGAAAGAGAAAAACAAATACCATATGCTAACACATATATATGGAATCTAAAAACAAAAAAAAATGGTTCTGAAGAACCTAGCGGCGAGACAATAATAATGATGCAGACGTAGAGAATGGACTTGAGGACTTAGGGACAGGGAAATGTAAGCTGGGATGACATGCTAGAGTCGCACTGACATATGTACACTACCAAATGTAAAATAAATAGCTAGTGGAAAGCAGCTACATAACACAGGGAGATCAGCTTGGTGCTTTGTGACCACCTAGAGGGTTGGGATAGGGAGGGTGGGAGGGAGACGCAAGAGGGGGGAGATATGGGGATATATGTATATGTATAGCTGATTCACTTTGTTATACAGCAGAAACTAACACAACATTGTAAAGCAATTATACTCTAATAAATAAGAAAAAAAGATACCTTAGTAAAAATTTCATAAACAAAATTCTCGTTAAAAAACCTGACCTGATACTTCTAATAACTGTTGACAAATGGGCCAAAATATATAATTGTTGAAATCTTAGATCAAAGGCACAATTTTGTTTATTTCTAAAGAAGCATATTAGACCAAATTAAATGTAAATTATGTTGTACAAATATATATTTATAATAAGATTGTAATGAATAATTTAAAACTAAAAATTGAGAACATTGGTCAGTTGTGCATTATCTTCCACAAAATGTTCTTGGTTATTATTTTCTTGTTTGAAAGGTTTGACTTGAGTATTCTGTCCAATTTCAACATAGTTTATGGGACTTTATTTGTCTAGACGTGTAAGATAGTTTCTTTTCATAATAAGTGTTTTTAAGCAAATAGGGAACAATTTCTTTTGACAATTGTTTCCATGTCAGTTAAGGCTCACTTGGTTAAATCTAGGAACAAATCCGTGCTCTCCCCATTAGCTTAAAAGCAAGGAGGGTAGAGACATCTTCTCATATGTTATTATACATAATAAAATACTTTCATAACTAACCTTTCGTATTGTCATTGAAGGTTAATACTACGCCATCTCACTGATGTCTTGTAAGGCAACACCCACGCTGCTGCTGTAATGTTGCTGTGGGATAGTAATTATCAGAACGGATTCTAAACATCATTTCTGGGTTCAGGTGCTGCCTCCACCTCTTCCATGCTGTATGACTTTAGGGAATTTACTTAGTCCCTCTGGGCCTCAGTATTCTCAAGTTTATAGAGGAAATAGCAGCACTCTTGTCACTGTGTTTTATGAGGGTAAAATTATGAACCTAGGTAATAGATTTAGAACAGTGCTTGGCATGCGATGAGTGCCATGAAAATGCTAATAACTGTTATTGTTTCCAGACCACTTAAAGATCTAAATCATGAAATGATCTCTCAGATGTAGAATTTTGTGTGGTACACATCAAACTGCAAAAGCAAAGAGCAATGGCATGCTGGTTTTTAAAGGAAGATTTTGTTTAACAGCCAGATGAGTATTTACTAAAGCAACACTCTAGCTAATTTACCATTTTTACAAGATGAATATGGATAAGTCATTTCACCATTATAATTGCATGCTGATGTTTTTACTAATATTCTCATATTTTGGCCTCAAATATAACTTTACTGCATATTCTTGTTAACAGTTTTTAATAATACAGAAATAAGTAATCTTACCATTCTTACTCATCAAGTATAAAGACTGGTAATATTCGGTAAATTTATTTCCAAATATTTTCCTGTGTGTACATCTAATTATATGCATAAGTTCATTTAAGAAAAGCTGTCTTTAAATATCATTACTCATAAATCTAAAATTAAAATAAACATGCAGTCAACACCACTATCTGTAGAGGATAGGTAGAGTTGTTGCTCTGATGATTAGGCTTGTCAATATCAAACATTTTGTAATTTTAAGTTAAAAGTAGTTACATTGTTTTTCAATTGCTTAATATTTTATTTGTAACAAAACTTTATTTTCATATTATTGATATTTACTATTTTTCCAGCTTTATTGATATATAATTGACATAACATTATGTAAGTTTAAGGTGTGCAAGGTGTTGATTTGATACACTAACATATGGCAAAATGAGTACCATCATAGCTTTAGCTTTTAATGTCATGAATCACACTACATCAATAGCATTTCTTATTTGGGGTGAGAATATTTAAATCTATTCTCTTAGCAACTTCCAATTATATAACACAGTATTAACTGTAATTCCATGCTGTAGAATAGATCCTCAGACCCTATTCATCATGTATCTGGAAGTTTGTACATTTTGATTAACTTCTTTTCTTTTCCTCCACCATAGAGCCCCTGGGAACCACCATACTAGTTTCTATTTCTCTAAGTTCCACTTTTTTAGATTCCACATAGTGATATTACTCAGTATTTTTCTTCCTCTGTCTGACATATTTCGCTCAGCATAATGTCCTCAAGGTCCATCCATGTTGTCAAAAAAAGCGAGATGTCCTTTTTTCTCATGGCTGCATGATAGTCCATTGTATATATTGATATACAACAGCTGTATCCATTAATGGAGACCTAGGTTGTTTCAGCATCCTGGCTATTGTGAATAACTCTGTGATGAAAATGGAAGTGCAGATATTTCTTCCAGATTGCGTTTTCATTTCCTTTGAATTTATACCCAGAAGTGGGATTGCTGAATCATATGGTAGATCTATTTTTAATGTTTTGAAGAACCGCCATACTTTTTTCCATAGTGGCCTCACCAATTTACATTCCTACCAATGGAACAAAATTGTTGCCTTTTCTCCACATTCTCAACAACGTCTATCTTTTGTCTTTTTGATGGTGCCAACTCACACTTGTTAGAATGGCTATCTCACTGTGTTTTTGATATGCATCAACCTGATGATTATTGATGTTGACCATCTTTTCATGTACCTGTTAGCCATTTGTATGTCATCTTTGGAAAAATATCTATTCAGATTATTTGCTCTTTTTGAATTATTTTTGCTCTTCCTTGTATGGATTCTTTATATATTTTAGATATTAATTCCTCATCAGATATAAGATTTGCAAATATTTTTCCCATTCTATATATTGCCTTTTAATTTTGTTGATGGTTTCCTTTGTTGAACATAAGCTTTTTAATTTGATGAGGTCTTGCTTGTTTGGTTTCGCTTTTGGTGTCAATTCCAAAATATAATTGTCAAAACTGATATCAAGGAGATAACCACTATGCTTTCTTCTAGGGATTTTATGGTTTCAGGTCTTACATTCAAGTCTTTAATCTATTTTCATTTGATTTTTGTATATGGTATAATATAGGGCTTCAGTTTCATTCCTCTGCATGTGGCTGTCCAGTTTTCCCAGTGCCATTTATTGAATACATTATCATTTCCCCATTGTGTATTCTTGGATCCCTCATGGTAAACTAATTGGCCATATATGCTTAGGTTTATTTCTGGGTTCTCTCTTCTGTTCCATTGATCTATGTGTATATTTTTATGCCAATATGCTATTTTGATTGCTATAGCTTTGTAATATAGTTTGAGATCACGTAGTGTGATGCCTCCAGTTTTATTTTTCATTAAGATTGCTTTGACTATTCAGGGTCTTTTGTTATTCCATACAAATTTTAGCAATTTTTTTTCTATTTTTGTAAAAATGCTATTGGAATTTAAATAGAGATTGCCATAAATCTGTAAATTGCTTTGGGTACTTTAGACATTTTAACAATATTCTTCCAATTTATGAACACAGATGGTATTTCCATTTATTTGTGTCCTCTTCAATTTCTTTAAATAATGTCTTATAATTTTTAGTGTACAGATCTTTTGCTTCCTTGCTTAAATTTATTTCTAAGTATTTTTGATGCTATTGTAAATACATTTTTGAAATTTTACTTTTGCATGTTGATTTTGTGTCCTGCAACTTTACTGAACTTGTTTATTAGTTCTAACAGTTTTTTTTTTTGACGAGTTGTTAGTGGTTTCCGTATATATTGTGTCATTGATAAATAGAGATGATTTTACTTTTTCCTTTCTGATTTGGGCATTTTCTATTTATTTTTCTTACCTAATTGCTCTGTCTAGAACTTCTACTTATATATTAAATAAATGTGTCAGTAGTGGGGACCCTTGTCTTGTTCCTGATCTTTGAAGAAAAGCTTTCAGCTTTTCACTGTTGAGTATAATGCTAGCTGTGAGGTTGTCATATATGGACTTAATTATGTTGAGGTACATTCCATCTTTACTCAATTTGTTGAGAGTTTTTATGAAAGGATACTGAATTTTGTCAAATGCTTTTTCTGAATTTATCAAGGTGATCATATGATTTTTATCCTTCATTGTGTTAATGTGGTATATTAAATTGGTTTTGCAGATGTTAAAACATCCTTGCCTCCCTGGGATAAATCCCGTTTGATCATGATGTGTGATCCTTTTAATGTATTGTTGAATTTGGTTTGCTAATATTTTGTTTAGGATTTTGTGTCTATGTTCATCAGAGATATTGGCCTATAACTTTCTTTTCTTACAGGGTCTGGTTTTGGTATTAGGGTAGCGCTGGCTTTATAAAATGATTTTGGAAGAGTTTCCTTCTCTTTTATTTTTTAGAAGAATTTAGAAGGGTTGGTGTTAATTCTTCTTTAAATGTTTGTTAGAATTCACCAATGAAGCATCTGGACTGGGGTTCTTCTTTGTTTGTAGTTTTCTGATAACTGATTCAGTCTCCTTGCTGGTAATAGATGTGTTCCACTTTCAATTTTTTATGATTCAGTGTTGGTAGGTTGTATGTTTCTAGGAATTTATCCATTTCTTCTAGGTTGTTCAATTTGCTAAGATTCTTGTAATATTGTTAGATTGTTCATAGTGGTCTCTTTTGAGTCTTTGTACATTCTCTTTCATTTATAGTTTTACTTATTTGAAACCTCTTTTTTTTTTTTTCTTGGTTAGCCTAGTTATAGATTTGTCTCTTTTGTTTGTTTTTTCAAAAAATAGCTCTTGATTTCATTGATTTTTTTTCTATCATCATTTTAGTCTCTATTTTCACTCTGATCTTTGTTATTTCCTTCTTTTTGCTAACTATAGCCTTAAATTTCTCAATTTTTTTCTAGCTCTTTTGGTGTAAAGTTAGGTTGTTTGTTTGATATCTTTCATTTTTCATTTTTTCTTATTGTAGGCATTTATCACTATAAACTTCTGTCTCAAAATTGTTTTTGTGGCAACCAATAAATTTTTGTGTGTTGTTTCCATTTTCATTTGTCTAAATATATTTTTTGATTTCTTTTTTGTTGGTGGTGGTGTATAATTGTTCATAGTAGTCTCTTTTAATTCTTTGTATGGTATCAATTGTAAGTTCTCTTATTTATATTTTACTTATTTGAGACCTATTTTTTTCTTGGTTAGCCTAGTTAAAGGTTTGTCTATTTTTTCCAAAAAAAAAAAAGAAAAAAAATGGTTGTCCAGCAGCATGTTGCTTAATATCCATGTGCTTGTGAATTTTCCAGTTTTCTTCCTGTGAATCATTTCTTGTTTCATGCCATTGTGATTGGAAATGATGCTCAATGTGATTTCATTCTTCTTAAATTTGCTAAGATTTGTTGAGTGGTCTAACATGATCTATCCTGGTGAATGTTCTATGGGTTCTTGAGAAAAATGTGTATTCTGCAGCTGTTGATTTGAATGTTCTATCAATATTGGTTAAGTCCATCTGGTTGAATGTGTCATTTAAGTCCAATGTTTTCTTATTGAATTTCTGTCTGGATTATCCATTATTGAAAGTGAGGCATTGAAGTCCCCTACTATTGTTGTATTGTTGTCTATTTCTCCCTTCAGTTCTATAAATATTTGCTTTATGAATTTATGTGTTCTGGAGTTAGGTTCCATTTGTTTATTTTTATCAGAATTTTGATATTATGCTAATTTTACCACAATTATTTATTTAACAACTCATTTTGGGACAACTTCAATGTTATTTAAGGAATGGTATTGAGAGATATATATAGGTAAATCTTCCCTGGTGTTCTAATAGTAGATGCTCATCCACAAAATATTTAGTTTCATTTAATGAGAAACTTAATCTTAAATTCAAACTGATCCAAATACATTATATCTTTAAGGTTTTGTTATATTTTCTTTCAGAACTATTTTTAATATATCTTTAAATAGTACACAAATATTTGAATTGCCTTCATTTACACAGAATTGAGCACAGAATAGAATGTAAATCCCTATTAAATGATGTAAGTTTAAGTAGATTACTGAAGTATTTTTTCTTTATATTAAGAAGGATAATCTAAATTTTAAAGTAACAACTTTTTGTTTAAAAGTAATGAATTTTGCTAACTAATGCCTACACTGAGTTAACATTTCTTTCATGCATATTTCATAATTTTACAAAATTTTTCAGTTAATAGGAATTTTATGGCATAAACTGGTAGATTTGTGTAACTAAGTAGTTGTTAGTTAAGGATACCAACTGCAATCTTTATTCACGTTCTTGTAATTGTGATTTTCAGGCTGTTATGAGTCAAAACAACTTTCTAAGTTCCAACTGGGCCAGTTTAATAATAGTTCCAAATACAACAGCATTTTTAGGATATAATAGTGATGATTTTGTAAACCAGAGTTTTCTACGTCATATTTTCTAGTTAATATAACAGTGTTGATATACTCATAAAAGCTTGCAAGAGTTCATTTTTCTAATATCTGCTTTCCATTGCAATCTATTCTCTATGACCATATTTTGATTTGATTTTTATGGTATGCTTGGATTCATATTGTGGTCCTTTAGTTAAGATAGGAAACTTGTATATACTATCGAATGTTATGGAAGTATGGAACAAAATCTCTACCTTCCATACATGTGGCCTGAAGTCAAAAGTTACATCAAGTTAAGTTTCAATAATAATTCTTCCCAAGAAGAAAATGAACTTTCTTCTTCATTATGAGGCCCTTATATATATATATCTTTTCCACTATGATGCTCATGAATTAACTTATTCCACTAATTATCCTGAATGTTAATATTCCTTAAGTAGTAAAATTAGGAAATATTGCACACCTATTTGTTTTTCCTATTTTCTTTAAGTCATGCCTAAAAATAGTGTGAACACAACTATGATTTTTTTTGTATATTTGTTGCTCAGCTGCTTGTTTGTGAGAAAATACAGTTCTAATACAATCTAGAATACCATTCAATGTATGTCTCTATTCATTTGGGACAGAATGATATCAGTCTCTGACATGTGAGTGGTAGCTAAGGCAGGTGTATTACAAACATCAACTAAAAAAAAAAAAAAATTAGCACTATGGTCGACAGCTATTTGATTTAGGGAAAGTTTTGTTAAGAGACACTTACTTCTTAATGAAATGCAGGCCAGAGGTATAATAACCTCTCAATCTGTTTTTTATACAAGGCTTTCAAAAATGTTATTTATTTGAAGAAAAACAATCACTAAAAAATAGCTAACCTTACATAAAACACTGAATTATATTTATTTTAATTACATTTCCTTGGTAAGTATTTCTGAAATATGTTCCCTATTAGGATTATGTTAATATTTATTATGCTATTGTAATAAGCATAATTTGAAGAATGCCTTTTTCTTTTAGTTCAATGTTCATCTCATTTTAACAATATAGTAATTTGAGAAAGGATTTCTTCCCATTCGTTGATAAGACCTTTCCATGTTTACACAATGTTGGGAGGGTCTTTAACATTTAAAGGTAATATATAATTAAAAGATTTCTTAGGGCTTCCCTGGTGGTGCAGTGGTTAAGAATCCACCTGCTAATGCAAGGGACATGGGTAGGAGAAGCAACTGCAATGAGAAGCCCATGCACCACAATGAAGAGTAGCCCCCACTCGCCACAACTAGAGAAAGCCTGCACGCAGCAAAGAAGACCCAATGTGGCCAAAAATAAATAAATAAATAAATAAATGTTAAAAAAAAAAAAGATTGCTTAAAAATCTTGAAAGATTATATATATATATATTGTGTAAATGAATGTGGTTTCAGCACACAGCATTCTACATGCACACATCAAGTCTTTATCACCTAAAAATAGCTAAGAAAACAATATTCTCTACCCAGAATTGCTGTGACAAATCAGGAAGATAGAGATTTGAGTTCCATATCCTCAAAGAATAGAATAGTAGATTTGGTTGACTTCTCTGTTTCTTTATGTAGACCTAGAATGTCATCTATATGTAAACAACAGCCATTTTATGGAACAATAATTAAATGTGATAAATATTATTTTAAAACTGAAGTTATATATGCTAGATTTCATGAGAGCAGTCTTTGTTTAGACCTTCGTTACCTTAATGCCTAGAACAATATCTGGCACAATGACTAGAAACAAAGATACTGTTAATTTAACAAAGATATTTGTTAAATGAATTCATAGTGGGTGAGTAAATTAATAAGCTTATAAAGACAATGTATATTGATTCTTATATTGATAATTTTGGTGTAGGATAAAGAAATCTGTCTAAATTACAGAGCAGAATGTTTACATGAATTATTCCTCATAGACAATGCAAAATGTATACAGAAGTAAAAGATACAGGATCTTTCCAGAGGTCGGGATAAATTCCTAATCTTCTTCTTTTGAATTCTTGAGATTCTATGTGGACCAAGTGTTTATGATAGGAATTGATAAAGGATATAGCTGTAAGATGTAATTTAATTCACATGCTCAACCAATATTTCTGTTGCGTTAATTGTCTGAACACTATGCTAAATACTGGGGATGCAGAAATTAATAAGTTGAGTCTTTGTCCTCATGAAGTTGACATTTTAGTCCAGTGGTTGTCATTTACTTTTATTGATGACATATTTGGTCTACACAAGGAAACAAGGAAGCCAATTGTAGCCACTACCTTATTGTTTGAGAATATGGAACTCAACTACTCTGTTTATCTTTCTGATTTGTCTCAGCAATTCTGGGTACAGAATATTCTTTTCTTTACTTCCTTCAAAAGAGGACTAAAGAATACTGGTATGTGCTTAGAATCTGGTATTATATTTACTTCAGACAAAATGAACTGATACCAAAACAAAACAATACAAAATAAAGTGAAAACTTATATCGAGGCCAAAGAAGATCTATTTTTTAAGAAATACCTCATCCATTCCTGTATGTGAAAGTGCGTATTTGTGAATTTTAAACATATAGAAAACTTTTGGACTCTAAATTTAGTAATAAACTGAAACCTTCAATGCATAAGCCCTATTTAATATTGGCAAAGAGCTGTTCCTTTCTTCCACAGATAGCAGTGGCTATTGCTCATAATGATCTCAGAAGCAGATGCTTATACCTTCCTGTCATTAGTATAAAGAACTTTCTCTTTCAGGTCAGGTGATAAAAATGAAAGTCTAAATGTTGATTCTAATGCTAGCAGATTCCTTCAAAAAAGAACCTATAGTGTTAACTCAGTAGGGGATGGTTCTACACTGTTCTCTAAGTTCACTTCCTCCGTTCCCTTCAGTCATAGAAACTACATCTCTGAAACAGCAGTAGCTGAAATAAGACAGGCTTTTCTGAAAGCCATGCATTGGGCTGTTTTATTTACTTATTTTATAAATGTACACTTAGCCTAACTCTCCGAGCATGGGTGTAAAATATACTTTGAGCAACTAAAATATGCCATATACTCTCCTGCTGTGGAACGTTTCCAAGCAACTCTGCAGAACTTATCTCACTGGCCTACTGACAAGAAACATCCTTTCTAGACACACTCTCTACTTGGCTGACACTCACAAGCTGAATCCACAATAAAAAATCCAACTGAAAGAATAGATGTTTTTGGAATTCAGCATTTGAGAAATTAGAACTTAGTTTGTGTGGCTGCCAGACTTGAACATGAGGATATTTTACAAGCAAATAATGTTTTGTGCTTGAGTTTACCTGCCAGTAGCTTTGAACCAATCCCAAAAGAAATTTTACATTTCCCGTTGATAATAAATCAGAAGTGGGTCTTATCATGTGTCTAAAATGATTATTCCCTCACACATTGTATAGTAGATGACTATGTAAAATAAAATCATAATTTAGGTCACAGGGAAAAATAAAACTGGCAAAAATAAAGCAGGCTGTTTCCTGTGTTGGTCGTCTTTCGCAGAATATAAATGATGGTGTTGCATTCGAGAGTCATTTGAAACAAAGGTGTTATTACACATATTCATTGCCATGACTGCCATACTTGCAGTCTCCTTGTAGGGACCCTCTTTTCCCAAGCTCTGACCTCAGACACAGACTTAGTCAAGTTTGTAACATCTGACTTTGCTCCATCTGGCTGCAGTTGATTGGATTCAGCTAAGTACCTGACTCAAAGCAGTTAATCCATAGAATGCTTGATAAATTATGAAAAAAGCTAGGAACGAACATACATTTTCCCAAAGAGTCTGAGTGATTGAGAAATTAGGAACAATCTGGTCATAGAGAATGCTAAACCTGAGAGTATGCACGTATGCAGAGGTAGATCATGAAGGACCAAGAGCAAGCCAGGCTATGAGGATTTCTGAGTTATCAGGTGAAGAACCTATGGGGTAGCAAGAGCTATATGGGAGAGGAGAGATATAAAGTAGAAGAAAAAGATCTTCAAGTGGTCAAGAGACCCAAGCATATAAACATACACACTCCTAATGCAGAATTTCTTCACGAGGAAATGAAGTTTCCTTGGACCCAAATAATCAAGTTTCTGAGACCTGCCTGGCCCTATTACTGATCATTATGTTTTGAACACAAAGAAAAGTTATGAGATTGAGAAAAAAAAAGAGCCATTACTATTTAGTAAATGCTACATACAATTCATTCTATGTTGAACATTTTTATCCTTTAATCCTTGAGACAGATTTGTTCATTCTTCCATTCAGCTCCTATTTTGAGCCTACTCCTGTGTGACAACTGTTTATTGAGAATCTACTATTTCCTCTGATATTATGAGTGTAACATCCTGCCCTTAGGGAGCAGATATATAGGGGAGGGTAATACATAATAAACAATAAGCATATTAGACATATAGATTATATAGTATATATCTTAGTTTCAATTCTCTGTGGAGTAGCCCCTAATAAGGAAGATTGTCTGCAGAAAACTAATTTAGTCGTTCCCTTGGGATCAACACCAGTGGAGGAAGGAAGTAGGATTAGGCAAAGTAGTAGTTGAATTCATCACAGTCGTAACAAAGGGTCTCATGGGAGCTTTGGGGCTGGAATGTCTCTTGATGATTGTTCCATGTTGAAGCAAGTGCCAAAGCTTTTACTTCCTCCCTCTATTAATGACCAACCTTAGAAAGTGGGTTGTCTCCTGGGAGAAATAATGATCTTGGGCAAGAATATTTTCTTTAGCTAAGGACAATTCCTGGAGAGGAATTCATCAGAAGGCTATTGACAGCCCATGCTCCAAGAGCTGGGGGAATGAATTCTGCAGGGGTATCTAGGTGCCACACCATAGAATCCAGTGCAGTATATTGGAACTTGATAAATGCTATAAAAAATAGATTTGCATATAGGGAATCCAGATTATTGGGAGTTTGATTGGAATTTAAATATCGACAACACCGTAAGTGATGTTTGAAGAAAGAGTTGAGTGACGTGAGAAAGTTTCATACAGAAGGAACAGATAGAACAATTACACACCAGGCATGTTTACGCAAGGACTAGGAAGCCCGTTTGACTAGAGGATGTGAAGTTTAAGTATTAGGAGACGAGAGGAAATTGGGGGCTAGTCCATTTGGGACTTTGTAGGTCATGAAAAGTCTTTGGCTTTTAATTAAAATTAAGACTGAAATTAGACCATTGCAGGATTTTGAGTATGTAGTGAAAAGGTTTTACCTTTTTTAAAGCATCATTTTTGCTGTAGTGTTGTGAATGAAATGGAGAGGAGGAGGTGAAAGTGAGGAGTGACATAAATCACAACAAGATCCTTTTTGACCCACCTCCTAGAGAAATGGAAATAAAAACAAAAATAAACAAATGGGACCTAATGAAACTTAAAAGCTTTTGCACAGCAAAGGAAAACATAAACAAGACAAAAAGACAACCCTCAGAATGGGAGAAAATATTTGCAAATGAAGCAACTGACAAAAGATTAATCTCCAAAATTTACAAGCAGCTCATGCAGCTCAATATCAAGAAAACAAACAACCCAATCCAAAAATGGGCAGAAGACCTAAATAGACATTTCTCCAGAGAAGATATACAGATTGCCAACAAACACATGAAAGGATGCTCAACATCACTAATCACTAGAGAAATGCAAATCAAAACTACAATGAGGTATCAACTCACACCAGTTAGAATGGCCATCATCAAAAAATTTACAAACAGTAGATGCTGGAGAGGGTGTGGAGAAAAGGGAACCCTCTTGGAAATGTAAATTGATACAGCCACTATGGAGAACAGTATGGAGGCTCCTTAAAAAACTAAAAATAGAACTACCATATGACCCAGCAATCCCACTACTGGTCATATACCCGGAAAAAAGCATAATTCAAAAAGAGTCATATACCACAATGTTCATTGCAACTCCATTTACAATAGCCAGGACATGGAAGCAACCTAAGTGTCCATTGACAGATGAATGGATAAAGAACATGTGGAACATATATACAATGGAATATCACTCAGCCATAAAAGGAAACGAAATTGAGTTATTTGTAGTGAGGTGGATGGACCTAGAGTCTGTCATACAGAGTGAAGTAAGTCAGAAACAGAAAAACAAATACTGTATGCTAGCACATATATATGGAATCTAAAAAAAAAAAAAAAAAAATGGTTCTGAGGAACCTAGGGGCAGGACAGGAATAAAGATGCAGACGTAGAGAATGGACTTGAGGACATGGGGAGGGGGAAGGGTAAGCTGAGATGAAGTGAGAGAGTGGCATGGACATATATACACTACCAAACGTAAAATAGATAGCTAGTGGGAAGCAATTGCATAGCACAGGGAGATCAGCTCGGTGCTTTGTTACCACCTAGAGGGGTGGGGTAGGGACGAGGGGAGGGAGACACAAAAGGGAGGAGATATGGGGATATATGTATGCATATAGCTGACTCACCTTGTTATAAAGCAGAAACTAACACACCACTGTAAAGCAATTATACTCCAATAAAGATGTTAAAAAAAAAAAACTTTAAGAAACTTTAAAATAACAGTTTGAAAATAACCAAATGGGCTTAAATCTTTTTCTGGCTGGCCATATCACCTTATGCTTTTCCCAGACTTTTTTCTTAGAGACTCAGTGGGAGCCTGTGATGTTGAGATTTAGAAGCTCTATATAATCCACTCTTCTCATGGTTGAAATGTCATGCATTATTGTTAAACCTTTTCATTAATTACATATACTTTATCCACACCCCCAAACACACAGACACAAATATCTTAGTGTTTCCCCTTCAAAATTGTTCTCTTCTCCATGCTATTCTTCAGAGGTAGTCAAACCTAGAACTTCCTAAAGATGATAGAAAACTTTTTCCATTTTTTGTCTTTCTTGTAAATGTTATATCTAAGTAACACATTTAATGAGACACTATTGATTTATTGTCAGTCATTAGGCAAGAAATATGAAGACCTTTATTTATGAGCATCTCAATAGCTTTTTCTAGGATTTGAATATTAATAACCACTTTCTTAATCACCTAAAGAATGAATTTTGTGAAGGCTCTAGAATTAAAGAAACAAGTGTATCCTCCCAGTATATGAATACAGGCACCCATGTTGCTATCGTTATTTATGCATCTTTTAGCTAACATATGGACTTCATCATATTTGGAACTACAGGATGACTCTTGGCTGCACTCAAACTGCATACTATTGATAACGTTACGTATACTCTTATCATTTGGAATCTGAATCTCCCCATCATTGATACCTACAGTGTAGGGCTCTCATTAAGACTGAATTGTAGAAGTAACATTATTTAGCCCCTGATGGACACTTCATGTCTCATTTTGCACTGCCGTCCTGAGATACCATTTCTCTAGAGTTCTAGGGAAAACTTTGAAGTCAGTAAAGTCCACCTTCACTTTTCAATCCATAGATTGAGTCTGTAGACTTGAGTCACTGTTCCAAATGCAAGCTCATTTAGCTCTCTCTGACTGTCAACGCTTCAGAGATTTGTGTGTGGCCTGTTGGAAAAAGTTACTAATTTAATCCATCTTGACCTGGGGAACTAGTATTTATGTGTACAGTAGACAGAAACCTTTCTCTTGTTAATGGCCCCCTTAACTGAAAATCCATTAGAGCTGATTTGAGGCCATGGTACATCAGAGACCCCAACCAATATCTGGACACTCTTGCCAGCATATTTATTGTGCTTTCCCCTGCACTTGAGTGAAATGTACAATCATAACTCAAGTAATGTATAATTATCTAGAAAAGTCTTAGAAAATATTACAGTGGTAGAAATATTATAGAAGAAATATCACATAAACAGACTGATGTCATCACAATTACATTGAAGAACATCAACATACCAGTAGGTTTTTTAACATTATTGAAGAAAAATTAGTAAGAATGCATAAATATTTCAGATTTGGAATTTTCAGCATACCATACTCTTATTATTAAAAGACTAAGTTATGCCTTAAGCCCCCAAATAGGAAAACAGTTTTATTCTCTATTGTATTAGAAAAGGGTGTTTATCTCCCTGTAATGAATTGCAAAAACACTTGCCACAATTAGTTGTAGAAGAATGTAGTACATGTTGATCGTATCTTTTATGGATAATAAGCAAGTGTGGTAAAGTCAAAGTACATTTTTATTACAAAACCGTGTTGCCTTTTTCTGACTCAAGCTCTTTTAAAATAATCTAGATCACTGTAAATTGTAAGAGGGCAAAAGCCTTTCTCATGATACTTCTACCAAAAAAAGAAAAATAAAGACATGATTTCTGAAGAGCTAAATGCCAGACTATGTCTTGACATTCACAGGTTAAAAATAAGACTGCTTTGGTTAGAATCAGTAATTATTTTGTGTTATTTTGGTTACTAGGAGACTGTCATTATTCTGCTTAACTGACATTTCACCCACAGTCAACTTGAACTGACTATGGCTAAGTATTAACCTTCTTATTGACCTTAGGAGAAAAATATAAAAATCTGAAGCAGCTTGAATTATTTTACATCTGTGCAAAAATATATTATTCTCTGTCAGAATTAAGCAGTATTTTGGATTATAAGATATTTAGCTCATAAAAATATATAAATGTGTGTTTAATGATTCATTTAAAGCACTAAATATACCCATTTACATTTCAAAAATAAAATGTGAACTAAAACATTTATAAACCACTGAGGTCTTATCCTCTCCTAATAGAGGATGATAATAGTTGTCTGTTCAGAAACCCAGGCATATGTACAGTTGGGAGAAACTGCCACTAATAATCTGGTGTGTGTGTGTGTCTGCAGTATTTGTTCTTCAAGTTATAGTGGCCTTAACTGTCACAGCTGTTTGGCTTCAGCATGATGAGACCAAGGAGAGCTATGTAACAAAGTAACCATTTAACATTAAAAACAATCAAGATAATAAATGTTAAAGACAAAATGTAATAGAAACCCTTATAAGGAAAAGTCTCTGAGCCCCAGTTCTCCCAAAGACAAAATTTCTAATAATGTTCTCTATCTTGGGGGTTGAGGATAGGTTACCTTCATGTCTATAAATAAGCAGTTATATCCCTCTCTTTTTTATTGATCAAATTATTATTTATCTACTTCCTGCTTTGACGGGGAGGATTTGTCTCATACTCCACACTCATTTTTCCTCCATTTCACAGTTTTAATAGTTGTCACTACTTTTTGTCTTTTCTGTTATATTTTCAACTTTAAATAATGAAATTAATTTTTTTCTTATTCCTAAAAGTATTTGTTTCTTGATGTCCTGTAATCTGAACATGTCAGTCCCCCTGACTTTCTGTCCAGTTCTGTTCTCTTCCCTGCTTGCTTTTAGTAAGCTTGCAAGTAAGAGCTTTCCTATCAAAATGTCAAGGTTGGTAACATTTCCATTCTTTCTTGAGTTAAGTGTCAGCTGTGGTTTATACGTGTATAGTTAAAATCTATTGAGATCCATTAGTATGAATATAACATGTGCTCTCAAAGGAGAGCCTTCCTAGATCAATATCATGGAATACAGTGTTATTTTTTAGCATTCATCACTTATTCTAAAATTGGCTGTATTTTAACATTTCTCTTGTTTGAATCATTTATTTTTTGTGAGGCTTTTTGGTGATTCCAAGAGGCTCTTAATTCCTTATTGTCTGGTTGAGACTCTAGGGCAACTGTAATGGTCATTAGCTCTTTGATACTCTTAATCCCATCACTCTCTTGGGAATTCTTCTCTCCATGGTATTCTGTGACTGCCTTTTAGCTACATCTATCATTTTATTTTATCATTTTTTTGCCTCAGAGTACAGTATCTGTTATTTAGTAAATATATGTAGTTGATGATTATCAGCTCATAAGATAGCTACAGTGAAACAATACCACTTTCAGAAACGCTTTGAGTACTTCACACTTTATTAGTAAATGATTCAAATTACATTTTCTTTAAAGCAATATAAATACCTTGCTTTACAAATACAGATGTTGCAGGAAACATTTTATTTTGAAATCTACTTTGAGATTTTGTCCCGTTGGTATCCAAAAGGATATTTAAAAGGATCTGGTGGAAGAGAAAACTAAATATATACAACTACCAAGAGTATAAGCATGCCACTATTTATGTAGGGGGAATTGCTAAGTATTTTATGATGATAAATCAGAAGATTTATTTAAATTTTATATACTAGACAAGCAGTAAGGACTGGAAATTTGTGATTCTAGATATCCCTTATCAACTAATCACCAATTAGTAACCAGGGACTCTCTAAAAAGAAGAGCCAACTGAAATTTAGATCCTAGCTGTCATTTAATAACGTCCTGAAAATTCTTGCCAAGTTACTTGAACTCTCAGACTCAAGATTCCAAATCTGAAAAATGGGTAATAATACCTCTGCTTTTAGCTTATATTGAAATATAAATGTGATAAGACTTGTAAATGATCTAATAAAAGGAGTAGATACATAAAAGGAATTCAACATTTATATTGAATACTATTATTACTTAAAGAAGACAGTGACTTGTCTTCTATCATCACAACAAACACTTTTTTTTTCCCCCAAAACCTAGGGATTTTATGGGGCTGCAGTCCTGAGACTGGTTTCATGATACACTAAATCGTGTGTAAGCACTTTGAGAGCATCAAGAAAGAAAGTATTAATTCATTTGACTGGTTCTTTCTTCAGCAACTAATGTACTGCAAATAAAGCACAATTCCAGATGCTAAAAAGAATATGGATTTATACTTCATTATTTATCACATCCAGTTATTTCAGAAATTATTTTTAAGAAAAAGATTAAGTAAAAATTAAAAAAAAAAAACTTCAGATGAGAATTGCTCAACAGTCACTACAAAACATTAAAAGTATGTGAAATTCCTTTTAATAACAGTAAAAACTAAATTATTAATGTGTAAATTCTGACTGTCCACAGTGTTGAAAAATGTTTTATAAATTATGCCTTCAAATTACTTAATACTGAAGGAGACCCTGGTACAAAGTCCCACTAAATATTTTTAGTTTTAGGTAACTTATGCTCTAAACTGCTTTTAATGATTTTTAAAGTTTAAAAATATAATTTGCCACCGCAATTTGTTCAGAGTATCAAAGATTAACAGAATATTTAAGAAGCTGCTTAAATCCAATTAGAACTATATGTGGAAACAGGACTTTTCACATCTGTAAGGTTGACAGTAAATATTTATTTACTGAGTGATACTTGTTAATACTCTGCTTCCTAATTGCTTTTCTGTATTGAGCAGCAGACTTAGAATCAGTTTGAAAAGACTGCACTTTTCAAACTTTAACAGTAGACTATCTGAAAGCAAACATTTGCTCACTTGAGTGCTACAGTTCTATTTTAAATTACTTTGAATTTGGGTTAATAAGACTGCAAACCTTTGTTTCCAACATGTGTTCCAGTTAACTGTGCAATTTAAAAGCATAATATTTCTCTCACCTCTTTCAAGGATTCCCTAACTATCTCTCAGCTATAGTATTTTCTCTTCTTTCAGTTAATAATGAAAAGAGTGCTAAAGTACTTTAAAGTTCAGACAACAATTTCCCATGTATTTATTAATTATTTAGTATTTCCTATATAAAACATGTATTTCTGGTGAATCATTTTTCCTTAAGGATTTGTGGATGTTCATCAGATCATTTTTACTATAGTATGTACCAGCATACATGCGTTTGTATATATCCCCTCTGCCATTTTTTTGTTTGTTTCATTGGTTGAACACAATCTTATCTGATTCCAAGCACTTCCAACTTTGGTCTCTTCCTTTTCAATTTGCTTTTCTAGGAGATTATTCTCATTAACATACAAATACATTGTCATATCTACCATTTTGAAATGTTCCTTCTTTCCATATCCTGCTCCATTTTTTTTCTCCTACTCTTCCTTACAGCAGTATTCCGTGGAAGGAATTGTTCCTCATTGTTACCGATCTCTTCCTATTCTTTTCTGAACAAACACCAATCAGGTGTTCTTTCCAAGAAATCTAGCAAAATTGCTCTCAGAAAAGCATTGTGAAATCCAGCAGTCAATTCTTCATCATCACCATCTTTGACATTTAGCAACCTTTGGCATACATGTTGATTCCTCATCTTTGACTTTTTTTTTGCTTGGCCCCTGGGACATTCCCCTCTCACCTCCCTGGCTAATTCTCTGTCTCCTTCACATATCCCTTTTGAAATCCAGCTTTATAAGTGTTTGGTTTCCAGATACATGTTGCTCTTTCTCTCTGACTCAACCCCACCCCCCAACTATGGACTCAAATGCACGAATCATCTTAGATACCTCCACCGGGAGGTCACAATTAATATATTAATTATTAATAATTAATAACTTAATCATTTCTCCCACCCATGCCCAAGAGGCATCTCCTTGGGTTCTTCATCTCAGTAAATGCAGCTTTATTGTAATATAGATTTAGAACAATAGCAAAATATGGTGTTAAAAATGTTTATAGCAAAGGGTGAGGTAATTCTTGTAGAGAAAACTCTGTTCTTCTAGTTACTAATGCCAGAAAATATGGTGTCCTCGTGGATTTCTGTATTTCTTTCAACCCTCATATTACTCTATTAACAAATTCCATGGGCTTTATCTTCAAAATATTTTCAGATTCTGAATGCTGCTTGGTATTGCCACAGCATTCCCCTAAATTCTAGTCACCATAATTTCTACCCTGGACTTTTAAAATAGCATCCTCACCTTTCGACCCTCTCACTCAATGGTCTGTGATCGACACAGTAGCCATAGTCATCCTTTTTAAAATTTAAATAAAATCATCTCCCTCTCTGGTTCAGGACTGTCAGATTCCTTCCCATTGTTCACATAATCAAATCCAATATCCTTAAGTGGCCCACGATGGCCTAGAACCTTCAGTATATCTTGTACTCTCACTGTTCAGCATGTCCCCCTCCAGCCACTCTTGCCTCCTTGATTTTCCATGAAGATATTAAAGATGGCTCTGCCTCAGGGCCTCATATTTTCTGTTCACTCTGGCTTAGTTGTTCTTTCCCACATGACTGGCTTCTTTGCTTTGTACATGTCTCTGTTCAAATGTCTTCGCTTTGGGTGAGGTGATCTTGACAACACTATCTAAAAAGCATCATCCTCAGCTAGCTCTCACTATTTACTTATCCTTCCTTTGTTTTCTTCATGATATCTACAGAATTATGTGTTTCTTCATAGCATATGACTATAATTTTTGTATATTATACATTAGTGTTTACATAATATATTTATTTTGTTCCTCTCCTTATACTATAAAGTTGGCTCTCTGATATTAGATACTATCTCACTAATTATCCATTAAATTAATTAAAAGGTAGTAATTTTTGTGATTCCTTCTAGAGAGAGATTAAAGAAAGGGAGATTTGAATTGCATAGAACATACAGGTTACATGGAAGGAGTGTTCCGTAATTGCAAATACTGCAAATTATTTTCAGTTTTCAGGAAGATTCTTGAACTATATATGGTATTATGTTTAAACATACCTTTAGGTTGGTTTAGACAGGAAGTAATTTAATGTCCCTTCTCAAATTGTTATTTAGTAACAGGAGCTATTGATATTATTAGGACTGACAAATTAAGAAGGGCCTAGAACAAAATAAATCCGTCATCTTGACGAGCATAAGTACAGTGAAGTCCAGATCTTAAATAATCTGCAGTCATAAATGTGTTGTGTTTCCTATTTTTGCATGACCTTAACTCCTTTTAAGTATAAAGTGGCTGTACCTTAGGCAAAGGGACTGTCCCTCAACCTAAAATACAGTCTTGTCATCATCGCTGTTGTACATTTGAATTGAAATTCAAAAAATTAAAAAGGCAAATTTGGTCTGCCCTGGGAAGTATTCGCTGTTACATTTCCCATGTCTGCTCTTTCTGGTGAAGCCTGTATGTGACACATGGACAGACATTGATGTGGCATGACTTGAAAGGCACTGCAAAGCCCAATAACCAAAAATGATTGCTCCATCAATAGCTGGGGATGATGACTTGAATTGTTAGCAGAAACACTGTGACTCCTTTGAGCTTCAGCCAAGTGTTTTGTTAAAGTCCTTCTTAAAGTGTCCAGAAAGTCTTATCACCTTAACATGAATTAACCAGCGGCTAAATAGGACAATGACAGCGAAATCGAGGTCTGATGTTAAAAACATTTATGGTAGGGGGTGGGGTAATTCTGATAGAGAAAATCTGGACAGTTCTCCCCACTAGGTTCTCAGGTAACGACTGAACACTTTGAAAGAATGAAAAAGATCGAAGAAAATTTGCAATAAGAGAATGAATGAATATTAAAACGTGTCTTTTTTTAATAAAGTAGATAATGTCTGGAGCATGTTATAAAAATAGAGAGAAACTATCTACAGTAGGCTAATCCATCAATATCCGCTCATGACCTTGGGAGGGCAGGATGAGGAGTAAAGGGAGGGAGGAGAAGAAAGCAGACCTGGAAGGCAGCAAGATAACATGAAGAGTGGAATCAGATGATATGACTTGAATTCTGGCTCCACAGAATTTAGCTGCATCTATGAATCTAGCTAAGTGATTTACCTTTTCAAAGACGTGGCTTCCTCTTCTGAAACATGAGATCATAATATTTCCTACTCCAAAGTGATTGCAACATAGATAAATGGTATAAAATATTAATGATATCAAGAACATTAGTATTGGCTAGTACAGAAAGGAATTTCAGGAGGATTCAGTGAACTTAAGGTGTTCTCATTGTCTCATTATCTGGCAGCTAACTCAAAACCTTACTATTTGCTTTATCTGTAAAATGAAGAATATTTTTATCTGTGTTAAAGTATTTCAGGGTACTAGAACTGACTTGGCTAAACAAAAATTCCGCAATTAACATTTAGTATTAATAAAGATTTAGGCTTTATAAATCTGTTCCATGCCTAGGTATTATGTCAGCATTTTCAGACCAATCTCTTAGGTCAATGAACAAAGGTATACAAGTGGCATTAAGCGTTTGCACCATGACCTGTGCATGTCCCCCGCTCCAGGGGACGATTTATAACCTTAAACCAAAGATAAGTCCTACAATTTGAAATGATTGTTCCTCAGATTCCTGCTTCTTTCACAACTAGCCAAACTGCCTGTATTGTTTACAGTTACATATAACTTGAAGGAACAAACAAAATCTCACAAGTAAAAATGGCACAAATTTAATCAGTCCCAAGCTGATGTGGTGCTGCAAGATGTCCTTACTAGGTTCCCATTCCCAGCCTGCAGTTTTTACTCACGGGCCTAGGAATTTAGAAGTTATAGGCCAATAGTGGTTGATGGTGTCCCAGCCATCTAAGAAAGGTTTAAACAGAAATTCCACACCCTCTCATTAAGGACACCTGCCACATACTCCACATACTACTCACACTGCAAAATCATTGTCCAGGAATTTTCACATGCATTCAGCTGAAAAAAATAAAAATAAAAAGTAGACAATGGCTATAGGAAGACAATAGGCAATCTCGCAATCTCTACAATTACCCCCTGATTTCTCATAAGAAAATCTGTCTAGGCACATTAATTTTTCTCAGTATTATAGAAAGTGACAGAATTTGCTGAGTTCAACCAGTTTCTGAACGTCTCAGATAAAAAGAAATTTGATCCTATTTTGCTTACTTTCTGCAAAAATTATAGAAGAGAGAAAAAGACATTATATGGTATTATACATGGAGTTACAGGGATAAAGATGTAACTTCTGTCTAAGCTTTTCTCCTAGTTGAGTCATGAGAATTTTCAAGGCAGAGGTCCCATAACATAATGCAGGGAAAGATTTTTTGGAAAGGGTTAACAAGTGAATGTAATGCTAAAATGCTTCATTTCTCTTTGGTTAAATTAATCTTCTCAATTCTGTTTTTGCATAATTAGCATATGAGAACTAAATACATGGGTGAACAGTGCATAATTAGGCCAGTCACCCTTATAATGTCTGTAGGAGGTGAAAAAAATGTACATACTTATCCATTTCTATTATAATTATTCTCAGGTCATATCTTAATAAAGAATGTTCTCAAACCAACCTATTTTATTCCAATAGCTATTTATAGCAATCCTCCTATAAATTTCAAAAATTCCTAAGGGTATGAATCATGTCTTGACCACCTGTGTGGTCACTGTAACACCTGGTGTTTTGGCTTACATCTAATAGGCACTTAATGTGTTACTCTGTTTTTAAAAAGGGCAATGAGACAGAATCCTGGGCTACAAAAAACATCTCTTTAAAATAAAAATGACTGTGAAAGTACACAGTCAACAAATATGTATTAACAGTTTTAAACTAATACTTATTATATACAGGGAATAAGTCTATATGTCATTCCCTTCACTTGGTAACTGACATTTCTCCAAATTTGGCATCAGTCAGGGAACATATGTTTTCATGTGTGGAGAATAAGCATGGAATGATTTCAGGGAACTTCCATAAATGTAAGTTTTAGGGAGTTGAATGAATGGCATCGATATCGAAGGTAAGCCATTTTCATTTAAAATATCTTTTATCAAACTGGATCAGGGAAGGAATGTCAGCTCTCTTTCTGCTTACCTCCTCATCTGAAACTGTACTGTGTGGATTCCAATTACCAGGTCTCAGAACTGAAGAGATTTCTATTCAGAGATCTCAACAATTTTATGTGTAAATGGACTTTTGAAGACTGTCATGGGAACACAACCACCCATTATTATGTTGTCACTATGGAGACATTAATGTCTGAGTTCTACACAGTTCGTTTACAAATGCCATGTTATAATATTAGAGAGCACCAGAGGAATGTGTACAGTTAGTACCCTGCACAGACACATCTTGTCCACTGGGTGAATGATGTGGAAATCTAGTCTCCGTTCCCCATCCTCCCTGCCACCCCCAAGCTCTGTGTCCTACTGTGGGGCTCAGGTAGCAGGAGGAAGAGGAGCTATTGTGTAATTCCTATAATAGATGTTGTTTTGGACTCTCCATAAAGGTAGAGAAATGAGTCAAAGTAAAATGGGGACCCAAGGAATAGGGAAAAGGTAATTGGGAAAGATGACAGAACGAAAATCTCAGCTCTCATGAGGAAAGGCAGGTACAGACTATGGTAGCCTTAAATCAGTGGTTATCAACCAGGGAGAATGTCTCCCCGCCCTCTCACCACGTCGGGGACATTTGGCAATGTCTGCAGCCATCACTGATGGTCAGGGCTGAGGTGCT
The DNA here is from genome assembly GCF_009873245.2 of Balaenoptera musculus. Taxonomy (NCBI): domain Eukaryota; kingdom Metazoa; phylum Chordata; class Mammalia; order Artiodactyla; family Balaenopteridae; genus Balaenoptera; species Balaenoptera musculus. The sequence goes on along the minus strand of NC_045787.1, from coordinate 16,687,446 downwards.
GACTACTGGAATCTAGTGACTAAAGGCCAGGGGTGCTGCTAAACATCCCAGAAAGCAGACGCAGGCTCCTACATCACATAATTATTCAATCCAAAATGTTACCAGTGCTGAGGTTGAGAAACCAAAGCCTAAATGAACACACGCCCTGTTTAAAAATGGAATAAAATGTTCGGAAGGAATGAAGGTTTGCTGAAAGGAGATTGGCACTCAAATCACATCTTGTCTAATGTGCTATCCTTTCTGAAAATTAAATATTTTATTCCTGTAGCCATTGTTTCATGCTATTCAATAAGCTGCCATGCAGTGTGTTTTTATGTGAAAGAAAGGCGCATGTCTCCTGGATCCAAAATTTTCCTTTCTCAAAAAGTCACTGGTTTTATCTGATTTGAAGTATGCCATTTTCTAAGATTGCGGCACAAATAGGAAATCTGAATCTCAGGGAATTTTCCCCTTGATATGTTGTTCCATTCATTATTTATATAGAATTGTTACTGAAAACTCTTTCTTGAACCTCTGAATTTCAAAATTCGGAAGTCACAGGGGATGCTGTCCAAAGATTTTCAGTCTGCTGTATGGACACAATATATGTTAAAATAAAAATTTTGTGGGAAATCAGTTTAATTATTTCAGTTTGATTTCAAGTTTTATTTATCCATAATAAGAGGATACTCCTCATCCTGGATCATTAAGCAAAAAAAATCCTGCCTGGAGGGAACCTCATTTTGCCTTGGATCAGGGAAGTATGAGGAGTGCTCGTGCATCTTGAACTCTGGCTGACCCTGCTCACAACTTCACTCATGTGTAAATGCAGGTGATAGCTCCAGAAATGTGCACAGCAGATATTTCTAAGTATCTGTATTTGTATTTCCATAAAGCATAGTATATTTCTTGTTGTTTCAATAGCAAAGGTAGATGGCATTACAGTTTTATAATCCTCAGTTCTAAATAATACAAATTCTCTGTCCCAAACATTATCTTGCTTACTGGGGTTTGTTCAACAGAATTATTATTCTGCCTTTCATCTGCAAAATGCTGTTTAATGTGCTGGCATGTAACTGCTGACTCATCAGAAAGGATATGACAGCATTATGCCAGCAGTTCAGAAAGATTTGCTGTTTAAAACAAACTAATGAGTTCCTCCAAATTTTTTTAAGTGCATTTAGACAGTACAAAATGCCAAGATCATCTTTGGAACCATCACTCTCACATTCTCATTTTCCACCTTTTCATAGGAACATTATCTACATTGTTTCAACACATAAGCCAAGCGGCTTCAATATTTTTTTTTTCCTCAGAAAGGTGAAAGAAAACCACTTCCTAAAGTATTTAATCATTGCTAAAAGCAAATTATATTGTTGATTCATTTAATTAGAGGAAAGGAATGTAGTGTGAGATGTTAGCAGTCTGTGCGACACAACTAATAACATTGAAAATAAAGTTACCTAAACCCTAGGTCTGATTTGTAAATCAAGTTCTCATACTTGAGTTTCCTAAAGATGAAAAGAGTGGCAATATAATAGTAAGAACTAAGCTACACTGAATCAGAGATGTGTATTATGTCCCAGTGACATGTCGTGTAATGATGACTCAATAATATGTTGTATCATTGTGTCATGATCCTAGAAAACATGCAAGACATCATCAGAAACATTGAAAGGTTTATATACTATTTACAGGTTAGAAGAAAAATAATTGGAAAACCCAAATTTTAGAATCCAATTGCTAGGGTTCTTATACCAACTTCCCCATTTAGTAGCCTGGAATTATGCACACACACTATGTAACTTCTCTACACCTCACTTTTCCTTTTTTTTTTTTTTTTTCTTTTAAAGATAACGTTTCCTTTTTTATAAGTTAAATGAAATAATGAATATATAACACTATCTCATAATGTTTTGCCAACAGCAAATGCTGTATAGATACTTGAAGAGTCCATGAGTAATGCTGAACAGAGATAGATAGAAAGGTGATCAAGTAATTTCACAGTTTGAAGGATCCTTAGAGATCAACTTAGCCAGTTTCAGTGGATACTGATCTCTTTTTGGTCTCAAAAGAGGGCAGAAGAGCAACTGCTAACCCTGACTTTGACAAGGAATTTACCACTCCATGAGGCCACATACTTCGTGATGACTCTTTCCTGGGATTCCATTTAGATAACTCAACATTTAAGAAATGTTCCCTTTGGGGGCTTCCCTTGTGGTGCAGTGATTGAGAATCCGCCTGCCAATGCAGGGGACACGGGTTCGAGCCCTGGTCTGGGAAGATCCCACATGCCGCAGAGCAACTGGGCCCGTGAGCCACAACTACTGAGCCTGCGCGTCTGGAGCCTGTGCTCTGCAGCAAGAGAGGCCGCGATAGAGGCCCGTGCACCGCGATGAAGAGTGGCCCACGCTTGCCACAACTAGAGAAAGCCCTTGCACAGAAATGAAGACCCAACACAGCCAAAAATAAATAAATAAATAAATAAATTAAAAAAAAAAAAAAAGAAATGTTCCCTTTGAATAAGCATTAAACAGCATTCCCTAAATGTCTTTGTTCATTGGAGGTAGAAATGGAACATTTTCTTCAGGATCCCTTTTATGCTTTGGAAGATCACACCCATTTTGAAGCTTTTCTCTGTATTTTGAAATTAAACATCTCTAATTCCTTCTTCATGACAAATTCCAAAACACCACATGCCTGCTTGCTTTCTGATTCAAAGCTCTTTTCAAACACAACACACTTTCCAGGACACAGTATTTCAGCTGTTTTATTAGAAGCCCAATGTCAGTGCCTTTGTTTCCCTGCCTCTGGGGCTTTCAATGCTTTCCACCTGCATATATTTAGTTCGTGTTTTTGTTTGGTTTTGTTATGCTTTGTTTTTCTTTTTTTGAGCCACACCTCCTTTTGATCCTTATTAAGCTGAATACCTAGAGAAATGTTTTTTAAAAATTGCATGTGTGCATATTTGGGAATCATCCCAAAATAATGCAACTCACCTTGAGGGTCCTTTCTAGTCATTTAAGAGCTTTGAATAAGGCAGTTCCAATGACAGAGCTTTGGTTCCTCCTCCTCTTCCACCTTTTTCCTCCTCCTTTCCTCTTTTGTTCTTTCTAAGCTATCATTTTAAAATGTATTGATGGTTTATTACCTGCAAGGCTGAATAATTTCCCTACATTATCTTATTAAATCCTTACAACAAATAGACAAGGTAGTTACAATTTTCCATTGTGCAAACAAAAAAGCTGATATACAGAGAGACTGTCACTTTTCCCAGCCCCAGGCTGTTTGACACTAAAGCTGGAGTACTGCACCAGGTAGAAAGTTGTGGACCAGCAACTTTTGGACACACCCTCTGTAAACAGTTGCATTTAGCTTTCTGCACTTTCTTAGCCTACATGTTTCTACTATATTCATAGTGATTCTATGAATGACTTTGCTAGATGCCTTAGTGACTTTCTAATACACCGTCTTGAGGGCCAAGTTAAGAAACACTCTTCGTCTTTCAAACCTCAACCAAAAATAACTGTAACCGCGACAAATAGAAAAAAAATGCTCAACCACAGAACTTTGTCCTGTTAGAAAATGAAACCAGGAGAAAGAGCAAAAACAATAAAAGATATTTATTAGGACAGATGAGGGCATTAGACAGACCTGAGTTTGGTGCCCTGACCTATCACCCTCCGTAAGTTTTAATATTTCTGAGACTCATTTGCTTTAAAAAAAAAAAAAAAAGAAAACTGTGTTCTAATATCTGCAAAGTTCCTAACAATACAATACCTGGCTCAGTATTAAAAGAAACAATAATAAAAAAAAATCCAGCACATAATCGATGACCCAAGCATGCTAGGAATGTAGCGGTCAACACAGGCTACTTTATGAAGTGGTAATAAATGCCCCAAACTTAGTGGCTAATACTGCACAAGTTTATGTTGACTAACCCTGTGTCTAAGGTGAGTTGGCAGGGGCTTTTACTCATGACCATCCTTGTAGAACCCAAGGTGAAGAGGCTCTTATATGCTCACCTGATGGCTGGGACAGAAAAAAAAAGGAGTTATGCCCAATCATGTAACTGATTTTAAAGTTTCCACATGGAAGTGATTAGTGTACTTATATTCATTGGCCATTCAAACCAACCTTATACGGCTTACATGATTTACTACAAAATCCCTGGAAGGAGGAGGAATACATGAACACCTGTTGAAACATATATTAGGGTTCTTCCAGAGAAAAAGAACCAACAGATACACATATACATATGTATGTGTATATATATGTATACATACACATCTACATACATGTTATATATATTACATGGGTATGTAAAGGAGTTCATTATAAGAAATTGGCTCGTGTGATTGTGGCGACAGAGAAGTCCAGACCCAGGAGAGCTGATGGTCTAATTCCAGTCCAAGTCTGAAGGCAGAAGAAAACCAATGACCCAGCTCAAGGATAATCAGACAGAGCATCCACACAGATATATCCGGAAATAATGTTTAAGTCAATTTCAGGGCACCATGGATCAGTCAAATTGAAACATAAGATTATCTATCACAAACCATGACTCCAAAATAATCTGGACAATACAATGCTTTCAAATAAGTAGAAGAAGGAAAGACATTACAGTGCATTTTAAAAGTTGTTTTTATAGGGGTAATAGCTCCCCTTTTTTTGTAGTTAGGAAGGTACTTGAAGGTAAATAAATCTCTGACCCTCATATTTTAATCTCATGGTAGAAAATCCAAAACTCCATCAGTTTCTTTTTTTCACGTACAGTCACAATTCTTTCCCCTACACGCTCCACATTCCCATCCACATATGTGTCTAACACACTTCAGAAGTGATACCACACAGCTGCTTCTGCAGCCATCTGTTTTATTGTAAGTCCTTTTCAATTTCATGTAATTTCTGAGAATTGTGTTATTCTTGTATGAGGTTTATTTTCCTTTATGTTGTGCCACTCTGAGATCAGAGGATTTTTAAATAAATATACATAAAATTTTACACTGCATTTATGTTTACATTTTCACTAGAATGACATCTAATCACCATGAAGAGCTCAGAATTACATAGCCAATAATAGACATACGTTCATAGAAAGTCATGTCTGCAAACCAAGGATGACTACACTTCAGTTGTACAAGCATTATTGACATTAATGGGATAGGTTAGTCTTTATGGGAACTAAAATACTCATTTACACGGCAAAATATAAAGAATCTGATTGCCAGTGGAAACCGTCATATTGCAAAGAAGAGTTTTGTTTGTTTTTTTCTGACTTTTGAAATTTTGTTCCACCATTCTAAAATGAGGGTTTTAATTTTCAAATTGAACAGGAGAAAAGAACACTATAGGCACATTAGGCATAAACAACTCTTGAATAGAAGTGTTGAGATCATTTCATTCCAAAGAGTGAAACACTGAGACTTTGGATTTCAGTCAGCTTTCTTCTCGGTGAGCCATTCATTCTAACTCATTTGATTCTCCCAAATCTGTCTTGCAGCAGGCGGGATATTTTGGTACAGCTAGACACAGTGGTTATGCCCCAGTCTGTTTGATCAGAAACACACGTGTCTTTCAGACGTTTCAATATTTTCTGAGAGTTGTGGGCCACAGTACAAAGATATTTTAGGTGACAAGGTTTTAGAGATCACCTAGCTTAACCTCATCACTCTGTAGAGGAGGAAACACTCTTTAAAAAAGAGACAGATGCAGAGTCTTGTCACGGACATAAGTATCATTAATCGCTTCCTCTTTCTGAACCTGTTACTGAACATGCGTTGAATGTAAAATGAAGGCTGCTTTGGAGCTGAGGAAAGGTGACAGGTTTCTTCTCCGAGGTCCTGTGCAAGGAAAATATCAAGGGAAAATGTCATTTGTGTTCCTTTTCCCTTCCTACCTCTCAACCTTGGTACTTTCCAGAAGTCTAACTTTATTTAGTACATCTTAGCATACTGATACCACAAAATTAAGAGACAACCAAAGGATGATTTAGGGAACCCTGGCTCTTTTACAGATTTACCACTAATGTGTTATATGACCTGGGCAAACTAATGTATTTCTCTTCTACTCATAAGATAAAGGTGTTATATCTTTTTTTTTTTTTTTTTTTTTACCTTTTGGAAGATGGAAGTTAAGATTCTGGCAAAATGAGAGAAACCGCTTTTCAGAGAAAGGAAATTCAGAGAAGGATTTCACTGAAATCTTGTATATCAAAGTAGATTGTCAAATTTAAGAGTGTAATTCCCTTAAGGGGCACACTTAGCCTCTGACAGCTGATGAACCATGTGTAGCTGGAAATTGTATAGCACTGAATGATCCAGATCATTCAAATATCTAATACAGGGCCTAGAAAATTCAGTTAAAGGCAATAAGGCAGCAAAGTGATAACATTGGCGTCACACACACACACCTAGGTTCAAATATTGACTTGGAAACTTGTAGATAAGGAATCAAAGTTTGGAGAGTTTATTATCCACAGTTTGCACCTGTCTGGGCCGGTGTGGTGGTAAGCAACTACATATGTACGCAAACATAACACAAAACAGGAACATGAGATTTATTAACTGGGAGATTCGGACGTGGACATTTTCGGGAGGCCATTATTCTGCTCACCACATCACTATTCCTTGGACCTCTGCTTGCCAGAATTCCCTATCCTCTCTTTAAGGCTAGTTTTATCCCTGCCTTCTCAGTAAAATCTATCTTGTCCATTCTTGCTAAAAATACAGTAGAACCTCTTGTCTGGATCGTTCACTGGGTTCTTCTTTCCTCCTACCTTTGTTTTTACGTGTATGTCTAAACCCATTTTGATTTATTAGGTTTTATGAGGTACTGCATTCACATTTCCTTTCCTTAAGGATCCAGAAGTGACAATCTTCTTTAAAAAAGAAAAAAAAAAAAAAAAGGCAAGGGGAAGTGGGGAGGGCTCATATTCCCAGTTTAGCACTTAGGAAAATGACTTCCATTGTGTGGATTGATAGGTTGGCCTTGCCCTGTCTTTCTTTCCGACTCTCAATATCAGCCACCCACACTCCCCACATGTCATCTTTCCTTATCCCAGATGTTGAACATTCTATTTGCTTTGCAGTAGATGAGCCCTACCTGTCTAATGTATTGGTGGGAAATGAATTCACTCCATCTCTCTTCTATAGTCTCTAAAAATATCCTTCCCCAGCTCATCTTTCACTGTCAGTTGCTTCTGTGCAAAGATAGTTGTGAATTGTGGAATCTGAAATATTTCCTGCCTTAAATAATTATCCTAATCTTATTTCTCTACAAACATCAAATAAATGTCAAATAAAGATTCTCGAGACTTGTTGCTCTCGGGTTTTGTCATTGTTTTGTTTTGATTTTGAAAAGCAGAGTAGTTTATGCATGAGTATCTTGGATTCCCTCCACAACCAGTGTCACTGCCTGACTTCCCAATGAAAGAAAATAGAAACCAGAGCAAAGAGATCAGCAGGGATGAAACTGAGGTCTCATTTGATTAGGTGTGAGTGAGGTAGTTAGCCAAGTGCCTAGTGCCCTCAGAAATTGCATGAGATCACTGGGGCATTCTTACCTCTTTGTTACCTGCCACTTTAGATTTGCCAATCTGTTATATCTGATACCATACCTAGAAATCTGTGATGAAAGAGCCCCTTCTAAAGCTTGTTAATACACAAACAGTTTAAACCATTAGTTTTCCAAATCCTTCTCTTCTTCCTGTTATAAGTTAAGTAATCCTGGGTCTTTCTGGTCATTATCAATTCCACTGTAGCAAACTTTCTTTTATAGATAAGATTAAGTCCAACATAAACCAGAATGAATTAAGATCAGAGCAGCTTATAGAATTCCAGACCTATTTCATCTATAAATTTTCTTTGAGCAAACTCAGGCAGTTTAAACACAGCTAGCAATAATGATTTAGTTGAGGTTCCTTCATAGCTCTCTTGAGCTTCTGTGAATCTTAGAGTAATTAAAGGAAATGTACATAGGCACTCATGTCCTCTGTATTGAGATGGAGGCACCCAACGTCAGTTGTGAAATTTTCCATTCAAATAGTTCTTCCCACTGCTAGCAAAATTCCTTCTGCCAGAGCGAACATGGTTATACACGTCGGCTGCATCATTTCACAATGTTTGCACAACCTTCTTATAACTTTACTTTTCCATGTGTCTGTGTAGGTATAAGCTGCTTGGCGTTCAGGTTTTCTAGAACACTTTATAGAGTCCACCTTCTATTCCTAATATTCCTAATTATTATTTTTCACTGGGATGTGAAAAATTATCTCCACCTCTTCTATTGACCAGTAATATCCCAGTATGTCTGAATTCCTTGTAGCCTTAACCGATATCCATTAAGTACATATTTGTACAGTGTAACGCAACCTTTTTTTTTTTCCCATTGATCCAGGACTACTTCCCACTTTCCTCACAATGTAACATGGCCAATTATACCAGCTTATCTTTTATATACTACAGCATTGATTTTCTCTTGATCCTGAAGAAAATATTTATTGGTGATACCAGAAAAAAATCTATAGCAGTCAGATGTATGTATCTTATGATTATGTCACTGTTTTGACAGATCTCATAACATTTCTGTCCACATGCTTTTATGAAGATAGCCTTAGGGTAAACACCGTACATGGAAGTTAGATTCTTTGTTCTATGAGTATGGCACATAATACTGAGTTGTCCTCTCAGAATTCTTGTCAAGGAGCGGGATTAGCTGACAGCCTCCAGCTATTAGAAACTAAAGGTCTGCCTCATCTTTTGAGCTAAAGTCATACCCTTCTTGGGTGGCCCTCAGCCAGTGACAGAGTAAGGGAGCGATAAAGGAGTCTAGACATTTCTACCCAACACAGGACTTCTTTAGTGGCCAGTCTTTGTCTGGAGCCTCCTGTTAGACTGGAAGAGACTTGGACCCATCATCACACTCCCTATTAGGGTAAGGGCTTATAAAGTCAGGGAATAAATGGAGTTTTTAAATAAAAAAGCAAAAGGGAAAATGTTTTTAAAAACGTATCCTTATGTATTTATAGAACCACGTATACTCTTACAAAAAAAAAAATCTACCAGAGAGGAAAAAATAGAAAATGTTATTCGTTTTTTGTTTGTTTTAATTTCATTCAAACACTCAGTTAAAAGTGTGTTTAAAAAGTGTTAAAAGGACAAATGTGCACTTTTTTGGTTTTGGTTTTTATTTTATTTTTTAAATTATGTGCTGCTTTTGCACAGTGATTAAAAACTCCCATAAAAATGTAAGTAGAATACATATGCATTATCTCCATTTGGAATTTTCAGAGTTTCAAACCTGATACATTTTATGAATGACTCACACTAGTGATTTATCTTTAAGAAGGGATCATTATAAAGCATCATTTTTGAGAATCTGTGGAATTTGAGAAGCTGTATGACTCATTCTCAGAAGTAAGGTTTCCATCCCTTTGTTGCCCTTACTGCTGTGTAATACCCGGGACTATGAAGATGATGGATTTTATACTCCTGTGATCTGGTTATGTTACAAGGCATAGTTGACCTTAACATGGTAAGATGGAGAGGTAATCCAGGTGGACCTGACCTAATTACATAAGCCCTTTAAAAGTAAAGAGTTGGGCTTCCCTGGTGGCGCAGTGGTTGAGAGTCTGCCTGCCAATGCAGGGGACACAGGCTCGAGCCCTGGTCTGGGAAGATCCCACATGCCGCGGAGCAGCTGGACCCGTGAGCCACAACTACTGAGCCTGCGCGTCTGGAGCCTGTGCTCCGCAACGAGAGGGGCCGCGGTGGTGAGAGGCCCGCGCACCGCGATGAAGAGCGGTCCCCGCACCGCGATGAAGAGTGGCCCCCGCTTGCCGCAACTGGAGAAAGCCCTCGCACGAACCGAAGACCCAACACAGCCAAAAATAATAAATAAATAAATAAATAAATAAATAAAGTAGCTATTAAAAAAATAAATAAATAAATAAAATTCCTCCCCTCATTTAAAAAAAAAAAAAGTAAAGAGTTTTCTTCATCTGGGAACAGAAGAGAAACTCATAGATTTGAAGCAAGAGAAGGATTCAACGTGCCATTATCGTCTTGAAGATGGAGAGAGCCATGTGGCAAAACATGTGGGCAGCTTCTAGGAATGTGAAGTGACCCCCAGCTGGCCAGCATCAAGGGAGAGGAGACCTCAATCCTCTAACTACACAGAATTAAATTATGACAACAACCAGGATGAGCTTGGGAGCAGTTTTTTCCCCAGGGGCTCCAGATGTGGACTTAGACCATCAGACACCTTGATTTCAGTCTTGTGGTGCTGTGAGCAGAGAACTGTCAGGCTATGAATTTGCTTCTTTACCTATATAACTGTGTTGTTTTATAGCCCTAAGTTTGTGGTAACTTATTACCTAGCAATAGAAACTAATACAGCTGTGTTCTTTCATGGTTTGAAAATAATACAATTAGAAAACATATTCTTCTTGAACTCTCCAGATAATAAACTGTAAAATTCACATTCTGTTTCATAGAAAAGTAATTGTAAAAGTTAGCCATTAATCATTTTTCAATAAATAATTAGCACTGATAATCTCACAACCATGTGGAACATTCTTGTTTTAAGTAAGCATCAAAGGAGAACTTCAGTAATTTTGCTGTAATCTTTGAAATTTGAACATAACTTTAATGAAAAACAAGACCTGTAGATATAGGAACATTTCTGGCAGGATGGCCAAGCATCTCATACGGTCTAATGAGAATGTTACAAAGGAAAGAGATTAATTAGTGGCATTATAAAAATGTACAGTTATCCAATTCATAATAAGACATGGTATAGCATTTCTGACCCTGTTTCTTTTAAGGGTAGGCTCTTCCGCAGGCGTTTATCTGCCTCCGACGGTTAAGATTCTCTTTGGGCTCTGCAACAATCACCTCCCATGAAGGGTACTAATAGGCATTGATACAACATATTGTTTATACCACAATTTTTTCCCCTTAGACAACCTACACTATTAGTGATAGTTAAGGTGTTTAAAAGTTATTGATGAGAGGTTTGGAATTTCAGTGTATAATCTATAAACCATATAAATTAGTGTAATATGTGAATAAAACAAATGATTATTATTTGGGTCCAAAAGATGATTTTTTGAAAGGGGTGTTACAGGAAAGTAGGAGCTCTTCACTTATATTTAAACTGATTAATTTATTCCATTATTGAAGGCCAAAAGGATCCCTCATTTAGCAGTTTAGAACTCACTCTCAGCTATAAGAGAACTATTGTTTGCTCTTGACTGAACATTCACCTGACCATTCAGATTCTCTAAATGTAAACATGTAGGATCATTTCAAATTACTCAAAGTTGTAGATTTATGCTTTGCTAAGTCAATAGTAAAACTACTTTCTGAGTTACATACATATGTATTCTATGATCTCAAATTAGAAAATAGTAGAAAGGGTTCATGGAATGTCTATCTTACCTTTGTTAATTTTAATCTTCTATGTTCTATATAATGTTTCTGGAGAAAAAGCTAAATAGTCTTTCAATAATAGAGTTGAAGGAATTATTCTCCAGAAACAAAAGACATATATATTACCCTCTTAATTTATTTGTATTATGTTGATAATGTTATGACATTTCAGAAAGTTTTCACTATGCTTATTAAACAGATTACATATATGTGTGCATATATATACGATTTGTATGTATAAAATTAAGGCATTAAAGAAGTGAGACTGTTTCTTTATTACAGCATCTCAAAATACTTCTAAGTAGACTAAGCAATGTTAACTAGTAATTGTAACATTTGAAGTAGATGTCCATTAATTATGCAAATATTTGACAAAATTTAGTGTACATTTTCTAAGACCACCAATATTAATCCAACCATCCCCAGAAGAAGAAAGCAAATTCAATTATATTAATTTACATATTTCCTGATGCTTAGCAACCCTATCTTAAGTCAGACTGGTCCACTGACTTTTCTTTCAAGACCCTAACATGAAAATTAGAAGTAACATTTTAAGTCATAAAAGTGAAGTCAAACTTCCAGTGAGAGGGAAATTGAGTTGCGTGATGTAGTCCAGCAGCCAAGGTCAAGTCTCAGCCTCACCACTTACTTACTACACCACATTGCCAGAAATAAATTTCCTCACCTCACAGAGCTTCCTTCCTCCTGCATAAAATGGAGGAAGTGGTATCTGCCTCAGCAGTGCTTGAAGATCCGATTAATTATAATGTCGGTAGAATCATCCAAGTCATCCAACACCAGCTGTGATGTGTAAAAGTTCTCAATAAATGCTAAATTCCTTCCCCACATTTCCCACTGAACTTGTTTTTCATTAACATATATTTTAAACATTCAACCATTTATCAAAATGGATAAAAATGAGCAGATTACGTATGTATGTATAGTGTAGTTTAATGAAACTTATTTCTCATGCTATATTATATATTAACTTTAAAAGTCTACTAAGTGAATATTAGGGAGTTATTTTCATATGTAAACACATGATTTAAGCATACATAAAAAGTGTATAGATTCATTCATTTATAAAAGCAACTTGATAATTAGCATTATTTTCATTAGAGAAAATATTGTTTTGTTGATTCTTATCTTAAGGTCCAAATTCTATTATGTAAAGCTGTTTTTTTTAGCTAGAACTTCCTTTTATTTTCAGTGTTGACCTCGTATTCACTGCTGAGAAAAGTGTTCAAACATGTGTTTGATTTTTACCTAAACATGGCTGTTATGAGAAAAGTTCCAAGCTAGAAAACAAAGACATTTATATTTTGCTACCGGATGGAAAGCTAGAATTGCTATGCTTATATACATATAGTTGTAAATAATGTATATTATTGGATAGGTTTTATGTTCAATAAATATTTGCTGACAACAGTTTCTAGGCCTAGTACTTATATTATTTCTAAACTTCACAGAAATTCCATGAGAAAGATACTATCACTTTATTTTTCACATTTGAGAAAACTAAAGCTGAGAGACTGTTAGTAATTTGTCAATGGTCACGGAGCAACGAATTTGTAAAGTCATGATTTCACCAAAGATCAGATCTGCCAGGCCACAGATCCTCACCTCACATATTTCCATACAAGAAGCTTCTTCAATATGTTTTCCTGTTACAGGAAGGCAACACGCTCATATAATATTTTTCTAAGAATGATCCTAGGTCAGGTTACCAACATGAACCAAAAATATTAAATTACTTAAGAAGGAGTGGTGCATAAGTACATTTAATTTGTGTAAAAGTATAGAATAGAAAAATCAGCATTATTTTAGAATATTCTTTGATGTCCTTTTATGAAGGAAATGATTCAAAACTAAGACTTGTATTGGATATGGTAGTTGGTGGATATTTAATAGAACATATTTCCTAGCAGAAGTTATTACTTTGGAAAAGGGACCAAGTGATAAATAGATAGTAATGGAGGGGGTATATGGAGAAAGTTGTGGTATAAAAGAATTTGCTAAGTGGCTACCTTAGAAAACAGGCTTAAACATTATAATTTTGAATTGGTACTAACAATGGGGAATGTCTGAACTGATTAAAGGAAAATGAGGTCTAGGACAAGAAAACTGATTAAGAGGAAATTATAGTAGTTAAAAATAACCTGCAACTTCACCAGGCATTATTTTGTTGAAAAGAAAAATCAAATTTAGGAAACACAAACTGGTCAGGTTTGGTCAAAGACTGAAATAAAATGCTGATTTGCCTTTGCTAATTAACAAATGATTAAACTGTGGTCATTTTTACACCCACTAGTTTGAAAATATATGAATTTATTTTATGTGTTTATATCAACAGTCCCTAAATGGAAACATGACCAATTAAGTATAAAAAAAGAATGGAGATGTTGGAAACATTCTCACACTGTTAATCACCTTGGTGTTTTTCTTAGGCTTCCCTTTGTATCCTAGAAAAATTTATACACTTTACCTTAATTTATATGAATTGTCTACATTTCTCAAATCTGTTACATTCTACAAGTTAAGACATAGTCTATATCTCTTAGACATTGCCAAGTAGGAATGTAGACCACAAACACAGTATAATAAAATCTGTACATTTATTCAGGAAAGATGGAAGAATTCTTCATGCAGGGAAGAGGGAATGTCCATCACTGTCTCAGAGTGTGAAGGGAGATTTACAAAAGCAAAGCCCTTTTGAGCTGGATCTTGTTAGATACGAAACTGAGCAGAGAGGAGTGACAGTCTATCCCAGGCAGAGAGAAAAAGAATGTACAAAGGCATGGAGCAAAAGATGTGGGCTGAGAAAGGTGACTAGTTTAGAATCACTGGAGTGGGATAGAGGAAATTATTAGTGAATAAGCCACAGTATTGAAGACCATCCAAGTTGAGTCATGATGTTAATACATCCTCATTTGTTTACAAAGCATTGGCTCCTATCAGTACTGAAAGCCACTGTCTGAATTTGAATTTGATCCTAGACTAATTGTTTCTAAGGGTTCTATATGTCTATAGCCTTGCCATTTTTTCAGTCTATGCCCCATCATACCAACAGGAAAAACTTAAATTCACCTCTTTGTTCAAACTCCTTCAGAGGCTCTCAATCACTTATAGGACACAATTAAAACCCTTTGGTAGGGCCAGTGAGAAATTTTCTTCATCTGCTTATTGCCTCATCATGTCAACATATAAAACCAAATTTTTAGTCATTCCTAAAAACTTACGTTCTCTACCTTTTTCATTTTCTTACGTACTCTGTATTCTCATATCCTCATACAAGTCTATAAATTCTACTTTTCTTTGTTTCTCTTCACCACAGTTACATGGCCACCAGACCAAGACATTTCTGTGGTTCAAAAACTTGCTGAAATACTACATGCTCTTTGAAGTTTCTTCACCTCTCCCTTTCTTAAGCTCACATTAGTCTTTTCAGGTTTCATGGGACATTTTTTTCAACACTATTATATCACCCCAGCTCACTTTGCTTATTATGTATTTTACATAGTACCCTACCTATGGCTTAAATTCTTTAATAGCAACGATCTATATTGTATTTCTTAGAATAAGAGCCTAGAAGACTAAGCTCTGAATGGACTCTAAAGCAAGTTTTTGAGCATACATAAATGGGTATGTAAAGAAATATTAATATGTTTGAATTTTAGCCTTTAGACAGTGGTTAGTTAAAACATTTTGGTGGAAGAATGGTCGTTTCATGATGAGATTAGGTTTTTATAAATATAATTTGTTTGCAATACATGATAGATGTTGTAAATTCATTTGCGTAATGCTCAGTCTAGGACCCTTCCTTGTACTCTCTTGGCTGGAAAACTAAAAACTGCATTTTCCAGACTCCATTGCAAAAGTTCCAGGTGGAATTTAAGATTCTGTAATCAGTGTGCTAATGGGAGGTTGTGCCAAATTGAATCATTAGGGAGAGAGACAGAGCATGTTGTTGTCTTAGATCACAGGCAGTATGACTCTTAGATCACAGGCAGTATGACTCAGAGCATGTTGTTGTCTTAGATCACAGGCAGTTAGTCATGATCATGCTAACATTTTTCATTTGATAGCCCAGTTCTGTGGTGGAGTTTTCGGAAATCTTCACGGAAGCTCAGCACTGTCTCTTGTTTTTAATCGCATTAAAGATTCTATGAGTTGTGTGTACAGAGTAATAAACCCCTTTCTTCTTTAACTAGTTAGAGTGGATCTCTATTTCTATAACCAAGAACTGTGGCCAAGGAACAATATAAACAATTAAATGAGAGTGGTAGAGAAAGGGGATGGCAGGTAGAGTTATCTGCACTTGAGACATGATGAGTGCCTTAGCAAAGGCAATGCTGAGGGCTGTGGGCATTAGACTGTGATTTGAGAGATATCTCTGAAATACAGATGTGACTTACAAATTAATTAAGTGGAGAAAGGATGTAAAAGAAGATGTTGGATCAGAATGATGTCATTGATATAGAAAGGAATTCCAAGAGGGAACAGATATTTGGGCAATAAATACTCTATTAGGTGTGGTGTATTTTAAAGTTAAAAAAAAAAAAGGAAAAAATGTGTAGCAGATATTAAAGATAGATTCTGTGGAAGAAAATTTGGCTATTTCCACAAAGGTTGAAAATGATCCTTTACCTATCTGCTATAAACTTATCCACTACAAACCTTTCTACATTGCACGCTATATGAAAGATGTTAGAAGACAGAGATTTTATACAACTGAGTGGAAATACAGACCACTGGAAAATTCAGTCCATTATATATGCATGGTATTTTTTCCTTTCTGATTTCAAAGTAGCTTTGCATAGAGTTCTATTACATTAATAAACTACATAAAATATATTAAACTCAAGGGAGAAGTCAATATTCAGAGTGCTTTGTGGTGTTTAAGGTATAAAAATATAAGATTTTCAGAGAAGCACAGATTACGGGTGAGCAGTGGAGGAAGACATAAATAATAAAAATAGAATGATAGATGCCTGATGGTTACTCCTTTGCAAAACAGAATTGCCCTTTATGTAATGTGTTAAAAAATCAGTTGCCTTGTGATATCCCTAAAGGGGTTATTTTCTGGGGATAAAATCTCTTTAACCACACTATTTTTATTAGTCCAGTATTTATCAACTGCTGTGTGTATGATGTCTGCTTACTGGAAGAAAAATGTTTTCAAATGCATGTGAGTGATAGTTTATGTCATTCCCCAATATTCTCATCCAGTTCAAGTATTTATAGAGATGATGTTATAATGACTCTACATTACTACATGTCATCAGTAAAAAAGTATGTAAACCCCATTCATTTAGAAGTCATTCCTCTGTCAATTTTAGGCAGACATTCTTTAATTTTACTCTGCTTTGTGCTTCAAATGACATTAGCTTTCTTATTTTATTGTCTAGATATAATCAGTACAATACTCATTTCTTGTTTAGTGATATTTTCTTGGTGCTGAATACCATGAAAATGCCAAGGCATTGTTCACCTCCTCAAGTTCATTACCAATGCCTTGTTCTCAGATGACTCACTTAATGATCTTCTATCTAAGGTGCTGAAACTTTGTTTCTGCCTGATCTGAATGTTCTAGTTACTCATTTTCATTCCTTGAAAGAAAACTCTTGGTTGTTCTCATGTTCAGTGTTTTATTAATTGCCTCTATAACCTTACAGTATTGCTTTAGGAAAACTTCTATAAAAAAATTATGTACATATCATAAATATCCCTTTTGATTTTCTTAAGGTCCCTCACACCAAATATTAAAAATTCTTTTCAATACAAAATGGTTTACTTTATTTTAGGTACTTAATCTCTGTATCATACCTACTCAAAAGCAAGGCTCAATTTAGAAAAAAATTCTCCAAGTGGTAAATGCTTTGTGTGTTTATTCTACTCTGGGCAGCCGAATTTTATTTCAAAAAGTCATGCCATGGAGTCTAAAAGCTCTATGTCTATTTCAATTGGATAGTGGGCCTCACTTCACTTATAATTATGCTTGTATTTCTACCTGTATCATTTTAACATGGGCCCAACAGAAGAATGTTTAAGTGAATAAACTGTGGGTCTAGAATGCCTGCATTGGGCACTGGGCCCGCATCTGTGTGACCTCGGCAAGTTACTCAACCACACGGTGCCTCAGTTCCAGCCATGACAAAAGGCTAATAATAGTACCTTCCGGGCTTCCCTGGTGGCGCAGTGGTTGAGAATCTGCCTGCCGATGCAGGGGACACGGGTTCGAGCCCTGGTCTGGGAAGATCCCACATGCCACGGAGCAACTGGGCCCGTGAGCCACAATTACTGAGCCTGCGCGTCTGGAGCCTGTGCTCCGCAACAGGAGAGGCCGCGATGGTGAGAGGCCCGCGCACCGCGATGAAGAGTGGCCCCCGCTTGCCGCAACTAGAGAAAGTCCTCGCACAGAAACGAAGACCCAACACAGCCATAAATAAATAAATAAATAAATAATTTTTAAAAAAGCATCTATTAAAACAAAACAAAACAAAAAACTCTGTATTAAAAAAAAATAGTACCTTCCTCATCTTGTTATGGAAATCAAATGGTAAATTCTCTAAAGTGTTTAGTAATATTCTGACACAGTAAATACACATAAGCATTACTTGTTAGTCACATCTCTCTCTCCCTCCATCCCCCAAATCTTTTCCCCTCTGTCTTGCCTTAGAATGAACCCTTGTGGTCAAGATCTTGTTGAGGATGTCGAACTCATACAGTCACTAAAGACCTCTACATGTATTACTGTGTGTACTTTTATATAACTAACCCTAATGCATAAGGCATGGAGCCCATTTCCAATTCACTAAGGGGAATGATAATACTTAACAGTGTACTTAAGAGAAAAGTTTCTATCCACTTTGTATCCTATTCTCCTTTATTTTTCTTACA
The DNA here is from genome assembly GCF_009873245.2 of Balaenoptera musculus. NCBI lineage: Eukaryota > Metazoa > Chordata > Mammalia > Artiodactyla > Balaenopteridae > Balaenoptera > Balaenoptera musculus. The sequence continues at coordinate 16,669,135 of NC_045787.1, read as the reverse complement.
TACATTATAAGGCCTACTGAGAGATGCCCAATTCTTGCTTCAAGACTCAAAAAACTGAGCTTTGGTTTTGCTTATCCACTTTCTCCAAACTATATTTCTTAACTGCGGTTTCTTTGCCAATCTGTCTCTATGGAAAGTACTAGTTCTTTCAATACGCTGCACCAATTGCTGGCCACTGATGTGACACCCCAGTTCTCTCTCTACAGTTGTCAGATGATTTTAAAATAATCTAGCCACTCAAAACTATACGTGATATGGAAAGTTGAGTGATTTTTCTAAATGTGACGGACATTTTAATGTTTATGATATGTGGGTTTGCCAATTTTAGGTTTTTCGTGACACTTTTTTCTTTCTATTGATACTAAAGAAAGTTCACCTGTTAATAATTTTACAAGTGGTTTATTGAGACATAAGTCTAATGTTATCCATGAAAATAGCATTTCTTTCCTCAGTAGCAAAAGGAAGGGAAACAATATCTAACCAAAAATAACAAATTTGACTTTATTTTTTCTGGAAGTGAAAATGTCCTTACAAATAGAATAGAAAACTTATATTTTTTTTTCCCAAACTGGCAATATAAAAATCTGAATTTAAGAGGAAAAAAGCCTCTTGTTTAGCCAGAGCTAATTTTCCAAGGAAAATGCTTCCTAAAATATTTGAGGGCTTTCAGCACATACTTAGTCCTTCAGAAGTAAAGATATTGAGCACACTGATTGAAAAATTATTTGATATTTTAAGTGAAACTTTAATTTAAAAAAATCTTCAATTTCTTTCCCCAAGGAATTTTGAAATGCGTTTTGAAAATTATTGACAATGTGGACAGTCTTCTTTTAACAATGCCATTTACTTGGAAAAAGGACAGTGAGACATGAGAAAGAGAAAACCAAATAAAGGGCATTATTATTAAAATGTACATTTATAATACCTGTAAACTATTAACTGTTGTCTCCTATTTACCAGCAGGCAATTTTAATATGAATTGGAAACTACAAACTACTGGCCACTGGGCCCTGGTCTATAGAGGTAAACTTGCATTCAAGAAACCAGTAGAGCTTATGAGTTAAAAGAAGTCTGCAACCCTGACCAGAGATTTACAAAAAGTTAAAGATAATACTAACACGATTTTTTGGAACAAAGGCTAGGTATGTCACCATTCACTTAAAATTGAACAATGGAAATCTGTCTCTCTACATCTTGTTATGCCTTCTGTTACAACCAGCATTCTGAGTGAATGCAAATATATGCAGCATTGAGTTTTTGTTGGAGTAAAGAATTTGTTTTCAGAAAATCTAAGTTGAACAGGTACAGTTCAGTGTCTTCTCTTTATACCTCAATGAGTTTTTCCCTTCACGTTTCCATCTTCCCAACATGTTCAATCCCTTGATTTAATAGTTTCCCTTCTTATTGTTCTCCCTCCCTATGGAGTGAAGGCCTCATTCACTTACAACTTCATTCAATTTTACCAGCTCCTTTGCTCTCTTGTCTTTTTACTACGCCAAATGGGCCAAACACCTACATGCTGAGTAGTCCAACTGTGTGACGTTCTGCTGATGGAATACAAACTCATTATCTCCAGTGCATACTGGAGATGCTCAGTAAAGTGGTACCCTAATTTAACTCTAAATCCTCATTTTTCTTTACCACACGTGTAGACATGGTATTAACCTTTCTATCTTGTCCTAGATCTCGCACCTCAATTGTTGACCAGGCTTCTGCTTTGACTCACATACACTACCACTGCTCTGAGATGTACTTGTGATATGCTCTTTTTTTTTTTTAATTAATTGATTTATTAGTTATATTTGGTTGTATTGGGTCTTCGTTGCTGCGCGCGGGCCTTCTCTAGTTGTGGTGAGCGGGGGCTACTCTTCGTTGCGGTGTGCAGGCTTCTCATTGTGGTGACTTCTCTTGTTGTGGAGCACGGGCTCTAGGCCGTGCGGGCTTCAGTAGTTGCAGCATGTGGGCTCAGTAGTTGTGGCTCGCAGGCTCTAGAGTGCAGGCTCAGTAGCTCTGGCGCAGGGGCTTAGTTGCTCCATGGCATGTGGGATCTTCCCGGACCAGGGCTCGAACCCGTGTCCCCTGCGTTGGCAGGCGGGTTCTTAACCACTGCGCCACCAGGGAAGCCCATGATATGCTCTTGATCCTTGGTTTATTTGTACCACATCCCTCTGACAGGCGGTGTATGCCCAATCACTCTGTCTTCTGGGAGCTATGCCAGTTCTGTTTCTCTCTCATTTGCCCTGTTCAGAGCACAGAGTAAATATTGGATCACACTTTTATCAGTTTGGGACCTATGGGAAACTTGATCCAGGTAAACCATGCATTGTTTCATGGCTAAATATGTGTTATCTCCATTTCTGAACCAGAGTTTGTAATCAACATGAAGTGCAATTCTATCATTCACAGAGATTCTTAGAAGTTCCATCAAAAACCCTGGCTCATTCTTCTACTGTCCCCACTCTACAAGATTCTGTGATTATTCTTGTTGACACTCTTGATCCAGAACATATCCTTTCCTTTCATCTTATCGCCAGCTCTATGGACGTCCAGAGTTCCTCCCTCCTCATTAGAGGAATATGTGTACATCCTGGGTCACCGAGGAATAATCTCTACATGAAAAGGGGACATCAGAACTCAGACAAGTTTCTTTCCTGACTGAATGATCAATAGTTGAATAGTTTACTATCATCAAATTCTTCTTCAGTTGGCAAGAAAACAAGTAATAGGATGCTTACATGCATGCCTCCACCTGGCTCATTGGCGCTCTTTCTGAATGATGCTTACTCAGACTGAGACTTCAACTTTCTGGATTCACACCACTACTTCTTCTCCACTTCGCATCCATAACATTTTAAATCTTGTCTAGCGTTACAGAAAGATGACTCTGTAAGAAGACGGCCGAATCATTCTTATGCTTAGTCTTTGACTTTTTAACTACATAAACAAGTATTTGTATCTTTACTTTATTACATGAGTGAAAACTTAAATCTAGTTGTTTGCTTTGGAAGATTCTGACTGTCTCATGCCCTTATTACATGATTATCTCTTATCTACCCTTCAGGTGTCAGCATAGTATATCTCCTCTGGGAAGATTTTCTTGTTCCTCTCAGACTGGATTAGATGCCATTTCCTGGAAGAGTTCTCATCCTGACTTTATCCCATCATAGCAGTACTTATCACATTGCCAGTATCAAACCTCCACCATCTGTTTCTCTCTCTTCTCTAATACACCAAAAATGGTGTATATGCAGAGACTATAGATTTTTCTTCTTTGTATCCTAAAATTATAGGCAGGACTTAGCAGAGAGCCTTCTCTTGTAAACATGTTGAAATGCAGTTGAATATTCACTACTGGACTGACTTCATTAATTTGAAAGTGCAGTAGCACTATACCTTTCTGGCATATTTGGAGAACCCCTACTCTTACCCTCTTGAAGTAATAGAGAAATTTCACAAATAGTCTGTCATTGAAGTTTTTGTACAACCACAGTGCAATACATTCTCTTAAATGATACATGAAGCAGCAGGGTACCTATTGACTTAAGTAATCTAAAAATATTTTGGATTGCACCATAAACAACTTTCCTTACTGTTAACAGCATTTGAGGAAAGCACATCAAAAATACACTTGGCTGCATAAAACCAAGTGACAGTCTACTTTTAGCCTCATAATATGGTTATAATACAGTAGTTACAAAGGGAATTTTTGGTTCCCTTAAGGTTTGGTATGTAAAAATACTTTGATAGGTGTGAATTTTAAATATCTATGTTGTACCCTAAGGCTTGTTTGTAAGATCTATGTTGAAATGTTTAAGTCTAAATTGAGGAAATGATGAAATAGAAGCCTTAGCTATTATTGATATGGATGGTATCTATAAACTCATCATGATATTAGCCAATCGATACAAATATATAAACATATATAAACAGAATCAGATACTAAGAGGCATTAAAAATAATCTTTCTCATCCTTAATGTCCAAGACAAAAAACGAATCTAAAGACATTCTAAATTTGTTGGTCATCAATCTAATAAGTTAAGCCCTATTTTTAAGCTGCAATACAAAACTTAACAGGGTCATAACTGTTCGTAGAACTACAGAGAGAACCCAGGGACAGAGGGACTCAGTGAGAAAGGAGCCAGTGAGATTTGGGCTCAGTAAGAGCATTCCCCACATTGAACCAGGGACCCTAGTGACATTATTCTACTGCACTTGAACTATCAAGCGCCCCCTCCCCTCATGTTCAATAGATTGCCTTTGAAATAGGAACCGTATTATAATTTCACAAATTATAATTAAGTTCATAGTATAATAATACATGCTTGTAAATTAAGATCAGCATGTGAAAGTTGACAAATTATTTTCCATTTTCAGATTCATTTATAAAAAATAATGACTTCCTATTAGTGGCAAATATTAATAACTTTTTAGTATCATTCCAAAATGTTATGGTCATGGAAAATTTTCAAAATTTTTCAAAAGCTTACTTGGCATCTATGGTCCTGTCATTCAGATAAATGATATAAAAAACTCTGAATACTATGGAAGCAGTGCCTAATGATTATTATTTGCTAATTATAGAAAACATATTCAGTTCATAAACAATATTTATGGGAACAATATCAACAGCATTGAGAATTAATGGTAATTTTGAAGAATGAAAACAAAACAATTAATTTTCTGTAGATATTTTGAGATAGTAGAATGATCAGTGGTGATTCTTCAGTATTTCTTGTTGCCCTGAAATAATACCTTAGTTCCTTATAAAGCACTTCCAAACATACACACACACACACACACACACATACACATACACACACACATACAACACATATACAACACACACTGGAGAAGATGCAACTGACGGACAGTATATCTTTGATAAAGGTGCTCATGGCTAGTGTTTTAAAATAACAGGTCCAGTGACTTTATTTTAAATTTTCATTATCTCCAGACTTCTAATTTTGGAAACATCAATGGTTCATTTGACAGGGGGTATCTCCAGACTTTTAAGTAATTCTAATCTTCATTGTATCTGTTTAGGAAAGGCAAGCCTTAACTTTTAAGAATAAAAAGAATCTGAATAACACTGAACATCTTTTTCAAATAATTTTGTCTAGAAATATGGATGGTGCTGGAAACACTGAAATTTCAGTGTCTCAAACACACTCTCAAACTTCACAGGAATTAGTTATTTTTCTCTTGAGGTATAGCTTCATTGACATAGATGAGAAATAAAGTACATAATGTAGCACATATGCTTTTAGACTATAGGATAGTTCTTGCCACTACCAGAAATATTTAGTTGTTGCTTTGACATTGTCTTAATTATTTGCTCAAGTAATTTTATCTACTTTAATGGTACTACAACAGTTGTTATAGATGCTCTTACGTGAGAATATACAAATTAGAAGCTTAGAATTGATTTTAATTTCCCTGGGAAGCCTCTTGATGTGTCCTCCAAGTAAAAGAATGAAATAAAGTCTTTTTATTTTGCCCATTCTTCTGGGATCGAAATTGACAACTACAGAGGAATTTTGTTATATCATTACAAAGCAGCAAAAAGAATTTGCTTCAGAGAAGAGTGCTTTGGTGACAAGCATGGAAATGTTTGGGATAGGAACCCTACAAATGTGACTCTTCTGGTGTCATGTCCAATTTTGATCCCTCCTAGTCCAAACAAAACACTTAACAATGCTAACTGTACTTTTGACCATGTTGCCCTTCTTAGACTAAAATGTCCTCTCCAACTGCTTTTCATAACAAAATTCTTATTCTTCCTATGCCAACTTTTCTTTGAAGTCATTTTGGATTCCATTATGTAAAACTAAGTACTTCATCAGTGTAGCTGTACAGATCCTGTTTTCAGGATGTATATCACTGAGGCAGATTTTAATGTTTATTGAACAATTATAAATATTCACTTTCACTGTCCTAGGCACATTTCAGATTCTTAACAAACAACAACTAAATAATGATACTTCATCTTAACTGTCAAAGTAAGGACTTCCCTCTTCACTCTAAAAACAGTAAAATCAATCAAAGGATGTTAATGACGTGAACATAAGCATCAGGCTTATATTTGGAAATAACCCATGGTTTGAATGGGGATAACAGTTAACATGCAGAAGCCAGTTAAGAAACTATTTCTGTAGTTTAGAGGAGAGATGATGATAAATTGGACAAGAAAGATGTCTGTTGAGATAGAAGACAGTGAATGGAATTGAAATGCTATTTGTGAGGCAAAATGATAGTGTATAATGATACACTAGGTGTTTGTGGGGCGTGAGATGAGGTAGAAATAAAAGGTGATCCCTGTATCCTTGAAATGGGTGACTAGATCAATAATGATGTCATTCACTGAAATAGGAAAATATAGGGGGAAGGCCAGCTTTAGGGGATAAGATCATTGTTATTCTAGTTCTAGAATACTATGTTTTTGGTGTATATATATATACACACACACACACAACTTTCCAACATGTAGGGTTAAATGGAGGATATAATCTGTTCCATTATTTATTTATGTAAGTACCCGAGGGTTCTGTTGACACATCGTCCAAGAAGAGGATAGAATAGCTCTCAGTACAGCAAAATATAACTGCAACCATATTAAATTTATTAAATTTTAAAAATAAAAAATGTATCTTTGAGAATGGGCTATTACCAGCCATGGAAACAAAGAATAAGGAGCAAATATCAGCATTTTCCATTCATAAAGAGGTTGCTCTGGCCAGGTGTTACCATATTTTGAAGCAAGATGAATTAGGTTATCTAGTTAAATGCCATTAAGTATTTGAATGATATTATTAACTTCCTTGGCTCTCCTTCTGTTCTCACAAAGCTATCTTTACATTATAACTTGACTTTTTCCTTTTTCAACAGAGAGGATACACTCATGTAAGAACTTGCTATTTTGGTCTTCTTAAGCAGTGATATATGATCCTATTTACAAAGCAGAAATAGAAGCACAGACATAGAGAACAAACACATGGATACCAAGGGGGAAAGGGGGTGGGTAGGATGAATTGGAAGATTGGGATTGACATATATACACTATTGATACTATGTATAAAATAGATAACTGATGAAAACCTACTGTATAGCACAGGGAACTCTACTCAGTGCTCTGTGGTGACCTAAATGGGAAGGAAGTCAAGAAAAGAGGGGATATGTGTATATATATAGCTGATTCACTTTCCTGTATGGTAGAAACTAACACAACATCATGAAGTAACTATACTCCAATAAAAATTTCTTTTAAAAGGCAGTGATAGTTCTCCATGTAGATGAACTCATCCCCATTCTGATTTCACACATCAGTCTTGTGAGCTTGGTTAATGGCAGTTTGGTCCTGAGAAATTGACTTGTTCTTAGATGGTAACAGTCAGATTTCTGAGTATGCAAACCTAAGGAGAGATTCTGGAATCCAGGTGATATACCGAAGCATAGTCCTCCAGGAGAGCTGATGGGAGAAAACCCTTCTAAGACATTTATTTCTCTACACTAACATCTCTCATTGGATATGAGTTTTTTTCTTATTTCCTTTTTCACATTTACAAGACTTCATCTAATGTATTATTGTAGGTACTTTATGGGCAGATACCATTTATTTTCCATAGCACTTATCAAATTGCTCTAGACATATTGACTACTGAAAATAAAATTAAAATTTTAAGTGTTTTTATAATTTTATTGATATGAATTTGAGCAGAGCATTATTTGGTTGGCAGCAAACTTTATATTTGATAAGCACTATCCATTCATTTATTGAATTCTCTTGTGCTGGAAATTAAAACCCCAAGGGGCAGGGTATCACTATAAATAGGATATACTTTCAAGATTTTGTACTTTAACTAAAAGATATTAGCTAAAAATTAAAAAACTTTCTGTACTGTAGTTGAATGCTTTAGTGGAATTAACATTCATGGGAAGCATGGTTGTTATGTACCCTCAAAGAACAGATTGCCCATCACATGCTCTGTTTGTGATGGGATATTAAAGACCAGCTCTCATAATTTTCCACTCTACATTTATTGATGTGTTTCTGCTGACAGAATATTGGAAATGTAATTAAATGTTTGGCTTAATTAAAATGGAAAATAAAGCTTGTTCTGAGAAATTCAGTGTAACCACAAAATTGGCAAACATGATTATGTATCACAAAGGCATGTACACTGATTTTCTACATGTATGTGTTTTTTTCTAATAAACAAATATAATTATATTTGCATGTTGCCCAATTCTCAAAGCAATCTGGCATTTTCATTATAAATGATGTATATCCAGAGCTCATATAAAGTTTAAAGTATTATTTATATATGAAAATTAGTCAAATTTTGCCTATCAAATTGATGGTATGTGGTATGGATTGAAAAACTCATAAAAGATATGTCTACATTAAGCATAAGCCAAATTTTTTTTGAAAAGGGCTAGATAGTAGATATTTTCAGCTTTGTGGGCCATATGGTCTCTGTCAAACCTACTCTATTCCGCTACAGCATGAAAGTAGCCAAAGACTGTAATCAAATGGGCATGACTGTGTTCCAATAAATCTTTATTTATGGACACTGAAATTTGAATTTCATATAATCACATTTCACTATATATTCTTTCTTTGATTTTTCTTAACCATTTGAAAAATATTAAAAAATATTTGTCCACATACCATACCAAAATATGTGGAAGGCCAATTTGTCCTGTAAGCCTTAGTTTGTAGACAAATTATCTACACACACACACACACACACACACAAACACACAAACACACCACTATTTCCACTAAGGTACTTCACTTCAAATATTCAGTAAACATCTTTGATCTCAGCTCCTGCTAGTTTTTGCCTTGCTAATTCTGATCTATTCACTCTGATATTTTTTTTCTTCCATGAACACTTACTATATTGTTTCTCTATCTTGAGTCATCCTTAAAAATTCCTTCCACATTCAAAGATTTTATGGCTATCTAACTGTATTTTTCTCAGCATTTAAATGTATTCCATTTTTTATAAAATCATTTATTTATTCAACAAATTTGTCATGCACAGATCAGTTAAATACTGATCTACTGTGTCTTCATGGAAAGATTTCTAAATCAACACTCTAATCTTTAAGTATTTACTCCTAGAAACGGTTGTTGGTATATATCAGATTAGAATCAGGATTTATTTTTGTTCCAAATGGTTAGCCAATTAACCTTCTGTAGTTAATAAATGATCACTCTTTGGTTTTCTAATTTTCAATGGCACTTTGTCGTATAGTAAATTTTTATATCTTCTGTATATATTTCTCACATTGTTATTGGTTACATTGAATCATTTACTGATGTATAAGCTACATTTAAAATTTACACTCAAAATGTAATTGATGTTTATAGGTCAATTCAATATGACTTATCTTTAAATTTATTTATTTATTTATGGCTGCATTAAGTCTTTGTTGCTGTGCACGGATGTTCTCTAGTTGCAGCGAACGGGGGTTACTCTTTGTTGCAGTGTGCGAGCTTCTCATTGCGGTGGCTTCTCTTGTTGCAGAGCACAGGCTCTAGGGCACGGGGGCCCAGTAGTTGTGGCTCGCGGGCTCTAGAGTGCAGGCTCAGTAGTTGTGGTACATGGGCTTAATTGCTCCGCGGCATGTGGGGTCTTCCCAGACCAGGGTCTGAACCCGTGTCTCCCGCATTGGCAGGCGGATTCTTAACCACTGCACCATCAGGGAAGTCCCAGTATGACTAATCTTTTTTAAAACTGTCTTGGTACCTCCAGTGAATCAATCTTGAAATGAAATTGACATTATCTGCCAATTAAAAAAAAATTCCATTCAAATTTTGGTTGTGGTTGTGTAAAGTTCTTAACATGTTTAACTGAGAATTGACATTTTTAATTTTTCATCAAATAAAGTGCACCTTTTAGGTCCTTTGAAACAATTTTTAATTTCTTCTTATAAATGCAGCATGTTTTTTCTAAGTTAACTTTAAGTTATAAAATGCTTTTGTTGCAATTTTGAAAAGAAACAATTAAATGCATTTTATTTTATGTTTGTACTAGAAATGTATAGTATTCAAGAAATTATTCATTATGCAACGGATTTATCATGCATATAGCAGCTAAGTACTGTGTTTCATGGAATATGTCTAAATCAATACAATGTCTTTAAAGTCATGGTAATGATTAAACAGACAATTAAAATAGTTTATTTTTTTAATTATAAAATTCTATGTGCTAATTGAGAAATATATGGAAACAGTGAAGTAGGAAAAGAGAAAATTAAAAGTAAATTCATAGTTCATCAATCTGAGCATTAACCCTTATTTACTTCCAATGTTAATTTTTAATGGATATTTCAGTTGCTGTTAGTCGAGAAATTATAGGTATTCTCATGGTCAAAAAATTCCAACAGTTCAAAATGTTTAAGAAAAGCTCTTCCACCAGTCAGAATGGCCATCATCAAAAAATCTGCAAACAATAAATGCTGGAGAGGGTTTGGAGAAAAGGGAACCCTCTTGCACTGTTGGTGGGAATGTAAATTGATACAGCCACTATGGAGAACAGTATGGAGGTTCCCTAAAAAACTAAAAATAGAACTACCATACAACCGAGCAATCCCACTACTGGGCGTATACCCTGAGAAAACCACAATTCAAAAAGAGTCATGTACCGCAATGTTCATTGCAGCTCTATTTACAATATCCAGGACATGGAAGCAACCTAAGTGTCCATCAGCAGATGAATGGGTAAAGAAGATGTGGCACATATATACAATGGAATATTACTCAGCCATAGAAAGAAACAAAACTGAGTTATTTGTAGTGAGGTGGATGGACCTAGAGACTGTCATACAGAGTGAAGTAAGTCAGAAAGAGAAAAACAAATACCGTATGCTAGCAAATATATGTGGAATCTAAAAAAGAAAAAAAAATGGTTCTGAAGAACCTAGGGGCAGGACAGGAATAAAGATGCAGATGTAGAGAATGGACTTGACATGGGGAGGGGGAAGGGTAAGCTGAGATGAAGTGAGAGAGTGGCATGGACATATATACACTACCAAATGTAAAATAGATAGCTAGTGTGAAGCAGCTGTATAGCACAGGGAGATCAGCTTGGTGCTTTGTGACCACCTAGAGGGGTGGGATAGAGAGGGTGGGAGGGAGATGCAAGAGGGAGGAGATATGGGGATATATGGATATGTATAGCTGATTCACTTTGTTATACAGCAGAAACTAACACACCATTGTAAAGCAATTATACTCCAATAAAGATGTTTAAAAAAAAAAAAGAAAGAAAGAAAATCTCTTCCTCCAAGTCCCACTCCCCAGAGACTTACCTATTTTTAATTTTTCTGGTAGAGGATACTGTTATATATTTTATATTCACAACTTAAAAAAATTTATCTGTCAACTCTCCACCATTGAGAGATAAGGGATTTAACCCACTTAAACTACCTATTTCCCCCTTAGTTCTGCTAGTCTATGATTTTATGGCTTAAAATAATTAAATTTCTCTTTTTTGATTTCCCAAATCTAGTTTGTATCTGTTGATGTCTTGTCCACCTTTCATCTTGCCCCTCCAGTTTTGCTAAACATATTATTTTGTGTGTTATAAGTTATTTGGATTTACATTGATTTAACATCTAATTTTTTCATGCTTTGTACGTTTATTAAAAGGACAAATCAGTAATTTCAGTCCATTTGTGAAATCCTGTATCTTTGAAATTGTTGCTCAAAGAACCGTCTTCCAAATGTTAAGGTCTAATAGTAATTTCTGAAACTTGTCTAGTCATAAGAATAAATTAATGGAAGTTTTTTAAATATCCAGATTCCTAGGCATTTACCTTAAATCAGAGGAATCTGATTTAAGTGGTATAGGGAGTCCTGAATATAGTCTTAAAATCAGGAAAACTTACCTTAATGATCACTTTGTCTGGATCTACTCCTTAACAAGTATGTCTTGATTTCTTGTGTCAGTGTCTTCCTTTTGTTTATTTATTCATTTGTCATTCTTTTTCATTTGGTTATAGTATGATCTTAAAATATACAGGTGTAGATAAAATTTCTTCACTTTCTCATGTTCAAATATATTCATCTTGCTATTATCTTTGATAATATGGCAAACTACAAGAATGCTAGATTCAAACATCTGTTTCAAATAGGCTCTGCTATCTCTGAATATTTACTGCTGGTGAGAAATCTAATGCCAGTCAGGTTTTCAGTTATAAATAGATAACCTACTTTATTGTTTTGTTTTGTTTTGTTTTGTTTCCTATCTGGAAGTCTTTAGAATTTTCTCTTTAGTCTGGCATTTTAAAATTTCACCAGAAATTTTCATGTGTATTTTTAAAAATTATTTTCAGTTAGAAGTTTTTACTTCCAGTTTTATTGAGGTATAATTGGCATACAGCACTGTATAAGTTGAAGATATATGGCATAATGATTTGGCTTACATACATCATGCAATGATGACCACAGTGGATTAGTGAACATCCATCATCTCATGTAGATAAAAAATTAAAGAACTAAAAGAAATAAATTTTTCTTGTGATGAGAACTCTTAGGATTTATTCTCTTAACTTTCACATGTAACATGCAACAATATTAATTATATTTATGTTGTACACAGCATCCCTAGTACTTATTTATCATATAAATGAAAGTTTGTACCTTATGACTACCTTCATCTAATTTCCCCCCCCCCCCCCCCCCCCCACCCTTGCCTCTGAGAACTACAAATCTGGTCTCTTTTTTTATGAATTTGTTTGTTTTGAAGTATAACTGGCCTACAACACTGTTAGTTCCTGGTACACAAGAGAGTGATTCAGTATTTCTATAACTTTCAAAATGATCACTAGGATAGGTCTATTTACCAACTGTCACCATACAAAGATATTGCAAAATTTTTTACTACATTCCCCGTACTGTACATTTCATCCCTGTGATTCATTTATTTTGCAGCTGGAATTCTGTACCTCTTAATCTCCCTCGCTTATTTTTCTTCTTTCCCCACTCCCCTCATCTCTGGAAACTATTGATACTCACTTATTCTCTGTATGTATAATTCTGTTTCTGTCTTGTTTGATCATTTGTTTTGGTTTTTAGATTCCACATATAAGTGAAATCATACAGTATTTGCCTTTCTCTGCCTGACTTATTTCACTTAGCCTAATACCCACTAAGTCCATCTATGTTGTCACAAATGGCAAGATTTCATGCTTTTTTATGGCTGAGTAATATTCAGTTGTGTGTGTATGTGTATCACATCTTCTTTATTTGTTCATGTATAGGTTGCCTTCATATCTTGGGTATTATAAATAATGCTGCAATGAACATAGGCGTCCATATATCTTTCCTAATTAGTGTTTTTGTTTTCTTTGGAAAAATATCTAGGAGCAGAATTGCTGGATTGTATGGTAACCTGTTTTTAATTTTTGGAGGGACTTGCATACTCTTTTCCACAGTGGCTGAACCTAGTTACATTCCCATCAACAGTGTGTGAATGTTCCTTTTTTTCCACATCCTCACAAACATTTATTTTCTTTTTGATAGCCATTCTGACAGACATGAGGTGATAGCTCATTGTCATTGATTTGCATTTCTCTGATGATTAGTGGTGTTGAACATTTTTTCACCTGCCTGTTAGCCATTTGAATATCTTCTTTGGAAAAATGTCTATTCAGGTCTTCTGACCATTTTTTAATTGAGTTGTTTGTTTTTTTGATGTTGAGTTCTATGAGTTCTTTGTATATTTTGGATATTAATCCCTTATCAGATATATTATTTGTAAATATCTTCCATTCATTAGGTGACCTTTTTGTTTTGTTGATAGTTTCCTTCATTGTGCCAAAGCTTTTTAGTTAGTTGTAGTGCCACTGATTTATTTTTGCTTTTGTTTTCCTTGACTGAGGACACATATCCAAAAAAATATTGCTAAGACCAATGTCAAAGTGTATACTACCTATATAATAGTTTTCTTCTAGAAGTTGTATAGTTTTAGGTATTACATTTAAGTCTTTAATCCATTTTCAGTTTACTTTTGTTCTTGGAGTGAGAGGGTAGTCCAGTATGGTGTTGGGAAAATCGAACAGCTACATGCAAAAGAATCATTTACTGAAGTGGCTGTCTTTTCTCCATTGTATATTCTTGCCTCTTTGGTCATAGCTTGACCATATGTGTTGGTTCTTTCTGGGTTCTCTATTCTGTTCCAATGATCTATGTGTCTGGTTCTGTGCCAGTACCATAGTGTTTTGATTACTATACCTTTGTGATATAGTTTGAAATCAGGGAGCATGATACCTCCAGCTCCATTCCTCTGTCTCAATATTGTTTTTGTTATTCAGGGTCTTTTGTGTTTCCATAAACATTTTAAAACTATTTGTTCTAGTTCTGTGAAAAATGTCATTGGCATTTTGATGGGGATTGCATTGAATCTGTAGATTGCCTTGGGTAGTATGGTCATTTTAATAGTATTCTTCCAATCCATGAGCCTGGTATACCTTTCCATCTGTTTGTGTGATCTTTCAATTTCTTTCTTTCCATGTGTCTTATAGTTTTATAAGTACAGATCATTTACCTCTTTAGATTTATTCCTAGATATTCTATTATTTTTGAGGCAATTGTAAATGGGGTTGTTTTCCTAATTTCTCTTTCTGATTTTCCTGTAGAATTTAATGGAGTATTTCAAGTTAAAGATTTGTTTTTTTCCTGATCACAGGAAATTTTTATTTATTTTATTTACCCTTCAAGTTTTTCTTTTTTCTTTTCTTTCTTTTTGATATACCACCTGTTCATTTTTATACTGGTATGGTCTTTGTAGTCTCTGTAGTCACTTCTTTAGTGTGTTAAATTTCTCAGGCTTCTTCTGGGTGATCAATGTATTCTTTAATATGGCCATTCTGTTATCCAGCCCACCTGTTTTTTTCTTAATTTTTAAGTGTATTCCATCCCAAAGTGCTGTCTATTCATTTTCAAGGTTACTACTTGTTCTATCCTAGATTTTCTTATTTCTGATTTTAGTTTCCCTCAAATGCTTCCTAATTCTTGAATAGTCTTTTCATATTTATAAAAAAAAATAAAGTTGATTAATGTATAAAACATTAGGTTACTCTACAGTTAAGTTATTCTTTCCTATCTACCTTTCCCTTCAGAGGGAGGGCTGACTGAAGTAATTTTGTGAGTGGAAGAAGATGGATATTTAGGCCTTCCTTTAGTTTTCACATATGTGAAGAAAACAGGACAGGTCAAGGACATGTTCAATTGACAAAATATGAGGATTTGATTCTGATGTGATAGTCACTCTGTCCTCTTTGTGAGAAACAAGAGATACCTTAGGAGGCTGTCGTTGGAGTCCTGGTGAGAGAGGATTGTGGCTTGGACTAGTGAAGATATTGAAAGGCAATCCAGCCAGATTTAGAACACATTATAGACTTGTTGATGGATTAGAAGATTAAAAGTGCAAAATGAAGGACAATATCTAGCACATTGGATTGGGAGCAAAAGTAAAGTGGTTGACATTAAATAAGAGTAGACCTATCTTTGTAATACGAAAGATTAAGAATATGAGTAGAATATATTAGATGCAAGCAGTTTCGATTTTCTGACAGGAAGAAAATAGTTATTTTGTGTTTATTTCTGTTTTTTAAATGGAATTGATATGAGGTCATTTATTGACAAACAGAAAAAAAAAGTGTTGTAGAATAAAGAGATAAGATGTTTAGAAATGGTCATCATAGAATATTTTTAAAAAAAGTTTGGAAATACAGTACAATTACTAGGAAAAGCTAATTGTCCATTTGAAATCCGTGTTTTAAATTTAAAGTCAGAACATTTTATAAAGTAGTGTGATATTCCTCCAGCAGGTTAAAGCTGTAATAAAAAATTCTTATTTTCAACTTCTACCCAGGACCCTCCAATACACACTCACACACTCAGACACACAAAGCCACATACTATTATTTATATATGTTGTAATTTTCATAAAAGTTTGCAGATTTACACAACTTTTGTAGTCTTGAGGCACCTTTTCAACTTCTTAAATGTCAAAAATAATTGTTTGAATCCTTGACAGTGGTGTTAATGCACATTCATCTTTCTTTCCACATCCTGATGTATAGATGTTAAAACTGATTTTGGACAAAATCAGTCATAATTATGTAGAAGCAACACCAATAATGTCCTAAAATAATTAAGTTCACGATGACTTTGCAGGAAACAAACCCAAAAAGCGAATTGCTTCTTTTTGCTTGCATTCCTTTTCTGACTTTTTCTCTGTTTCACATACTCACTGTTGTGCTCTATAGGTTCTGTGATTGGCAAACCAATCCCCTTTATCTCCAAGCTCTGATTTTTGTCCTCTGGAAATTTGAAATAGAGAAAATCTATATCTTCCCTGAACAGATTGTGGATGGCAGCAGATCCCTTCTTTAGTCCTGCCTTTCACTTTTCAGAGATGTGGGTAATCTCAGTAGCGCAAGATGTCAAAAATGAACCCTATTGCTATCACCCCAAATCATACCCTGTTTTTCTTTTGTAATTTTTCTCTTCCTTGTTGCAGTCACTCTTAACTTAGTCACATTTAGGAAGATGCCATTTATATGCATAGCCTTTGGTAAAATCATAATAGTAACAGAGAGGTTGTGTCTATTTTTGTAACTAATTGAGTACATACTGTATTACCAGATACTGTAATAGGTAAATTACACAAATTACCTTCTTCAATGTCTGTAATCAGCACAATTTCTCCTCCAGAAATGTGCTATTTATTGTACCATCAAAAGATGTACTGAGAGCCAGTGCTTATCAATGTCAACACACTAAATAAGTGGCAACGCCAGAATTTGACCCAAATTGGTCTCTATCTAAGATCTAAGCATTTGTTTTTAACTTTCCTTGGGAAAAAAAAATAATGACAAGGATTTTACAGTAAGCAAGTCTAATATACAATACATTTAGTAGTTGATTAAATGGGGTCAATGCTGTTTTAATACAAAAATTGTATCATTGGATCCCTCTTAGGTGAGAGTAAAATTCAAAACACAGTTGAAATGTACTAGAAAGATTTGGGAGACTTTAGAAAGGAGAAGTTCTGGCTTAAAGAATATGGTGAGAAAACCATCAGTGTCAATAATGACTAGTTAGTAAGGATAGGCAAAACACGCGGTTAGGGACAATACGTATAAACCTGCCAACTATAATATATGAGTATTGGCTGCTTGAGGAATCTTTAGATAGGCAAAGAAGGGCAATGACGGTTCCTTTCTGGCAGTGACTTGTGGCCTACATTAATGTTTTAGTAGGACTGCAATATTCTGATAATAATCTAACAGTACCTATAGTTTAATGTGGCTACTCTAAGGGCCAAACACTGAGCAAAACAATGAATTTAAAGCCTGAATTTTCACTGCTCTCCTGAGCCTGTCCCATAATTCTCACAGCCTATGGTGCCCAAAAACACTGGGCTTATACAACGCAAGAGCCCTACAGAGAAATTATTTCAGCCTACCACACACAGTTGACTTGCAGTCAAAAAGGAAAAGAATAATAACATAAAGCACCCAGAGATCCAGGTAAATGAAGTCCCTTTTGATCTAACCAATCTTCCTAGAGTCCCAAATTAAAACTGGCAATATGAAATTTATTTTGGACACACTTTTCTAGACAATACTTCAGAGACATTGTTCTCTTTTTAGCTTGTTCTGTTCTTTATGGGGTCGATGGCCTCTATAAATGTTTGTTTGAGTTCAAAATAATCAGGCTTTCTGTGATGATGCAAGTTTTCTTTCAAAGTAGCAATATAAATAACCTTTAATATATAGCAGCTACCTTTACTATTGTGCACTCAAACACATATACACCCACACATTCAGGGTAAGAGAAGATGATAGAGCTCACATTTCAATTTATTGCTTTCTATATACTCTCTAACTTATGATTAATTATACATGCATACTACTTGGAAATCCTTTTATAAACAACTCTGAATAAGCAAGAAAATGGTAAAGTATAACTAATCACACATTCCCAAATGAAAACCAAGCTTCTCATGCATTAAAATTAAAAAAAAAAAAAATTGCCAGTTTTGCATGCTGTAGACTATGCAAATCTCTACTGAGTTAATTTGGTCTATTTTTAGTCAGAGATTTTTTCCATAGTGACCACACTATCATTGAGTTTCCAATTTTTACACTGGCAGCCTTTGTACACATGAGAGAAGTTTTGTTTACCAATAAGCAATATAAAATTCAATTTACTTCTGCTTTGATGTTTATGATTTCTCTCTTTTTACTAACTTGGGGTTTGTTTTTTCTTTTTTTAGTTCCTTTAGGTGTAAGGTTAGGTTGTTTATCTGAGAAATAATATTTTAAAATCATATCAATTTGAGATTTAGTTGTGTTTTTCTAATCATCTCTTCTGACTTCTGTTAAGTACAATCTCTCTCTTCTCTCCTCTCCCATTTCTTCCTTCCTCTCTCCTTCTCTCACCACCTAGGATGTCTTTATCATTGATCCTGTAGAAACTTTTCTCTTGTCCTTCAGGGGCTGTAACAGCTCTTATTATTAGTGTATTGTCTGTAGATGACTCATAAAATTATGTCTTTCACTCAAAACTATTTCCCAAGCTGCAGTTTCACGTTGCCAAGTGACTCTTATATAACTCCTCATGGTGTCTAGCTAAGACCTCAACATCAGCACAATTCCAGTCTGAATCTATAATATTTCCAACCAGATATTATTTTCTTTCTTCTTCCTACTAATTACAGCATCATTTTCTTCAGGACTAAGCTTGACAATTCTGATTCATTCCTAGTTGCATTATATTGTAGTTAATTATTTCTCTAAATATCTATATATATACCTTTCGCTTTTCTATTCTTATACCAAGTTAAAGGCATTTATTATATCTTTCTGGATTATAACTATAATTGTGCAAAATTAATTATTAATTAATTATAACTATAATTGTGCAAAAGCTTTATCATCTTGCAATTCAGCGTGCAGAGTGATAATTAACCACCATGTATTCAACCAATATATTTTGGTCACCTATTAAGTCTTAGAAAGCTTAGGCAAGTGTCCCTGCCAGACCAACTCCTTTCTTACATTGGGCGCCTGCTCTGATCTGTCTGCTCTGGCACTTAAAGTGCAAAAGCTGTCACCTGGCATGGAAGTTAAGCACTCATGGTAACTGACAGTCATCCTACCTGCCTAAATAGCAAAAGTGTAGGCAAGAGATGATGGTGGAATATGGTAGACTATAAAGAGGAAGAACTTGAGATAGAGCTTAGTGGATGGTTTAATTATTAATAAAGCAAGATGAGTTGAACTTGGATCTACTGTATTGATGGTAGTGGTGAGGAAGCCTGCTTCATGAGCATGCAACTGCTATAATCCCACAGGCTTCCACATTCAGAAAGGCCCCGTGTTTGGTTTACTGCTTGTCATGGCCGTCTTGAAAATCTTAATGTGTAACAAATCCCCATATTTCCTAACAAATCTCCATATTTTCATTTTTCACCCTTCATCAGATTGTGCAGCTCGTCATGGTGGTGAGGACAAACATCAAAGCTAATGTCAGGATTCTGTTTGGACAACTGTGTGTGTGTGTGGTATTAAAAGTAATTTACCAATTTAGTAATATATGAAAAACACTGTCCATATATAGCTTATAGAATCTGTTGTGTTGCATTGCATTTTAGTGGTTTCTTTCTAGTGTTTTGGGGGTTTTTTTGTTTTGTTTTTTTTTGTTTTGTTTTACTTAAAGCCAGAGAATCTGCCTTACTACTTTGCAATCCATCAATGGAACTTATATCAGTACTTGCTATATGATACTCTGTATGTATTTTCTGAATAAATCTCTTCATGCACACATGTATACTTACATGTTTACATTCATATATACACATAGGTATATATGTATAATTATATATATATGTATGTATACATCTATTATGTTTATAAATACAAAATTTTAAACATATAGAAATTTATAAGCATATACACACACACCTTTTTCTGGCTAAATGTGAGAAGTGTAGAAACTTGTGTTGAACTCAATTTTCTAAATGTCTTCTGATCATTAAAACAACTTAAGTCCATTATATCCTCAATTAGCAATAACATGCTAAGAGAATGGATATGGACAGAAAATTATGAGAAGAAAACAGGGAAGCAGTCAATAAACCTTCTAGTAATCACATGAATAGAAATTAAAACAATGAGATAATAATTTTTAGCCATTGAATAAGCAAACTGAAAAAGAAATGTTCTTGCTCAGAGTAGTGAGGAACCAATTAAACTTCTACTCTTCTCTAATGTGCTGGGGAACAATAACATAATCATGTGTTTTAAGAAATATTCATAAATTGTATTAGTAGTTCCACATCCAGGAATCTATTCAAGTGCAGTAGTCAGAGATCCAGGAAAAGAAGCGTTCATAGAAGCATTATTTATAATATTCCAAACTTGGAAACAACATCAATGTTCAGTAACAGGGAGAAGATTAAATAAAGTATTATCAATACATATATGCTTTGCAATATAACGTTGGTGTTTTATTGAAAATATTTAATAAGTGTTTTAATTGCATAGAAAAAGCTGAAATATTAAAATTTAAAAGACAAGATATATGCATCAGTTTTCAAAGTGTCTTATATGGTGTTCTCAGGGAAAACATTGATAATAGTAAGTTTAAGAGTTAGTGAACTGAATTACTTTGCTGAACACCTGAAACTAACACAATACTGTAAGTCAACTATACTTCAATAAAAAAAAAGTTAGTGTATACCACCGTTCTGTCTGGGATGGTCACAAATGTACATTAGCAAATTAAATATACTTCTGAAAAGATGAGAGATTTGGTTAACCAGAAGTTCTGATTAATTGAACATTAAATAACTCTTGTTTTTATAAATCGAGGTTATAGAATGATTTTTAAATATTTGTCTCTTTTCTGGCATTGTAAATATTATATACTGTGTGCAATATAATATTTCTTTGATAGTTAAGAATCTTACAATACTTCAGGGTCACTGAAATGTCAGTTTTCATTATATAACACCAGAAAGGTAAATACAGATAGATACGGGAGGTTGAACTGAGTGAGCGAATGTCCCTAGGACATCCCATGGAAGCTATTTTTTTCTCTTTTAATAAAAAGCTCTTGGGTAAGAGTTTATTTGTGATTTGACTTTTTCTGCTACAAAATGGAGTACAGAAATCAAACACAATTTATTTAATGAACGCTTACTGAGCCCTTACAGTTGAGATTCAACTAAACTTTATTCAAAGTCTTTTATATGCCAGACCCTTTTGTACGTGTAAAACCCTTTAAGGATTTGCAAAATCTCCATGTAAGGTGAGGGTGGTTCTGAGAATTACAAGTCAGCTAGCGTGTACAGAGAGTAAAACATGCTGGTTAAGCACCTCTGTATTTAATGAGTTGTAGACAAGTGGCTTAACCCTAGATCTTCCATCTCCAGTGTAGAGTTGTCTCATTACACCCAGCTGCACTTGCACGTACCAGGTACTGGGTGTTCATTCCTAGCTAGCATTCAATTAGGAGACAGATATGTAGACATATAATGGTAAAGGAAGCACATTTATATACAAGTTACTATATGCGCTGTTTTAAGTACATTATATGTTTTAAAATATTTAATCCTCCTTGGAAGTGTAAGAGATAGGCAATATTATGGACTTTTTACTGAAGAAGAAACTTCAATTTAAGCATATAGAATTGTGTAGCTTCCCAAGTTTGTTTGGTTCCAGATTCTATGTTCTCAACGACTCTGCCATGTTGTCACTAACCATACCACAATTTGTTAAATAAGATATTGACAGACTTTTAAAAGTATTTTATGGCCTCAAAAAAGTGTAGAGCCAGTCAAACCTATTGGAGCAAGGTGCTTACTCAGAAAAGGTGACCTTTGTTCTGACCCCTGGAGGATGGATAAGGTAGGGGCGAGATACAGGGGAAGAAAGGAGTGGAGGTTATCCCAGGGCTGAGGGAGAGAAAGGAGTTAGAGATATTAGTTTTGTCAACTGAATGAATGTATCATGATGCAGCTTACAAAAATATGAATTAATTTAGAAGTATTGGAATTAGCTAAGTCTTCGTAAAATGCAATATACCAGGTACAGTCTCAATATTTTAGAGTTAAGACCCTCACCACCCCCATGTCCATGCTTTGCTTTTATTAAGGACACTTGTTTACATTTACTTTTTTAAAATTTATTTTGTGTTAGTTTTAGGTGTACAGCAAAGTGATTCAGTTATACATATAGCCATTCTTTTTCAGATTCTTTTCCCATACAGGTTATTACACACCATTGAGTAGAGTTCCCTGTGATATACAGTAGGTCCTTGTTGATTATCTATTTTTCATATACATAGTAGCGTGTATATGTTAATCCCAAACTCCTAATTTACCCCCTCCACTTTCCCCGTTTGGTAACCATAAGTTTGTTTTTGAAGTTGATGACCATATCACACAATTGATTTATACTAAAATTATTGTCAGTAGAAATCTCTAAGTCTTATTCATAAGTTTTCATTCAAAGACTTGTCTCCATGGCCATATTTTTAATACACTCCTACTTTTGGACCCAGCTGTAGGGTTTCTTCTTTGTTAGATTTGAGATAACATTTAAGTTTTTCAGGACCTTAAATTTTTTACCAGTTCTTCATCCTAATATACTGGCTTCCAGTATAAAATTCCTATGGACGACTTCAGTGTTTGTAGCATTAATAAAACCATGATCATGTTTGGAGTTAGAGCTCTGTGGCTTACTACCAGAAACTTTCCTCCAGGAGAGCACCTCCACCTTTTTAAATGTGAGAGAATGGGGCCTCAACCAGTTGCTACACCGAACAATTGTACTAAAATTCTCCACGTGGGCTCTAATGAAATCACGAGAGATGATGATGACATATAGAAAGAGCATATCATGTACATTTCCCCTAGTTCCTGCCTAGCATGTCTGTCATAGAAAGCAATAGAATTATTTTGAAATGAGTTTTATATGAATGTGATTACAGACTCGGGCAATCTCACTATTTTCTTTCCTTACTGGTCCACTCATCTCTTTAATAAGTCACCTGGTAACTTGGCCAGCTTTCACATTTGGTGCAATAATGTCTAATTTGTAGACTCCGTGTTCAATCTTGTCTTAAGTTGGGAAAATATTTGCTTATCTCTCTTCTTACTGCACTATTTTATTTTTACCAAATCTTCAAAGTTTACCGACATTATTTCAGATATTTAAAAAAAAAAAATCCTGGCATGTACTTTGTGTGATCTTTGTCCAAAAATTAATCACTTCAAACTAGGGTCCACTAGTTAGTAAATTTTCACTTATATTTGGAACCCAGTGTCCTTATTCTATCACGTACAGTGCAAAAAGTATCTATTTTATGGAAATAAAATATATGTACTATAGAAATTGAGGAGTTTTACTTTTCCCTTTGTCAGTTTTCAACACTGCCCCATTAGATCCAAACAAGTGCATTGCTGCTGTTGTTGTTTTTTCATATTTTACACGCACTGAAGAAAACTTTAAAAAGGTGCATTTATTAATCTAATTATTATAGTAAAGAAGGCACTACTTTTTAAAATCAATTACACCTATAATTAACTTTGAAATAGTTTTTTTTATCTCTTTTTTATTTTCCTGCCTCAGTGTTTCCCCAGTATTCTGAGTGAGTAAAGGTTAACTTTATTAGGTCATTTTAAGAATATTATTAGAGATAATATTTTTTATCAGTGTAAATTTTCTTTTATTCTTTTAAGAAAAACGTATAATCTGTAGTATTTGTCACCCAAGCACATAAAATAAATAGCTGCAAAGGAAATCATGTACTGCTTCGTGTTTTACCAGCTGTTTTTCTTTACACAAAAATCTGATCACTTTTTTTTGTTATTAATGTAATTTCAATAATCATTTCAATTAAAATTCAGTCATGGTACCATGTTTCTGTAGTTAATTGTTCTAAGTGCTGAATTATAATAAGGGATATTTATACATTTCATTTATGTTCCTTCTTTATTTATGTTTGAAAACATTGCATAGACTCCTGAGTTTCCAGGGTAAAACTGAGCATGAGATGACATCTAAAGAGACAATTTCCTGAGTCTGTCTCTCAGAGAATGATCACAGTCTAGCGTTACAATTTTATCTTTCCAGTTTCTATAGTCTGACCAGCATCAGTCTTGTGTTGGATGCTTCCCTGCCACCAGCAAAAATGATTCTTATAACTCTCCGAAGGTAACATAAGCGGGGACTTGGGATCAGAAACGTCCATGCTTTCAGTTTCAGGGATGAGCTCTGTAATATATTCTGCTGACTGATGCATTGTCCAGTTTCTTGAAGTTATCTTTGACACAAGGAGAAAAAAAGCACCTGTCTACAACCTGGCTTTCCTCAAGCAGCGTCTTCTGCATAGGTTCACTTACTTTCTCCTTTTTAACTTGAAAATAGAAGAGACACACTAAGTGGCTGACGGGCTTGCTTTTCTAGGACTAGGGAAAGTTGGTGCGGTTTCAGAATAGAAAACTTCGGAAGCCATTTAAATCCATTGTATGTTGCATCACTGGGTTTGTGGAGAATCTGAAGCCCTTAATCTGAGGGCAGTCTACTAGATATAAATCCTCCCTTGGTGAAGGGGTTCTTTTCCTAGAAATAGATTGTATTGTTTGGTGACCTGACAAATTCTTCTGCATGTCATCCCACTAAGGAGCAAGTGCCTGTTGACTTCCATTATGACTGTCCACTCGATGTGCTTGTTACGGTCTTATCCAGGGAGAACCACCAAGGAAGACTAGCAAGAACACATTGTATTCAAGTGTGTCCCTAGGATGCTCAGTGCTGGTGTCTCAGCAAAAGCTTTTGTAGCAAACTGACAAACATTTTATTGCATTCAACTAGAGTCAGCCAAATAAAAGAGTTAGGCTTCTCTAGAGAATGTCATCAGGTGAAAATTTTAAATTAAACTACATGACCCCTTAAAGACCAAAAGTTCCTCTTTCTATCGCCTTTATCTTTCATAACTATTCCTTTCTTTGTGCTCCCAGGGCTTCATCAAAACAGGAAGATTTGAAATGGATGCTTTTCAATAACCACAAATGAATACGATTTTATGTCTGGTTACTATGCAAGGGAAATCTCATTTGAATCAGAAACTGCATGAGAGAGAATGTACAAAACATAATACAACATTGGCTTGTTATTTCTGATGCTATTGTTTCCATACCACTTCTCCCTGAGAGTTCAGATTTTTGGAGATTTCCAAATTCTAATTGACTCCTAACATCTTCCTGAGGAGTAACAACGCACTTAAATGTGCAATTCCTTCACAATTAGAAAGAATCCAATCCATCAGCTGCTTTTGTTGTTTCTGTTGGTTTGTTTAATCATACACAAAGCAAATTAAATCTGTCCACATTTCACATCAGTCAAGCCAAATAAAGGTAGTCAAATGTAACTCTAGTTGATTCAAAACATCCTTTCTTTAAAATTGCACAGATTTTCATTTAATCTGTGCAGAGAGGCTCCGAAGTGAGGATTAGTGTCTAGATTTTAAAGAGAAGCCTCCTTAGAATCAGAGAATGGAAACAGCTTACACGGGTTCTGATATAGAGGAAAGTCTGAGACAGAAGTTGAATCCACGTCTTCTGGCCTTTAGAGGGCCTTTTCCCTCTATCACACTAGCTTGTGAGCATTTATAGTATCAACTAACCAGAGCAAGTAATCCTGTCCTCTTTGAGGTTGGAATGACTGAGGGTCTTGTATAATTCTTAATATATCTGCCAAGTGATCCTTGGAATAGCCATTCAATTTAGATAAACTCCTACACTTATTTACTCCACTCCTTTAAATGGGGATGCTTGATGTTCTTAATGAGTGAGTGTGGGTGATTTTGTGTTGGAAGAAAGGGCTGAAGTCATTTCACATCAATTGTGAACATAGCCAATCAGGCCTGAAATCCTTGTTATCAAAAGCTATGTACCTTACAAATCATTTAAATTTATTCCGGAGTAAGAAGAGGTTAGAAGTTTTGTGTGTGTGTGTGTGTGTGTGTGTTTTTCTGGTACAAGCAAAGGGGGTAGGAACGGCATTGCGGTTCCTATTCATCCTCACAAACATATGCCGACCTCCAAGGGAAAGGTCTATCTCATATAAACCCTCCGTGCCTTGAGTACTTGGGGGGAAGGCGTTAAAGACCATCACTCAAGCTAAATCTCACGGCTATCACCGGACTATGCATCACTGATGAATGAGCCAGCAGTTGAATGTTTAGCAGGCTGTGACGACTTTGCACGGAAATAGGAAAATTTATTACCAGCCTGCCACATCAGTGCCTGCCCTGCCTGCTTTTCCTCTCGTTCCCTCCCGAAGGCTACTCCCACTGCATCTGACAGTCAAACCCCTTCTGGCCCCCCGTTTCCCCTCCCCCGCGGAGAACTGACGGTCTAAACTGTCACGGAGTCCTGGCCGTCATTTTTCGAGAGCAGCGATACTAAAGATGAGGCCGCCGGTCCAGGTTTTTTGAATATTTTAACTATGTCATTAATGCCATTGTTTTCCCCACGACCTTGCTGCGAGGGGGCTAAAGGGTGTCCCGTTCTGTGTGCCGTGGAATTTCTGCAGCCCCCAAAGTACGTTAAGATGGGGGCGGCGGGGCGGGGAGGAGACAGAGGGGAAGGCAGCGGACGGACGGGAGAGCCGGGGAGGCGAGGAAGGAGGAGAGACAGGCAAGGAGAGGATCAGGCGGGCTGGCCGTGCCAGCCAATCAGAGGCGCGCTCGGGAGCTGCCGCAGCCGGAGCCGCGGAGCCGGGGCTCGCAGGAGCGCGGAGCCAGCCCGGGGCTCTCCGAGGACCCGCGCAGCGGGCGCAGGCACCGGCGAAGTCCCCTCCGTGCTGCTCGTAAATTAAGTTCCTTTCCGCCAATGAGGGCAAGTCAGCCAAGGTAAGGCTTCAATTCATGACACTTTACTGTGGAGTGACATTAAGATTTTCGTGCAATGGGGCTGCTCACCCGGTTCTGAGTGAAAACAATATTTGGTGAAATCTTCCTCTCTGGGTTGGTTTCACAGGATCTGCTGCGAATGGGAAAGTTGGAGCTAATGCTTCGTGAGCCTTATCGCTTGTATACATTAAAAAAAATTTTTTTTTTTCTTATCCAAGAATGTTGCCATAGAGCCTATGGCATGTGAGTGTGATAACACAGCCGGATCTCTGTTTATGTTTATCTGTGGATGTACTGTTATCTGCCCTGCCCCTGAAGAAGTTGGAAGGATACTATGCAAGGCGCATTTGAATTGTAATGCCATGAAAATAAGCTGTCGTTTATGTCTGTCTGTAAAAGTGAGGGAAAGTATTGTCAGAATGGAAACAGGGACGTTGAAATTGAAATTTCCATAGTGCTTTTTAATTATTGCCTTTCCAGTAACCTCTGAAATTACATGATCTGAGCACTGAAGCTGCAGCAGGGCAAGGCTCATTTTCTCTTTTCTCTCCTTCATTTATTTATTTTTTCCCCATGAAACGCTTCCATAAATGCTTATTAAAGCTTAAGATGAAACTTTTTCTTCTTTCAAAGGGCACTATAAATGATGAATGAAAAGGAATTAGGTAGCCTCCTGTGCCCAGCAAAACACTTTATTTAATATATGCCCTTTTGTTTGTTAACTCTGATTCATTTTCTGACTTCTTTAACTGGACTTATTTGAGTTTGGAAATCACAATTATTTTGTCTTAATTTTCATGTCTTAAAAACAAGATAAAATTATGCCTTATGCATGTTTGTGTGTGTGTGTGTGTATGTGTGGTGTGTACAGATGTGGAACTAGGAAAATCTGTCATGTAACAGGTGAAAAATAAAATTGTATTCCCTAATTATTAAAGTATTTCCTTATATCCATGCCTGCTGTATTTAAAGAACTTTCAGATTAATCAAAAAGAGTACATGCTCCTTGCTGTTTCCCTGCTAAAAATGAAGAAATACTAAAATGAAAATCTTAGCTAAAATTATTATGGTCTTTGGTTTGCTCAGGTGATGGCATCACTGCTTCAAGCTGAGAAAGACAGATCAGAGAAAGATCTTATTATGCAGCCAAAAAAAAAACAAAAAACAAAAAACCTACAGGCTCTGACTGTGTTTTGGAACCTTTATTTTCCACTCTGGGATCACCCACAGATTTTTCAAAGCAGGGGGCTTTCCTTATGCAGTAATTGTCTGCTTCTGTTTCAGTGGTCTTGTCTTATCGGAGAAAATATTTAATTCTAAACCAAGAGTTAGAGGTCCAGACTAGATCTCGTATGTATCTTGTTGGATGTGGGAGAAGGGAGACAGGATGTGATACTAGTAGAGAATTAGTTCTATAGTTTTAACACTCTGGTCCGAGAACCAATCATCATTTGTTTCTTTCAAGCCTCCTGTTATATGTTAAATTTCAGACTTCCTGATAATAAATTAACCTAGTGTAGATCAACCCATTTCTTCACTTAGCAAGGCGTTCATTTAATGGGCCTTGTTAGAGGAGAGTATGCTATAAACCGTGGTGATGGTGCTTTCTCACAGAGTAGCTAACTTAAGGAGAGGAAAACATAAAATGATACCAATGGTCAAGTTAGATTTTCTATTTTGACAACAATGGGAGGTAGAAAATGAGGATTTGCTTTTTTAGATGCACCAGAAATGCCCACTTAAAGATAACCCAGTAGCAAAGGGGAATATAATAGTAGAATGAAGGTAAGTGACAGGAAACTCTAGCTGTAACGCTATCCAGTGAATGTTGAAAGTAATTAGCTATAGCAGTTGCAGGCATGGTTGATAGCCACCAGTGCTTGATCAAAGTCTGTACATAAAGCAAACTGGAAATTACTATTCGTTCTGATGTGCTATTTGGATGGATATAGTGGAAGCATGAGAATGAATGCGTCACTTAGTCCAAGTCTGTAAATTCTTTAGATGAAGGGTGCTATATATAGTAAATATAAGATACTTTTTTTTCATTTGACTTATATAAACATCATTATTACGCTTTTTGTTGATTTTTGTGGTCTGTTAAATGCAAACCGCACGTTCACAAGTTTGTGTGCCCCACTTCTCCTGTATTTGACTGAATTATACCTTCTATACATGCAACCTGTTCTCAAGTGCGTGTATCTGATGCAGTGTGGTTGGGCAAAAAGTGAGAGAAAGAGACTGAGAGATTTCAGTTAGAGCGTGTATAAGATGTCCTTTTGCTTTTTTAAAACAAGTAGAGGACTTTCGACTCCCTAATTTGCTTAATTATATGCCTTCCTTGTTGCATTACACATGTCTATAGAACTATATTCTAGATCAGAGCTTCTTAACCTTGGTGCTATTGATATTTTGGGCTATATAATTCTCAGGTGGGAGGGCTTTCCTGTGTATTGTAGGCTGCCTAGCAACATCTCTGTTTTCTACCCACTAGATACTAGTAGCAGCACCCCCAAATTGTGACAACCAAAAATATCTCAAGATGTTGTTAACTATTCCCTGGGGGACAAAACTGCCCTCCTCTTCCATTGGAACTGTCCATGTATAGTTCAGTTTGGGTGTTCTACAAAGATCCCTCTTCTCTTGCTTTGAATGAATTTCAACTTGTAAGTGTTTCATTGGGTCCCAACAGAAAACTGTGGAAGAGCTTATCAGTATTATATTTTTTTTTTTCTGTGCACTGAGAATCTAGGATGTATTATCATATGCTAACATTTGTGGGAACAAGAGGAAATAAAAACTGTGAAAAGGAAAATGTAGATGTTGAGTCTGAAGAAACATTTCACTTGAATTTACTTTTTTTAGAAGAGCCTTTAATACAGATAGTAAATGAAAGATACTGATGCTCTGTACTCTACAATTGCTTTCAATATTTTGAGTACGTATATGTTTGGTGTGTCAGGAGGGGGTATTCACTCTAGTAATTCCATGTGCTTGGAGTAGTTTATAATGTTCAGAGATCCAGAAGTAAAAGAAAGCGTTCTGGTTTGAAAAGCATAGTTCTTAACTGGCGGTGTATATAGCACAATGGGAAAAACAAAAAACAAAAAAATCCAAAAAAAACAAGCATAATGATTTGAAGACATGGCAGAACTTGGATCCTGGCATAGATTACTTGTGTCACATGTCACCTATATATAGGCCATTTTTCCTCATCTGCAAAAGGGGATAAGAATAGGCATGAGGGGCTTCCCTGGTGGCGCAGTGGTTGAGAATCTGCCTGCCAATGCAGGGGACACGGGTTCGAGCCCTGGTCTGGGAAGATCCCACATGCCGCGGAGCGACTAAGCCCGTGAGCCACAACCACTGAGCCTGCGCGTCTGGAGCCTGTGCTCCGCAACAAGAGAGGCCGCGATAGTGAGAGGCCCGCGCACCGCGATGAAGAGTGGCCCCCGCTTGCCGCAACTAGAGAAAGCCCTCGCACAGAAACGAAGACCCAACACAGCCAAAAAAAAAAAAAAATATATATATATAAATAAATAAATAAATTTATAAAAAAAAAAAAAAAAGAATAGGCATGAGAACCAAATAATACAAGGTATCAAAATGGGTTATAATTTATAAAGATGTACATCAATGTTGGTAAATTATTATAGCTTCAATTTCTTCAGTGATGTATTTGTTGAGAATTGACTCAGCATGCTAAATCTTCTAGCTATTCTAGAGTAGTTAAAAGTCATCTGTAAGAAATGGCAGTATTAGCTCTTAAAATGTTTTTTTCATGGATGAAATAGAACATCTTCATTTTGAAATATGTGATTTGTATTAGACCTAATTTCCTCTCTTATTTCCATCCTTCCCCATATTATCTACATTTATAATTTGTTAAAAAAATACAGAAATGTAAAACATAGAATGCACCTTGAAATTCACTCTTCAGCAATACCATTATTACCAGTTTGGTATATATTTTTAAGTGGTTTTTAAATGAATAGATTGATGTCTGCATGTAATTATGAAATTAATATAGATCTAAAGTTTAAAAAGTAGTTATATTGAGATGCATGCATTCATATAAGCGTATGTACACAAGTATGTGTTTAGATAAAAGAAACACAAGTTGATATAATACCCAGCTAACTTTAGAGCCTGTTCTCTTCCATGTGAGTATATAGAGAATTCATAAGTATTTAACAAGAACACCATTATGCACAGACCTGATATTTAAATCTAGTTCAGTGTTAGGCATATGCATGTGTTTACAGCTCTCCTTGTCTCATTAGGTTAGGAGAATTTCAGATTGGTTGATGCCCCTGCCATACTGAGAGTTAATACGATGTGACTATTGCATATTATTGCATAGATGTAGTATCATTCGTTTGAATAATGCCCTATTAAATATTTTTTAAGTGAAGAATAAAGAGAAGGCCAACACAAACTAAGTAATTTAGCATCACTATCACTGCTGATAGTGTTTTGA
Organism: Balaenoptera musculus; assembly: GCF_009873245.2. Lineage (NCBI taxonomy): Eukaryota > Metazoa > Chordata > Mammalia > Artiodactyla > Balaenopteridae > Balaenoptera > Balaenoptera musculus. The sequence goes on along the minus strand of NC_045787.1, from coordinate 16,637,707 downwards.
CTTTTAAGTGCCCTACATGCTCCAAGAGCAGGTTGCCAGGGAAATAAGTGGACGGCTTGAAAATGTCAGAGCAGGTAGAAGAGGTCTCGTGTACCCTGACATGTCCAGGTGTTGCTTCTGTAGATACCAGAAAATATTCTGATATGTAAACTTCTACACTGCTCAGCTACATCAAGTTAGGAAACTTCTTGGTAATGTGAGAATAAAATGAACAAAGTTTGATCGCTAAAAGTATTTGACTGAAATATTTGAAAAGCAAATATTTCACTTATCTGAGCTCCTCAGGACTGTCTTATTCAATATTTTACTCACACTGCATGGAATATGATAGATGAGTTGGCATTAAAATGAATTTGGGTTTTGCAGATGCCTCCACTGAAAAGAGGAATTCAACTCTCATTTCCATTTCGTTTTATGTATAGGTGATCGTAAGGATCTTCAAACAGATATTTATTGTCATTATATTTAGGCCATTAGGGTCAATATATGACTTATATGTAACTATGTACAATCCATGTGACTGGCAATTTCACTTGATCCAATTATTTTGAGTCAGTCTACTGATGCCGAAAGTATTTTAAATAAAAATATCTATCTAGGTTAAACTCTCAGTTATCAATGGGATTTAAAAGAAGATAGGATGCAGTTTTAACCTATCGAATCATCATATTACAAATAACTTTTGAAACTAATGCTGGCAAACGTGATAAAACTCTTATTTATAGTTATTCCTTGTGGAAGTGAAAATTAATACAACAGTTTTGAAAAACAATTTGCAATTCATTGTCAGAAAAAGGAAAAGGCAGTTTCTCTTACATGAAACTCCTGGGAGTAAATCACTAGGAAATGAACCAAAGTATCCCAAAATGAAGAAATCCCTCAAGAAGTTAAAATTAATTTAAGAATTTGAATTAATCTAAATGATCTGTTTATGGAAATTCATATATTAAACTCGATACAAAATTTTATGTACATCCTGATTTTTAAAAAGATTTCAAGAGAAAATCAGTTTAGTTGGATATTGTGTAAAATGTGTATCCCTTGAATTTTTCTGTATTTTTTATGTTATGTATATTTTAGAAATATGTATAATTAGTACCTTCCAGCTGCAATGTGTGATATAATTTAAATGAGCCATAAAAATATAAACAAAGACTATTTTGGTTTTATGCAATTTTGCTGCTTTTTTGGAGAACCTGCTTATTGGTTGATTGATGCAGTTTAACTTAGCCATAGTTGAGAAAGCCTTATGGTACTGATTGAAAAGTAAACCAGTTCTGAAAGACTATTCAGTAGGATTTTCAATTCGGATGATTGGAATTCTACTTTTTGAAGATTTGTCATATTTTTAAAACAAAAATAAAGCCAAATTAAATGTTAGATTCTATCTTTACTATATTAAATTCACTTGTGGAGATTGCATTCTCTTTGAGAAGAGAGATGGTAAACAAGGGAAATAAAATTTTATATTGCTTATAGAACATGATCATTGTTAAGGAGGGAAAGGAAAGTGGAATGGGAAATAAAAGTTTTGAAGAGATAGGTGGAGGTTTGATATTTTAGCTATAAATAGCTAGGAATCCCTCCCTTACTGAGAAGATGACTTTGAATAAAGCCTTAGAAGAAGAAGTATGGATATGAATAATTTGATATTGATAAACCATATTCTAGGGAGGGTGAAAAGCAAGAACAAAAGTCTTGGGGCAGGAACCTGCCTGGCTGATTGGAAGAATAGCAAGAAAGTCAGCATAACTGGAGGGAAGTGACAGAAATGGAGCAGAGGAGGGGATATTATTAAGAGATAATGGAAGCCAAATCACACATAGATCCTATAGATTAGTCTAAGTACCTTGGATTTTTCCTAGGAGATCTGGGGTTGCACTGAGCAGAGAAGTAACATGATCTGATATCTTTGTTACATTACATGGCAAAGGAGGATTAAGAGTGAAGATGGAATTAAGGTCACTAATCAGATGTGTTTCAACAAGAAACTCTGGCCGCCGTGCTGGAGTCAGACTGCAGGGCAGCCAGGACAGAAACAGGCCCATTGCAGAGCTATTTCAGGCATTTGGAGGAGAGATATGGTGACTTGCAGCAGAGTGAAAGCAGTAGAGGTTGAGAGGAGAGGTTCGATTCCATATTACCTTGAAATTAAAGCTGACAGGACTTGATATTGTATAAGACATAGGAATGGGGCAGGGGGGACAGTGAAGGTAAAGGGTAGATTTGGTTTTTGCTGTATCCTGAGCAACAAGGAGGCTGGAGTTGTCATCTCCTAAGATGGGAAAGAATTGGGCAGAACAGATTTTGGTGGGGGAAGGAGGGCAGGCAGGAGATAGGAAGAGCTGAGTTTTGTACATTTTTTAGATTGTAATGCCCGAGTGCGGATGACATGGAGTCATTTGAATACACAGGTGTGGAGTTCAGAGAAGAGCTGTCTGATCAGGTAGGAAATCAAGAGCCGTGTCTCCATTGACTGTATTTAAAGTGAAGAGACTAAACGTGAATGAAAACATGAAAAACACACAGACCAGGACGTAGAGCAGCCCAACACCTGTAGGTTGGGAAAATGAAGAAAAACCAATACAAGTATTTGAGAAACAGTAGCTGGAGAGGAAGGAAGAGAACCCCATGAGTAAAGGGTCTTGAAAGCCAGGGGAAGATGTACTTCAAGGAAGAGACTGTCTTGAAAAACGTTTTGAATTATTGAAATGTAAACTCCCAAACACACATAGACACATATCTAACATTTTCATTTGGGTAATTTCATTTTAGGTATAAAGAATTCATTTCCTTAATTTTTTAAAAAAAATGTTCATCTTTGAAGGACCTCATTCATTATAGCTGTTTACTTTTTTCAAAGTTATTTATTTATAATAGTCCTTTTAGATTTGATGTGAGCCTGATGTTAGAAACAACTGTAAAGTTTCTTGATGTCCTAAAAGCAAATATTGACACAAAATCATTGGTTTAATCATTTGTGGATTTTATTCATCAATATAGTCCTTGTCTCCTAATAGTTCTATTAGCCTTACCTAAATTTTGATATTACAGTGACTGCCTTGCAGACCTGATAAATTTACAACATAAAATGTATCTCATTTACTGATAACTAAAAATTTTGCTTCTTGCCAACCCCAAATTATTCTAAATTACAATAGAAGAAGAATAGATATGAAGGGTGTCCTGTAGCCAAATATTCCAATTAAGAAACTGTATATTTTTACTTTGCCATCCTACTAGTGATTTATGTCCAGCCTTTGAAGTGTGGGAAAAATATATTAGGAACCAAGATGTAAATCTACGGTTTCAGCAGCCAAGTATGAGGTGACTATAATGTTGCAAAACTGATCTTTAAGCAAAAATGCAAGATGACTGTATTAGTGGATTATATCAGCGATGCTGGCACCAATTAAAGCATTATTTCATACAACTATTCCAAGACACACACACACACACGTGTGACTTTAGGATCACATTCTGTTTCTTAATCTAACTGATAGTTGTCTGTTTAGATTAACTAGCACTTTATCAACTGAGCTCTACTTAAAATGTTTATGATCTCAGGTAAATTAAGTGATGTGACTTCTGAAACAGTTTTATAAAAGAAGTTACAATACTGTGAACAGTTTAAATAATGTGTAAGTGCCGTGTGTGACGACACTGAAGGCTAACGTGATGGACAGAACAATGGTCCCCAAAGACGTCCAGGTCCTAATTCCTGGAATCTGTGGATATGTTGTGACATGGCAAAGGAGGATGAAGTGTACAGATGGAATTAAGGTGGCTAATTAAATTAAGCTACCCTAAAATAGGGAGATGATCTTGAGTTATCAGGATCAGGTAGGCCCACTGTAATCCCAAGGGGATTTAAAAGTCGAAGAAGTAGGCAGAGAGGAGGTCAGAATGACGGCATGTGAAAAGGACTCAATCTGATGTCGCTGGGTTGGAATGTGGAGAAAGAGGGCCAAGTACCAAGTGCTTTGGGAAGCTTCTAGAAACTGGAAAAGGCAAGGATTCTCCCCTAGAGCCTCTGGAAAGGAATGTGGCCATGTTGACACCTTAATTTTATCTGGGTTGTGGCTTATCTCAGACTTCTGACCTACAGAGCTGTAAGATAATAACTTTGTGTTGTTGGAAGCCAATAAGTTTGTGGTATTTTGTTATAGTACCAATAGGAAATGAATGCAGCTAGCATGAGGAGGTATATTAAGTTCTGCCTTTTATAGATGACCCATCATGCAAATTTTCTGAGAATAAATATATAGAATATTATTGAATATGTAATAGTTATACCATTAGCCTGAGATTATTATATTGTTGATGAAATTAAATTGATCATTAAATTGATGAAGAACTCCTGATATCAAACCTGAAGGATGTTTCCCAAAAGGAATGTAAAAGCTAAAATACTTCCTAATGAAAGAAAATAATGTATCCAACCTAATGTATACTTTCTTGTCCCCAGTAAGTATATTGTGCTTCTATTTATATGAGCTTATTGGACTTCGGGTTCCTGTGTCCAAATATAGTTTAAAAAGTTTTGTACGTTCTATATTTTACTGTATTTTTGCATTAATGTCAATGTAAACATTAATGCGCAAAGTATAGAATGTACAGCAAAATAAACAAATGACTCTCTCCCCTTTTTTACTTTTGCAGTGTGGGGAATATTTATCAACTTTCCAGCAATTAAAAAAAAAGGCAAAGTTAATTATGATTAGCTGAGAGGGTAAAAGATAGGACCTGGTATAATTGACAAAGGTGGATTTGAAATGAGAAATAGAAACCTGTGTTCTTCCACTGATCTAGCCACTTTTTTTTTTTTTTTTTTTTTTTTAATTTATGACTGTGTTGGGTCTTCGTTTCTGTGCAAGGGCTTTCTCTATTTGCGGCAAGTGGGGGCCACTCTTCATCGCGGTGCGCGGGCCTCTCAGTATCACGGCCTCTCTTGTTGCGGAGCACAGGCTCCAGACGCGCAGGCTCAGTAATTGTGGTTCACGGGCCTAGTTGCTCCGCGGCATGCGGGATCCTCCCAGACCAGGGCTCGAACCCGTGTCCCCTGCATTGACAGGCAGACTCCCAACCACTGCGCCACCAGGGAAGCCCCCTAGCCACTTTTTAAGTAAAATGTTGCTTACCCTTCTCAGAACTATTATATTGGGAAAAAATGATTTTTCCTCCCAGTTTGAATGGCTCTTTCTCTTGTTTAATGCATAACAGTTATAAAAATGTTTATAGAAAAATGTTGAGCAAATTTTAAATACTTAAAAAAACAAACTAAGTAAAGCAAATCACCTAATAATATTTGGCTAATTACAATTTTATTTCAGTCTTTAAAATGTCCAGGCACATCGTTCGCTCACACCTAGTTACAAAAGCCCTATTCGGCACGTGGTTCTAAGAGTGGCCGTAGGACCACTTTGGGTACAGGAGGCAAAGCAGGACAGGAGAACCCGGATGAGGATGGCATACCAGTCTGCCCTGATCTGGCCAGTTGATGATACTGGAGGCACTGGAACAGATTGTCCATCTGAGCTTCCATATGCTGGACCCCGGTGCCCTGATCTGCTCCCAAAGGCCCTGGCTGGGCCCCCAGAGGAAGGACCTACTCTAAGTCACGTGTCTGTCCCTGTCCCATCATCAAGTGACATTTTCTTTTCCTTTTATATGTTTTGTTTTTCTAACTTACTGTATTCATTCTATTAATTCCTTAAGTGGTAGGTACTCAGTATAACCAGTCAAATGACAAAGATTTATAACCTCCATTTTGCTTTCTTCAATCCTGACTCAGATGAAATGTCCAAAAATTATAATTCTTTCTCCATGTATACCTTCCTCTATACACCTATAAAACCTACGCATTGACATACATATGTAAACATATATATGCGTATACAATAGATAAATATATTGTGATATGTACACACAGATTTTTTCAACTTTTTTAAGAGAATATTATTTATTTTACTGTACAACACATTTTTACTTAATATTAGATCGTTAAAAGCTCTACAAATCAATCTATCAATCTGTTGCTTCCTGGTCTTTATTGTTTATCTCTTCTCTTGTTTCAGCTCTGCTTTTTTCCCCTGTCCCATTGCATCTCTTTTGTCAATCTTCAGTCTTGTTCCTCCTAATTTGTATTTGTTTCTGTATTAATTAACTCAGGCAATCATAACAAAATTCATGGACCGTGTAGCTTAAACAACAGGAATTTATTTCTCACAGTTTTAGAGGCTAGGAAGTCCAAGATCAAGGTACTAGCCAATTCAGTTCCCTGGTGAATGCTTGCTTTTCCCTTCCTGGCTTGCAGACAGACACTTTCTGGATGTATCCTCACTGTGCCAGGGAGGGAGAGAGGGAGGGAGGCAGGCAGGGAGGGAGGGATGGAGAGAGAGAAAGGAAGAGAGCACGTGCAAGCTAGCCTGCAAGCTCTCTCTGGTGTCTCTTCTTACAAGGGCCCTATTCCCATCATAAGGTCCCCACCCTCATGAGCTCAATTAAAGCAAATTACCTTCCAAGGGCCCCATCTCTAAATACTATCACATAAAGTGTTGGGGCTTCAACATAAGAATTTTGGAGGTACATAATCCAGACCACAGCAGCTCCTTCTTCGGTTTTCCTATTTTCAACTATTATTATTATTATTAGATTTCTAAACATCCTACTTCTTCCCTCTGTCATTCTTGATTCTACCAGGTGTTGTAGTCTCCTCAGTCCCCTCCAGTTCTCAGTCACCTCTTCCTCCAAAGTCACCTTATGTGACTCCTAAGAACATACCTGAATATTATACCATCTTTTTTTCTGAAACCCTCCAATACTACAGACTCAGTCCACACTCCTTCCCTGAAATGTTTCTGATGACAGTCATCACCTGAGTTGGCCCTTCTTCAAGACAGTTTAAAGGTCATGAAGATTGCTTGACTGCTGTGCTCACTCTGTACTGTAAAGTGCTGAAATGACAAATTTTAGAATATAAAAATTATGTATATGTATATATATACACACAGAATAATATATATATATACAATATGTAATATATAAAATATTATTGCAGAGAATGTTTTTTTGAACTCTTTTTTCTATAATAACATAGATTGCCAAAATCTGTGATATTTTACATTGTCTGTGATATCCGAAGACCATTCTTCCTAGATTTATTGAATACATTATGTAAAGTAAAACTTAAAATCATTTGTTTCAGAGTTTTTGAACAGAATTTGGGCAAGTTTCATTAAGAAAAATTTACTTTGAGCCATTTAGTACTCACTTGGTAATAAAAGGAAAAACTTATGAAATGACAAGACTCAACAGTACATGAATATCCCTGGTTTGAAATTGTCAAGGCATGAATCACCCTTTTAGATGAAATGCACTCACCGACTTCAAAGATGGCTTGTGTGTGACTCTGGAGATATGTAACAGTTAGGAATAGCTGGTTTCTCTCAGAAAGCATCTCACTCCATTTCCAGACCAGTGCTAAGGAGGATTTCAGGTGTATGCAAAAAGGTATTTTTAACACAAATTTGGTATTAGAACCCTGGATGTGCTGACTCTTCTGAGGGTAAAATTGTGGCTTTCAGAAAGAAGTAAACTAGGACACTCTGTCAGCATCCTGGAAATGATATCCATTCTTTTGCTAAAGGAAATGCCAAACATTTAAAATGAAAAAGCAACACATTAACTCAGTGAAAAAGCTAGATTGTTCTAATCAGTAAACATTACAAGAATAGTTTATTCTTAGCTAATACATGTTTATGTCTCTAATTTATTTACAAAACATACTTTGTAAAAACTTTATTTTCTAAGACATGAAGTATTTAAAATAACAATTGCTTCAAATCAGATTGTGTTTAATTGTTATTGATCTCTGCTCTATCTACTCAACTCAGAGCCTGACCTTCAGATGTTTTTCATAGTACACATTTCTCCTGCAAATTCCTCAGTTTACTTTTCTGCATATTAATTTTTCATCTAATACCAGTATTTTCTCTAATGTATTGGAGAAATTATTAGATAAGAAAATAACAATTTTATAAAAGCACATTTTGGCAAAATACATTTCAATGGCCAAAAAAATAAATTTAATGTAATTTTTATAGAGACTTGATACAGTGAAATTTCAGAGAAATTATCTAATATATCCTTTGAACTCAGATTTTAACTCTTGATGTATTTCAATTTACTGTATAATTTATCATTTATAACTTATTTATACGTGCATAGTTAGCCATGTTAAATGGAAGTCTTTTCTGGAAGCTCTGGAGGTTGGGCAGGTATTATTAACTTCGTTTTGTATAAGAGTAAACTGACATCATACAAGTTCACAGACTTGCCCACCAGAGCAGACTTTGTAGCAGCTGAATCAGAGGGGAGTATCCCCTGTCCTCTTCCATCTGTCATGCCTCTCTACCAACCAGCCTCCATACCCCCTTGACCCTGGATCTCAGCTGATGGCCTTGCCTCACCTTGCAGTTCTAAAATTTGTGAAATCAATGGGACAGTTCCTATCTCATGTCGCCTCCACCAAATCTGTACATGAACTGGTATCTATATTTCGATCCCTTTTCTCTTCTCAAATGATAATGAAGGAACATCCTTGCTATTATCCACACCTTGTTCTCAGGGTTCCCTTCCCAGACCCTCCCAACTCCTCCCCTTAATTGGCTACATCATCAAATTATTCCTTCCTAATGGATCATTCCCATACGCGTGTGCTCTGGTGACTCTCATCTTTCAAAAAACATCCCAGGACTGCACCACCCATTTACTCTGCTCAAATGTAACCTACTTCAGTCATCTCAGCAAATGATACCACCATTTACACAAATCAGAAAACTGAGAGAGATTCATTACACCTTCCGCATCCTTGCTCTTCACATCACTCCCTATAACAGATTTAAAATGTGTTTACTGCTTTCATCTCTGCTGGCACCACACTAGTTCACATCAGCATGATCTCTTCTACAGTGGTTTCCTCTGCTCTGTTTGCATCAGCAAATGTCCTTCTCAAATCATTTACCATATACCAGCCAGCAGAAATGTCTTAGAAATATAAATCAGTAGATGTTATTCTTTGCTTTCAAAACTTTTCAGTGAATCCCAGTTTTGTGTATAATAAAAGTCTAAGTTCTTGCCATGGCCTCTAAAATCCTACCTGATCTCACCCAGCCTCTCTCTCCTGTTTGATCCTCACCTCTACCCACCAAGCTATTCTTTCATGCGTTCCCTTCTTCAAAGATGCCAAGCCTTCCTCAGGACCTTTGAACATGTTGTTATTCCTTTTGTCTGAAATGTCCTTCTCTCACATTTTTCTATCAGTACCTCTTTATGCTTCATGCGTAAATCTCATCCTATTAAAAACAATGCTCTCTTCCCTAAAGTAAGTCTCTATCCTACCAGCCTATTTTCTCATACTCTTCAATGACAATATTTATTAGTTTACTCATGTCTTTTTTTCTCATCTACAACTAGACTGTAAACCCTACTTCAGTCAGAAGATTGTCTGCTCATTCACCTTTGGATCCTCAGTTTTTGAAGTATTTCCTGGCACGTAGCCCAGAATATATACCAGAAAACAAAAGACAAATATATTCATGGACTAAAATTGAAACAAGTCAGGGTTTTAAAAAGTAAGTGTTTTAAAATTTTTAATTGAAGTATGACATACACAGGTAAGGTTGCACAAACTGTAAGTATACAGACAAATAACTACCAATAATTGAGCATACCCAGGTAACTACCACCCATATATAACAGAATATTTCCTGCATTCCAGAAGCCTTCCTTGTATACCTTCACAGTCCCTTCCTAATCCTCAGATGTAACATCTTTTTTTCTGACTTCTTAACAATGTAGATTAATTTTGTCTGTTGTATTTTATATAAATAGAATCATACAGTACTGTTCCATTGTGTTTGGCTTCTCAATATTACTTTTGGGAAAACCATCCATTTTTTGAGTGAATCAGTATTTTAGTCACTTTATTGCTGTAGAGTATTCCATTGTCTGAATAGACCACAAGTTATTCATTCTACTCTTCAAGGGCATTTGGGCTGTTTCCAGTTATTAACTATTACAAATAACAAAACAATGAATATCCTTGTATCTGGTTTCTGGAAAACATGTGTGCTCCCTATTATTGGGTATATACAGGGAAGAGAATGCTGTGCTATAGGATATGCATATGTTTATCACTAACAAATACAGCCAAATACTTTTCCAAAGTGGTTGTACTAATTTACACTCCCACATCATTGTACGAGAGTTACTGTTGTTAATCCTGTTAATTTTAGACATCCTGGCATACACGTAGGGATATCTCATTGTGTTCTTCCTCAAAGTATATTTTTAATACTTAAAACTACAGTAAAATCAAAGGAATAATGCAATTAATGTTTTTGCCCTACAACTGGATTCATCTTTTGTTTTTTTTTTTTGCCACATTTGCTATGTTGATAACTAGCCGTCTTTATTTTCCTGAATATTTGAAAATAATTTGTAGGCATTAGATGCAGACTTTTAATGATTGGAAATTGAAAGGGCTTCTGAATTTATAGATTTGGAAATTTTGACATTTCATGAACATTTTCTTGATTAATGGTTTTCCAAGTAGAATGGTAAGATGCAATATAAATACAGTGCACTAAGTATATTTATTTCAGATCCTAGGGAAACAAATTATGCTTTGCAACTTGTGAGGATAATGGATAAATGAGAAAAACAAAGACCATGCTAAAAGTAAACAAGCTCATTCATTTTGTTCATCATCTTTAAAACATGAATCAGGCTTGAAATGCCATTTGTAGATAATGCCACCATAGGGACAAAAGAGGAATAATACTTTTCTTTGTATCATCCCTTATTAATTAGTACAAAGATAGTTATTCACCACCAAAGCATGGTAGTTTGGACTCCAAGAAGCAAATCTTTGCATTTCTTTTTTTTTTTTGGCTGTGTTGGGTCTTCGTTTCTGTGCGAGGGCTTTCTCTAGTTGCGGCAAGCGGGGGCCACTCATCGCAGTGCGCGGGCCTCTCATTATCGCAGCCTCTCTTATTGCAGAGCACAGGCTCCAGACGCGCAGGCTCAGTAGTTGTGGCTCACGGGCCCAGTTGCTCCGCGGCATGTGGGATCCTCCCAGACCAGGGCTCGAACCCGCGTCCCCTGCATCGGCAGGCGGACTCTCAACCACTGCGCCACCAGGGAAGCCCAGCATTTCTCTTTAACTTCAACACTTTTCTCCTGTTTGTAATACTATTGGAATAATGGGTACAACCAAATAATCGTTCCATGCTTTCCTATGAAGAAGCTCTGATAAGATTTTAAACTCTGCTTCCAACAAAACTTTTGCTAGGGATACTGGATATTTTTTTCCTTTCCCTGATTATGTTTTTGAATAATGTGTATAATTCATCCCTATACACCAGCCATGGAATAAATGAGAAACTACAAACCATTTTTGTGAAATACTGGTTTAGTGGTTATGTTATATTAGGAAACTTTTTTTTTTAAAGATATTTACTTATGAACAAGTATTTTGGATATTTGTTGAGCTGTATATTCTGAATGTCAGAAATTTTACTTTATTTTTTTCTAATAGACTTGCATTTAATCAATAAATCAATAAAATGCTTTGTTTTAATGTGATGAGTTATCTTAAAATCGTCATGTTAAAATAGGGAAGGCTTGTGCTCTAGCAGTCAGAGAGGGATATGAGATCACCGCACAAACTTTATTAAGCAATTTCATTTTCCTGTAAAATAGAGTCCCTCCATTTTTAATATCCCTAACTGTTCATTATAAAGAGTTGTCTGCTTTATCTGTATGTATCAAGAACTTCCATCTTCACTGGAAGTTCTAATTGGGCTGTTTTCACTATAATTTAAATTCTCAAAATGATCTTGTGTGGCAGTGCAAATAATCTGTTTAACATGCTAATATACACCTCAAGTGTAAACATGATTTACAAAGTGTAAGTAACTATTAAAAATTATTTTCCCTGCTAAGAATTTTCAAAAAATTTTACTATAAACTGTATGCCCATGAGCCTAGTGAGCTTAGTGTTTTAATTTTTGTTCAGTTAGATCTTTTAGAGTTAGCTTCATTTTATCCACAAAACTACATAACATTTTAAAACAGAAAATAATATTACTTATTCAAATGCTTGAGATAATGTTAGAGCATTTCCTGTACTATATGCCAATTTACTTCATTATTTATATTTTAAAATTTGGATTTTCTTCTCATTTGTGATATTAAATGAAAGTGGTTGTGCAAAAGTATAAACTGCTTAACCTATCTTGGTACAGAAGGACATCCGATCTTACTGATGAATTTAATTTCAAATTTCCAAGTGCATATTTATTATTAATTCATTCTAAATATAAAGACTGCTGGACTATAGCAATATCAATAACTTGTAGGAAAAATACTTTTTCACTTTTGTGGTTTTTTTGCTACTTATTTATAATATATAATATTATTTGTTCATTGATTTGCTTTTTCCTGTCTATCTCATTTTGAGTCCCTTGTACTCTTGGCCAATTTGGATCTGTAGGATCTTGGATCCCCCAGTGCTCTTTTATTGACCATTTGCTTCTCTCTGTATACTCTCACTCCTTTGTTCAGCTCATCAACTTTCATGGTTATCACTCATGTAATTTTATGTCTCCATGTATCTAGCTCTGTCCTTTAACCTCTGATCTGATCTTTTACGTCCAGCAATGAACAGATCTTCTCCCCCAGATGATCCTGGTCTTTCTCTCAAACTTATTAGGTATATAACACTCTTAGATTTTTAAATACTTACATTACTCTAAAAGGGTATTAATTTATAAACTTTAGGATACCTCTTTTGTGATCTAAGAGTTTTGATTTGTTTTTATAACTTAAATATAAATAATATGTGCTCTACCTTCTTTTATTTTTCTGTGACCAACAGGATGTAGTATAAAGAGTATGAGATTTACAATTAGGCAGATATTGTTTTGAAGCTTGATTACATTAATATTTGTATCACCACAGGCACATTGTTTAATTTTCTATTTATAAAATATGCACCACACTAACTGAAAGGATTAAAATGTTATGATTCTTGCACACAGCACAGGGTCGAGCATAACAAAGGCACTCAGTGGAATGTGGGTCTTCATCATTTCTATTCCATCAATTTAATCTGTCAGTTTTTCTGTGTATAACATTGGCAGCTCCGTGATTCCTTTAAAGTGAGAAGTCTGAAATAATGGTTGAATATTTCTTCTCTGATTTGTTTCCAATGTTATCATTTTTGTCATTAATGTATCTTGAGATAATCAAATTTTTTGTATTTCAATGACTATCACTGGTCAGTATCCTTAATCTCTCCTATTTGGTTTTTACCATAGCTTTTGTAACATTTGTTCTCCTTTTCTTTTATTATTATTGTTTTTTCTTACCTTTTTTTTTTTTTTTTTCTTTTACAACCAAATGTTCTACAAACTACTTGAGGGCAAACATCACATTATTCAATTCTCTTGTATGTCTCCCTGGTCTGGTCTTGAGTATGTTATGTGGTTGATATACATTTTTATTGGTTGGTTTGGAATTAGTAAATCCAATTCCATTTTGACATTTAGGTCTGATGCACACTCAATATAATTATACTTTTATGTTACCTAGGTATATTTTATTTCAAAATCAACTCTCTCAAAAATGTGAGAATATTTTGAAATTACTTTAGCTCACCAGAACTACTAATTAAATGCATTGCCTACATTTATTTTATTATTGATTATATGTGAATAAGTATGCATACAACTCTTAAAAATAATAACTTGCAGTTTGCTGATAAAAGGGAAGTTTATCCAAAAAGCCAGCCCTTTTTGAACTCATTTCGATGAGTGAAATATTCAACAGCTAGAATCTCTTTATTAAAAAAACACTGGCTTTTCCTATTTAATAATGTAGCAATTTTGCTATTTTTTTAGATTATTATAGATTTGCTAAGTATTTTATTTGAAAATACTAAATAATAATAATAAATCTATATTATCCAATTAGAATATAAAATTATGTGTATAGCAATATAATATTAAAATGTGATAAACTTTTCCCTTTCTCATCCAGATTTATGAGCTGTTAATCTTTTCACACTTCCATATTTTTAGTGATTAAAGATTAGAAGAGCAACTAATATTTATAAAATTATGACATATGTTTTTCTCTGAGCAAGAGCATTATTGGATATAGTATTTATGTCTCATCATAAGTAAATTAAATAATCTGAACAGAACAGCTGTCCAGAAATATGTATATACTCTGTTTTAATGACCAGTCACCTCCACTTACATGCCCAGTTTCAAAAGTCATGTTTCCATTGTCTTTCTTTTAATATGTAAGTCAAATTAGAACATATAGTAGTCAGTTCAAAGTAACAAAATAAAATTAATTTATTTTCCTTCCTGAAAACACATTGCTTTTTTTTATGATAGCCACTTACCATCTGTTCAGTATTTACTATAGGTTGTTGTCATTGTACAACAAGGAAACAAAATCCCGTGTTCCATAGTACTGTGTGCACACCTTCTCTGTTGTGTAAGTGTCACAGAGATGGATTTAGCTATTTATTGACACGGTGGGACAATTCATTAGGAAATTCTGTTCTCTGTCTAGTAACGTTCTCTTCCCCACAACCATGTAGCACCCTTCCCTCTTTCTAGCCCTTTGTTCTTTTCCTTCCTCTCTTCTTAAACTTAACCACATGGGGAGCTACAGCCTCCAGAACAGTGCAACTGGTGATAACCTGTACAGTTTTTTTTACTACCCTTCACTAATCAGCACAGTGAAAAAAAATCTAAAAATTCAGTCCCATAATTCTAGCTCACCAATTCAACTTCAGTAGACCCTTTGCTAATATATAATACTGTTTATTTATCTCATTAAAATTATTTTGATTGTATTCATCTGTATTAGGAGAATTTGCTATGAGATTTTAAAAATATACTAAAATGAAACAGGTCGTCTAAATGCAACAAACCATCTAAATAAATCGTGTATATAGCAGGGTTCAAATTTTGAGTTTCTCAGATGTTCTGTAGAAATTAGCCAGTAAAGCTGTCTGGTCTTTGGTGGATTGTTGCTGTTGTTTGTATTGGAAGGTTTTCATTACTGATCGAATCTCTTTACTCCTTATTGGTCAGTTCAGGTTTTCTTCCAGATTCAGTTTTAAAAGATTTTATTTCTGGGAATTCAAACACTTCTTCTACCTTGTCCCATTGGTTGATATACAATTGTTCATAATAGTCTCTTATGATCCTATATGTTTCTGTAGAATCAGTTGTAATGTCTGCTGTTTCATTTCTAATTTTATTTGAGCCTTCTCTTTTATTTTTCTTAGTGGAGTTAAAAGTTTGTCAATTTTATCTTTTCAAAAAAGATAATTTCGTTGATCCTTTCTATTGTTATTGTTATCTAGTCTCTATTGCATTCATTTCTGCTCTGATCTTTATTATTTCCTTCCTTTTGCTAATGTTAGGCTTAATCTGTTCTGTTTTTTTAGTTCCTTGAGGTATAAAGTTGATTATTTGAGATATAATTTCTTAATAGTTTCTCTTGCTTGTCAGAATTGTGGAGAAAATCTGTTGTGTCGGTCCACCTTATATTCCCACATAGAAGATAGATATTGTTAAACTTGTTCACTTACATTGAGATAGGACTTATTACTTATTGTAAATTTTCAGATGATTGAAGTTTCAATTTTTATAGAATAGTTTATAGCATTAAGTTATGCTTGCCTCGTTCACTTTTATTTAACTTTATGTAAAGTAATGCAGTTTTATTTTTTTAATGTAAGTGTAGAAGAGTGCATAAAGTACAAAATGCCCTATGATCCCACCACTCAAAGATAATCTCTGTAAACACTGTGAATATTCTTCAAAGCATGTATAAGTAGAGTCACTTTATTATGTTACATATTGCACATACATGTGTTTTAAGCACTTTGGCACAAAAAAATACATTACTGGATGTTCTAATAACCTTAAATATTTCAAAATAATATAATTTAATGCCTTTATCTATTGCATGGATGTATCAAAATGCATTTATCCAAGCTATTACATTTGGGTCTTTAGTTTATTGCTACTGCCAACATTATTTTGGTCATTTTTGTTCATCCCTTTTTGCATTTCAGGTTATTTCCCTAGCTTAGTTCCCATAATGGAATTACCCGAAACCCATCAACATTTTTTAGGATCTGTATATACAGTTCCATATTATACTTCATACAGTTTTTTCAAGTTAATTGCAACTTGCCTGCATGACTAAATAATTCTGTGTACTGTCATTAACTACTGAGCTGGCTGAATACATTTTCTAAAACAACATATGGAAATATTCTTGATATGTCCTCTTTTGATATACTGTAATGTTCTAGCTCTAAAAAATTTTAGTCAAAGATAGACCTCATAATCATTAAAAAAATCTGGGAATTACTTTTTGTCTTTGTCTCTCACACCAACTGCATCTTTGTTTTATACCTTAAAGTGAAGAGATAGATTGAAATGAAAACCACTTAATAATTTTTACTCTCCTAAATTTTTTTTTCAAAAATGCATAAAATAACATATGAAAATATGTTGTAGAAGTGCAAGAAGCAAGCTGGTTTGTTAAAAACTTCACAAATACAAATAAACTCATGGTTTTATGTGAGGAATTATCTAACCTAAATGAATGAACAGGAATGTAGGGATTGACCTGTCCACATGAATTGTTCTTACTAAGGCTTATTGTTAATATTTCTGGTTTTTTTTTTCCTTTTATATCTCTTCATAGCAGTAATCTGGGTCAACTTTAAACTTAAGATCAAAAATAAATGGTAAAAATCTAAAATCCAAGGAAATACAACGTGTTCCTTTGTCATTACATAGTGAGTCACAAAAGGGAGAGGGTAAAAAGCTCAATAATATCTTTCTTTGGCAAATTAGATGAGAAGTCATATCATTTTGAATGGATCGTGTATAATGAATACTTTAAATAGTATTCTCTGAGACTTAAACATTACATGGAATCGCCTTAAGATTTTCTGTAAAATATATGATAATACCATCTAACTTGTAGCTTGATACCAACCAGACCTAAATATGTCAAATAATCTTAAAGGAAATTAATTTTATGATTTTTTTTGCTTATTCTAACCTATGGATTTATCACTTTCTAAATTTACCATTTACTAATTATGGATAATTAATTTATACATTAAATATGGATTTATCACTGGATTCATATGACATCTTTTCAAATTAATTTATTAAATGTTTGTAAATAGTAAATGTGACTTGAAAATATGTTTCTATCTTTAAAAACTAGAATCTGATGCTAATGTGTAAGATTAGAGAGACAAATCAAGGTAACAGAATATTCTGTAAATAAATAATTTTACACATAAGCATTTATCATACAATTAAGGAGACTTCACACTCAAGGTTAAAGAGAAGATCCTATAATTATGGCAACATTGGAGAAATCTGTTAAAATCTTACCTCTTCAAACAAAATAATAAAGCAGTAGGAATCAATTATAAAAGGATAGATCATAGAAAACCAGAAGGAATTATAATGGAATATTTATAATGCCTATGGGAGGGGAGGTTAATATAAACTTGAAATTTTTAGGAAAAAATACTGCTGAGAGTAAATGGTTATGTTTGAAAAACTATAAACTTAACACCCTAAGGAATTTAAAAAAATTAATGAGGCTAACAAAATATTTACTACAATCTTGATGAAGGAGTAACAATTTTATTATGCGATAATTTAAAAAAAATTGGAAAACCTCATGACCTGTAATCATTATTATAAAATAACATTATTATATAAATAATGTGTAGAAACATTAAGTGAATCAAAAGGACAGTAGGAAACAGACAAAGCAAAGAACGTAATTACAAAGAATGTAATCACTACAAATTCTAGCCTTACACAAAATTAATGGTATTAAAATTATGCCAAGATGAGATATCATTTCTCCAAGTTTAACTTTGAAACAAAGTTCAGCTCTAGTCACGTTGTGTTGAAGCGGCCACCCTCTTATGACACTCTATGTTGGTTTTAACCATTTAGAAGGCAATTTCACAACTGATTTATTAAAAGTGATACAATGCATATATCCTTCTGTTCACCCTCTCCACTTCTGGAAATCCATCTCCAAGAAACTGCCCTGAAATATGTTTAAGGCACCTGTAGTTATAGTAACTAAACAATGAAAATAATCTAAATGTTTAACAAAATTTAATGTTGTTTAAATAAATGTTAGATAAAATGTTATGTTCACAATTCAAAAGTGGGTTTTCTTAGATTAACAAATAGAAAACTTAGCAAGTAGGAAAATAAAGATTTGCAAATTTTAAATAGAGTATAATTACAACTATATTTATAACATTTCTGTAGGAAAATACCTATTTTCATATTGATATCTTTTATTAACATTTTAAAATTTTCTATTACTAAATATACAAGAGAAAATTTAAGTAAAGAGAATATTGTTTAAATTACATGTTACACACACCCATATACAATTACACACAAATATACACACACTCACACACACAGTGGAAGAAATGTGAATATTTGCCCCAAGAGTGATTTCCTACTCTATGGCTTCTCTTTCTTCCCTTCTTTAATCCACTTTTACATTCTTTTTTTCATCCTTCATTCACTTTTCCCTTCCTTCTTCCTGTTTTGCCTTCTCTTATTCACTCCATTTTACCCATGCATTTCTCTTTTCTTTTGAGTAACAGCTATTGTAGAAATATCAATAGTATATTAAGAACAACAACAGCAGCAAAACAGTTGAGACATTGTTGAGTTAAACAAGGGGAAATTATTTAGTGGTACAGGAGGAGTTCATGGCAGAATGAACAACAACAGTGTTATTCAAGGGTACCATTGCAAATGACCCAAAAAGTGATGCCACATCATACTGTTTTAGAAATTTAACCATTCCCCATAAAATATAACAACAGAGTATGGTATAATATAGAACATCACACGTGAGTTTATGTCTCATTTGTTACTCTCAGCTTCCCCACATTGGCTCAAATAAACTCCATTTATTGTTGAAAGGATGATTGTCTGTTACGTGGGGATCTCGAGGATTCTATTAACAGGCTCTTAGTATGTTATAGGGACAACTCTACATGTACTTTTCTTCTTTTACATTTTGGCATTTTTAAAGTATTTATTCAGCCAATATTCCTTGGTGCCTATCAAGTTTCTGGCATGTGCCTGGCACAAAGGGCTTATGGGTAAGACTAGAAAGACCTAACCCCTCTCCTTAGATAGCTTACTGTCCAGCTTTGAAGCTTAACCATGACAGGTCATGCATGAGTCATAGGTGTAACTACCTAGGGTCTTTATTGAATAGCCCAACATGCTTCCAGGTCACTGGTTGAGGGTATCTGTTCTACTTTGGTCATTTAGGGATTTAGGGTACCCAGAGCTCTGCCCCAGTCAACATAAGGCTTCATTCGTCTTGGATGTCACTATCCAGTCACCTGAAAATAAATAGGATTAAATATCCCAAATGGAAAATTCAGTGGGCTGGCCAAACATCATATGGCCATTCCTAAATGCAAAGGAAGCTGACAAAAGTAGTTTAGTTGTGAGCCCAGAAAAAAGAGAGCAAGACTTATTTCAAAAAGACTTTTTCATGAGGACCTATATATCTACTATACTTTATCTAAAAATGGACTCATCAATGAGATAGATATTTAAGCATCATAATCATTGATAAAGATTTTCCCACTTTCAGTTATCCACAGATCACATTTTAATAGAAAATATCTCCTTAATAAAAATAAAGATTGTATTTTCTCAGACAAATCATTTAACTTTGAAAATAAGTAACCCTCTATTTACATCACCTCACAATTATAACAGATGATGGAAGAAAGGAAAAAATATACATACAATCCTTCTCAGATGCACAAAGTCATACCAATGTCACCTCTTAAATAAATTACAGGCATGATTTTACCTAAAGATCAAATACTGGATTATTGGAATTTTGTTGACAGTTTATTTTTGTGTATAGCCAATCTTTGATATCCAAATAATAAAGGATAACTAAAACAACTCCATACATCTAAATAGAAACACTTAGCTCTTATCTGGCTGCAATGGACATCTTAATTTAAAACTTATGAAAAGGTATGTAAAGATTAGAGATTTTAAAATAAACTATTATATGTACATAACACATATAACTAATACATCACATATATGTATTTCCAGAGGTCTGAATCACTAGGAAAGTACAAAAATAATTTTCAATGATTCTCTTGTCCATCTTCATCAAATTAAATTCATATTCCTCAGTGCTATCTCCTTAAAATGGTCAATGAAAGGGGTCAGAAGATACTCAATTTCTATAGCATGAAAAAACATAAAAAGAGACTTTTCAACACTTTGCTAAACTGAGGAACAGATTTTATTTTTCCCCAGACACTTACTAGGGCAGAAATAGAACTTAACTAAAAGGGGTAATATAACTATCTATAGATATGAATATGAAGACATGTAAAATTCACTTTACAAATAAGTCAGATTTTTATCCACCTTTACTCCTTGAGATTTTACTAAGGTATTCTTTGTTCATAGTTTTCTGCTCTTGAGATTCTTATATGAACTATGTATGACAACTCAAAACAAGAAGAGTTGAAGTGTGAAAATCTCTGAGAAGGATTAACACCCATGAATAGTCTAAGGATAAAGCTGCATATTATTCTCTACTCTACCTCAATATTTATCATATTTGTTAAAGTTAGGAAACTCTATGATGTTTAATGACAAACATGCTTCACTTCCAAATATAGCAGACATATGGAAAAATGCCCTGATATCTTGTTGGCCCTGAACTCTGTTGCATTGGAGATGAAATACAAGGGCTCTAGAAACTGCTATCAGGAAGTTTCAAAAAAGTGACTGTAAGCTACCTGAGGCTAGGGATTAGGTCTTAAATCCTACCCTTGTGTCCTTAATGACTAGCACATGCCAGGAACTTGGTAGGCACCAGGCAATACTGGCTGAGTGAATTCATAAAAAGACAAAAATGTAGAAGAAATAAGACATGTAAAATAGCCCTTATAACATATTGAGAGCCTGGTAGGGTGACCCTAGGAATCCCCAGGTAAACGACACTCGTTCTCTCAACTCTAAATGGAGTTTACTTTAGCCAGTTTGTGTAAATTTGGGGAGACTGAGAATAATGTATATGACATAAACTCATGTGTGATGTTCTGCATTATACCATATTCTCTTGTTATGTTTTATGAAGAATGTTTAAATTTCCAAAACAGTATGATGTGGCATCACTTTGTCAGGTCATGTACAATGGTACCCTTGAGGAATATTGCTAACCATTCTGCTCTGTGTCCTGACTGCCATGACCTCCTCTTGTACCATTAAATAATTTACCTGTGTTTGATTAACTCCACAATATCTGCATCTAGTCGTTCTGTTATTCTGACGCTGCTGTTGACAGTTGTTTAATACATTGGTTATGCAGAAGAAAAAGAAACATTATATATACATTTTTTCCTCCTTATAATCACAAATATTCTACCATAAGGAAGTATAAAATATACCTATGCTAAACACTAAACATTAGACAGTAATTATTCCTCATTCCTATTATCAAAGAATTGGTTAGACACATTGTTAACTATTTGATAAGGAGTTTCAAGGGAGAATAATTTAATACCAAATGATTTCTTAGTATCTATAATTTGAAATCCAACCAGTACTGAATATAAACGGTCACTAAATATTGCAGGACACTTTTCTGAAGGTCCTGTGCAGAAATTTATAGGGAGGCTTACCATCGTATTAATAAGTTTGCTACTAATAAATATAGTTAACACTAACTGCTGTTGATTAAACATTATTATGCCTGGCATTTCTAGCCCAAGAAATGTAATTGAAGTGTTACCTTTAGAACCCCCTGCTACAAGTAAATCGTTATTTAGATAGTGGGCAGATCAAAAAGATTGAAATTGAGCATATGTTTTTATCATTATGTAAATACATTTTATTAGTAAGTATGGAAAGAGTTAGCTAAATTTCATTTCTATTTGGTATCTAAATTATACATCGGATTGGCTTTCAGCTGAAGAAAGAAAACCTATATTTCCAAGAGTATCTTTTGTTATTTTTCCCTTAATTTAAGTAAAACTTAGTTTATAAAAGTTTATTTTTCCTTACAAGTATGCCTCAGCCATATAAAGATATTATATAATCAATTTTCAACTAATTATGATAGAATAGCATGCTGCTTGAGGTATGCATTTTTTAATCATAAAAATGCCCCTTAATATGTTCAGAATTTGATATTTTGAGAAAAAATAAATCAGTATATCCATGCTTGGATATCTGAAACTTTATATGTTTTTTGTAATGAAATGTTTCATAAAAAATATATATAGTTACCACTGGCATATTTTTTTTTTGTAGAGTGTTATCCTGGTCAGCAAGTTTATTTACTAGATGAATAGATCCATGACCCTGTGTGTACACTATTATGCCATACAGCTAGCTACTCATCAGGGACTTGTAGCCATTTGTGGCTTTCCTGTTCATTCTTAAATTTTCTCTCATTCTACTCTTAACTTTTTCAACTTTGGTTCTACCATCTATTTTTCCATTAAATTTTTTAGCAACTGGTAATACTCACTATACGTAATAAAATATGTGTACTGCTTCTTTGGTTTTCAGGCTCACCTGGCCACTCTGTCATATTTAAAGTTAAGAGCAAGACTTATCTCTTTACCCATCCTCTTAGGATTTTTTAAAATCAGTATAAAATCAACACAAGCACAGATTACAATTAATTCTCAGCACAGAGGTGGATAAAATTTAAATTATCTCACCACCTTAACCAGATGATGAAATTGTTAAAATTATTGATATAAGCATTCTTTTTGAATTATGTTCTTTTGTTGGTTATTTCCATGATGCTCCAATCAGTCTCAATACCTCCATTTCTTACATCTTGACACTGTCATGACATAATGAGCCCTTTGGCTCAATGTCCCCCTAAACTTCACTTGTCTGCATTTTACAGTAATATCTTTAATTTCCAAAAACTCCTTTTTCTGAGATTACTACTTTTCCTAATAGGTGCTTCTTGTTTTGTTGATATAGTTTTCAAATGTGTGTGTGTATTTGAAAAAATAAGAAAATTTGAAACAGTTGTGCTGGTCTGTCTTCCAAATAGGACAGCCCAATTTGGCATATTTTTATTGTACCCAGTGAAAACTTCATCTCCCAAATATGGATCAAGATGTCTAGCTTTTCTCTCAATTTTCATATCAAATATACAATTATAGGACTGAAATCTTAATTGCTGCTTCTCTTCACAGCACTAATGCATATACCTGTGAAACTAAACAAACAAAATAATCAGTTTAATTCTGTTTCCAGCTTTTTCACCTCTTACTTTTCTAAAATTTATTATATTAGCAAATATCAACATAGTAACTAATAAGTAATAGTTACTTGAAAAGCAATATGTATTGTTCCTATGTATCAATTCAGAATCATAAATGATCCAAATGCTAGCTTTCAGTGACATTTTTAGTGTGTTTACTAAGTGCAGATAATGTAATAAGGCCTGAAATGAACGCAAAGATATGGTAGAGTCAAATTCTATGAATTCATTGATTATAGTCTCCTAAAAATAGATACTTCAATAGCTATGATTTCAATAGTTTTTATTTTAAAATCCTCTTCAACTTTTTTTTTTCTGTTTAAAAGATTTCACTTTTCCTAAGAAAAATTAGAACTCCAGTAACTATATTGATTATGTTTTCCATTTAACTTCCCACTCCACTCACCCTCCCCCAAATACACATAACATACAGATGAAAATCAAAGCAAACATTCCCATATTTTGACTAGACTGTAATGCTCCAATTCCTCTTTGGTGGCAAGACAAAAAGCTGTGTCAGGATGACATAAAGCAACATAGTGATTTTCTGTGCTGTTTTCTAGTCTGCAAAATAATCTACACCATTAAATCTACTTCAGGAAACAAGCTATATATCACTATGTCAAGGCTAAGGATGAACAGCAAAGTGGATTCATTTTTCTGGCAGAGAAGAATATGTGAGGTATTCATTAGTGATCATGTTGTCTGAATTGTTTTTAAGCTCTAATCATTTGACTTTTTAATTTAAGTTGAAATTTTCTGCCAGCCAACAAGGCCTATCAATGAACCATAATAAAAATGTACAAGTATAATTAACAAACCAGAGAAATTCCAGGATTACTACTATCCATTGTGTTGAGCCAAAGTAATAACAAGACTACAAATAGTACTCCAGTTAATTAATTAATTAATTAATGGTTTTTTCCTTACTTAGGTATTAAACCCATTTATTCTTTGATCGTAACATACTCAATATTCTGTACATAGACTTCCTGTATTTTTGTTATATTTGATTATACTCCTATAAGTTATAGGACATTCATGAATGTTTTTAATCATAGATATTCTAGGAGCTTAGAATACAGCTGAGATTTTATGTTCTTTTAAAGTAATCTGTGAGTATTGTGTATACCTTTCTGACTTGGAATCCAGCAACAGATATTTTGAGCGCAGCAGCTTATGTCAAAGTCTTTCCTAGAAGATGACTCTTTAGAAATATTACCCAAGTAATTGCTTTCCTTAGTAACCTAGGTAAATATGTGTTTGCCAATATTATTTCCCTGTCAGATAGGTGAAAATGGAAAAATAGACACTTGTGACTCTATTCAGATGGTGAAATTTCTGTTGATATATTTTCTGTTTTAGAGCTTCTAGTTTCAAGCAACTGAACAACCTTATAATTAACTTTCACTGTTGTGACAGATCTTCATTTCTCTGTGTCAGAATTTCCCCCCCATATTCCTCCCATATAGGCAAACCTATTAATGGGCTGTGAATACACTATGAAATTGCTAACTTTGCTGTGTGGTGGCCAGTTCTATGTATTGAAGAAGTGCTGACAGCTTAAAAATGAAATCTGCTGCAAGCAGTGAAATACAACTTCACGAGTTACTTCAGTAAAATGCTTTTTGTTTTGAAGTACGTATATTAACATTTGCCTATTCTATGAAATAAACGAAAGAGATTGCATGTGCTAGTAATGAATGAAAAGTGTTATGGAGAGAGCCATGTACTGTATTGGCAGGACATGTGTTTGCACATCTTCCATGTATTTTGTCTTCAGATCCTCAGCAGGATGGTGGAGACACAAAGGGGATCAGTAAACCAGATATTGTCTTGGAAGGCTCATTTGGGAGGTATAGAGTTATTAGGTTACATTTCAGCCTCTGCTGCAGTTTGAAATTGAAATAGAAACATCAGGATGATCATACAACAGAATAACAAAGACTCTTTTCAGATATATATACTATATATATATATATACATAACATACACATATATATTTTGCTTCTATTGTTCTTGATTTTCAAATAAGTGAGTTGAGAATTTGTAAGTTGCTTTTGTATTTAGAAGGTAACAGATTTCATGACTTTGAAATGCCTCAGATTCCTAAATATTTATAACCATCTGGATACTTCTGAATGGTGAGACGTCAAAAGCAAAGTAGGAAAATAACAAACAGCTGGAACCTTGCCTCTCACCGTCCCCATCCCCACTACATAACTGAAAAACAGTGAGTATCCTAAGAGGCAAATATATATACTTATGGAGTGTCAAAATGTCCTTACAATGCAATAATTTTAGCACTTCTAGAAGAGATATGTGTATTAATTCAGAGTTCAGTATACTATAAGATATAGTACCATCATAAGCTCAATTTTATGATATCACATCCCCAATTAACTTTACAGTTGATACTTGAACAAAGTGGAGGTTAGAGGTGCCCACTCCTTTGCAGTGGAAAATTCAAGTATAACTTTATCGTTAGCCCTCTATAACCGCGGTTCTGCTTCCATGGATTCAGCCAACAGTGGATGGTGCAGTAGTGTAGTATTTACTGTTGAAAAAACTTGCACATAAGTGGGCCCGCACAGCATAATTCAAACCTGTATTGTTCAAGGGTCAGCTGGATTTAGGCACGGCTGTTTCTCAGGCAAAACAAAGCAAGCTCCAAATTAGACTACTTCCCAATACTCTTTAAACTCAAGGATAATACTAAAAGTAAAGTGCCTCAGTTCAAATATGTGTTATCAGTTACCAATATGTATTTTTAAAGAAAAAAGTCAATAAACACTAGAGAAAATTCAAAGACTGGAGCTTCTGCAATAGGTCTTTAAAAGATGCACTTGCTCCGGTTTTTATGATTTCTGTTTTTAAGTAAAATGAAGTTTACTATGGAACAGATATACAAGCTTTCATCCTCATTTATATTTATAGCATTTACATGTCTCACCCAAAGAGAAAAATACTTAGCTGGTTTGCCATGACACTTGGCACACACTGGGTCTCACACACTTAGAAGACATCTCGAATCTTTCCCATTGAACTTCAGATTTCTTCTCAAATTTTTACTCAGGGCTGCCGCAGCCAATTAATTGAAAGGAGCAGATGCTGACATTGAAACCTATCCACCCCAGATCTAATCAAATACACTGGGTGCACAAGAGCATAAGTTAAACTGATTCATTCTTAAAATAGCCAATCACTGTCACTGAACCAAAGCAATAAATAATCTAATCCAAGCGAGGGAAATGTATCTTGCTCGTTTTATTTAGTACATGGTAATACGATTTTAGTAGAGAACTGTTGGTTTAAAAATATTTGTCTGTGGGTTGGAAAACTTTTGATAAGTATTTTGAGCCTTATAATAAAAGTAATATTTACTTTCCATTCATTAGTACCTATATGCAGTGTGAAATAATACATTAAGTATCAAATATTTGTTATTTTCAGTAGTTATTTGTGATAGGGTTCTTAATTTTATGATTAAAAGCACTGAATTGTTTCTTGATATTACTTTGTACGGGTTATCTGATAACTTAAATTCCTGACAGTAATTAACAGAAATCATTGGTAAGGAGAATAATTTTGGTCACAATTGTAGTTAATATATTACACATAATGAAATAGAATTATCTTGATAGTTATTTTAAAAAAAAATTATAAATCCAGGCTTTTTTTCTTTTGTAACTGGAGGCAGTTGGTAGCCCAAAACTGATTAATTTGTGACCATATTTTGTCCATTAAGCAAATTGATGTATTCTGGTTTAGCCAAAAAATGATAATAATCTTTTCCTATTTTCCAGCAAAATTAAAACAAAGGAATTTAATTTAAAAAGGAATAATGTACTTATTTGTAAATATTTCCTTTCCAACCTAAATTCTAAAAAGTAAAAAAAAAAAGATACTTTGACTTGCTTATGTTCTGTTTTGGAATTTGGGGGGAATGTTATTTAACTCCAAAACTTACACATGATTTCCAAGACAAGATTGAGCTGTGATTGAGCTGCGAGGGTGCTGGTCTAGCTTATATATTGCTAAGCACTTGAAAGTAGGAGTGAGGCATCACACATATATGCCTCTGTGTCAAAAATTATGTCAGGAAGCGTGCAAGTGGCTGTAAACTCTTATCTGTCAGATACTTAGATGGGTTTCTGTTATGGAGCCTTGAAAGGGAAAATAATACACATGCCTCAAAACTTGTTTTTCTTTTTCTAAATGCAAGACTCAGATCTAAGAACAAACTAAGGAAACTCATTTTGAGGCAGAGATTTTTGGGAGATATTAAGAATTAGCATTGTTTCTTTTATGCCTTGGGAAGAGACATGTTGAGAAAATATAATTTGATGATTATAACCAATGTAATCTTTGATTCCACATTTGTAGCTATGCTTACTTTTATCTGTTAAACATAACTTACTTTTGATTACAAAGTAGGTCAGCCATTCAATCATATGTAAAGATGGAAACTTACATTGATGCATTGCTTAGAAATTAGCGTTATGGAGAGGAGCAGTCTTGATCACTTTAATACATATTAAACGTTCCATAGTCTGCTGTGGAAGACTTGCTTGGTTGTTGAGCAAACCTTGCTTGGTTTTGAACTTGCTTGATTGTTGAGCAAACCTTGGGCACATGTACTACATTGTCTTTACACATTTATTTTGAAATAATTATAGATTCACAGACAGTTGAAAAAAGTACAGGAAGGTCCCATACATTCTTCACACTTCTCTGTCACATTTAACAACTTGCATAAATATAGTACATCAAGAAATTTACATTTGTACAGCCCACAAAGTATATTCAGATGTCAACAGTAATATACGCGTTCATTTGTGTATGTGTGTATGTATAGTTCTGTGCAGTGTTATCAGTCAATCAGCAATCAAGATGCAGAACTGTTCTATTATCCAGGCTCCCTAGTACTACACTTTTATAGCCACGCCCCAAATACAAACTCATACACATGACAACCACTAATATGTTTTCTATCTCTATAATTATTTCAAGGATGCTATACAATTTCCTTTAGGTCTTTCCAAATTTTTGCATTTACCAATATTTCACTCTTTTTTATTGCAGAGTAGTATTCCATGGTATGGTTAACTCAGTTTGTTTAACAATTCACTGATCAAACGACATTTGTTTTCCTTTTTTGATTATTATGAATCAAGTTGCTATGAATATTTGTGTATAGATTTTTGCATGAACAAAATTTTCATTACTCAGGGATAAACGCTCGTGAGTGAAATTGCTGCTTTGTGTGGTAAACGTATTTATAGTTTAAAAGAAAGTGCCAGTGTATTTTCATGAGTGGCTGTACCACTTTACGTTCACACCAGCAATGAATGAGGGATCAAGTTTCTCCACATCCTTGTCAGTGTGTTTTTTTCAGCCATTCTAATAGGTGTTTAGTGATACTGCATTGTGGTTTTAATTTACCTTTCCTTAATGGCTAATGATATTGGACATCATTTCAAGAGCTTATGTGCTTTATGTATATCTTCTTTAATGAGATGTCTGTTCATTTCTTTTGCCCATTTTCTAATTGGATTGTTTTTTGTTTACCCTTGAGACTTGAGAGTTAACTATTTTAGTTAACTATTTAAATCCTTTGTGAGATGTGTGGTTTGCAAATAGTTTCTCAAAGTCTGTAATTTGTCTTTTCAGCTTGCTAAGAGGGGCTGTTGAAGAGCAACAGGTTTTAATTTTAGTGGGGTCAACTTTATCAACTTCTCCCATTATGCTTTTGTGCTTAAGTCTAACTAACTAACTAAATAAATCTCCTGAAGATATTTTTCCAATGTATTTTTTCCTATAAGTGTTGAGTTATAAAATTTAGGTCATTTTCAATATGTATGCCTTCAATGTGTTTTCCGCCCTTATTGCCCTTGCTAGAACAGCCAGTACTATGTTGAATCAGAGTAGTAAGAGCAAGCATCCTTAGCCTGTTCCTGATATTTGGGTGAAAGCATTCAGTCTTACACCATTAAGTTTAACATTAGCTGTAGTTTTTTTGTGGACATGCTTTATCTAGTAGAGAAAGTGTCTTATAATCCTCGATTCCTAAGTGATTTATAATGAATGGGTTTGGATTTGTTTAAATATGTTTTCTGCATCAATTGATATGGTCATAGTGAATTTTTCTATAACCTGTTAATATTGTGATTACACTTTGATTTTTGAATATTTAACCAGCCTTGTGTATCTTGAATAAATTCCAGTTGATTATCATATATAATTTATTTTATGTATTGCTGGGTTCAACTCTGTAATATTTTGTTGAAGATTTTTATACCTAAGTTCACGAGAGATATTGGTCTGTGGTTTTCTTGTTTCGTACTGTCTTTGTCTGGTTTTGGTATCAAAACAATACTGGGTTTATGAAATATGTTTGAAAGTGTCCCCTCCCCTTCTATTTTCTGGAAAAGACTGTAAAATTGGTGTTAATTCTTCTTTAAATGTTTGGTTGGTTCCCTAGAGAAGCCATCTTGGCTTGAAGATTTCTTTTTGGGGAGTCAAGTTAGTTACTAATTCAATTTCTTTCCTAGTTATAGGACTATTCAGGTTTTCTGTTTCATCTTGGTTGAACTTAGTCCTTTATTGTTCCCATTTTTAAAATGTAATTGTCTTAACTATTTCCTTTACACACATTTAACACTGCATCAAATAGTGTTATTATTTTGCTTCAGCAAAATATGTTATTAAAAACTTATGAGGAGAAGGATAGTCTAGTGCATATGTAGCTCAATGTTAACCCATACCATTATTTTTTTCTTTCTTTCAGTAACATTTTCTTCTTTTAGCCATGATTTAGGGGTTGGTCCACTGACAACGAATTCTTATTTACCTCCCTGAGAATGTGTTTACTTCTCCTTTACTCTGGAAGGATAGTTTCACTGAATATTGAACTCACAGTTGGCATTTCTTTCATTTTTGCACTTGAAATATGTTGTGCTACTTTCTTCAGACCTTTATGGTTTCAGATGAGATATCTGTTGTTATTAAGATTGGTATTCTCTACGGGTAAAGGTCATTTTTCTCTGATTGCTTTTAAGACTCTTTTTTTTGTTGTCTTTACTTCTTAATTTGGTTAATTCTGAGGTCTTTCTATGGATTTCTTTGGGTTTATCCTACGTGATGGTCTTCAGTAAGGTTCTTGAATCTGTAAGTTTATGTATTACATATTTGGAGAGTTTTCAGCACTGTTTGTTCCAGTAATTTTTCAGTTCCACACTCTTCTTCCTCTCTTTTACCACTACAATGACATCAGTATTAGATCTTTTCATGTTGTCCCACAGATCCTTGAAGCTCTATTAATTTTGCTCAGGCTGCTTTCTCTGTGTTGATTAGGTTAAATTCTTTTGACTTGTCCTAAAATTCACTGATTCTATCTTTTGTCATTTTGACTGTACTCTTGAGGCCATTTAGTGTGGTGGTGGTGGTAGTACTGTTATTGTGTTTTTCAGTTCTATAAATTCCACTTGGTGCTTTTTTCCAACTATTATTTATTTGCTGAGATTTTCTACCCTTTCAGTTGCTTCAAGAGAATTCAGAAATGATTGTTGAAACATTTTTATGACTGTTGCTTTAAAATACTTGTCATTAATTCTAAAATCTGATTCACCTCAGTATTGGTGTTGGTTGATTATCTTTTCTCATCAAATGATTTTGTTTCCTTGGGATGACAAGAGAGTTTGGATTTTATCCTGGATATTTTGAATATTATGTTAGGAAACTTGGTCCTATTTAAATCTACTATTTAACAATTGCCCTTTTAGGCTTAAGGTGTATGTTCTGGCCTTCTTCGTGGCCAGAACAATGGTTCGAATTTAATTTTCAGATCCCTTGCAATATTGTCTTATCTGCTTTATTTATCTGTGCTGCTGGGTCTCTGGATTGATTGCTGATGGTCCTACCTGCAGGATCACAGGACGTTGTCCTATCTCACCTGCAGTAGGTAGGGAGAGCATGTGGGGAGAAGTCACCAGGCTGTCTTTCACTGGTAGAAGGTTGGCAGATGCTGGGCCTGGGTCACCTCCTGCCTCTAGATGGAGACCCAGAGACACCAGGCTATACTGCCACATTGAAAGAATGGGCTCCACTGCCCTGGGTGTGGAAAGGGGCTGAGGTCTCCCTACTTGATATCTGTTGGGCTTCTCCATTCCTGGTCATTTGGCCACAGAAGCAGGCTCCTCTTGGTTTGTTGTTGATAGTTCCAAGTTGTAGGCTTCTCTGGTGCCCAAACCTGGATTAATGGTAAATAAAAAGAAAACCCAGAAAATTCACTACGATGCTATTCCTTGAATCCTGAAGTCACTACCCAGGCACCTTTGTCTTTCTAGGCTTCAGATTCCTTTTGTAGTTGTCTTTTGGAGTATTTCCTGGTTATTTAGTAGAATTTAGAAGGGAGGACTTAGGAAAAGTTAAACTACACCTTCTCATCGGGGCATGTATCATATATATTGAGGAAATGGATATACCAAGTGTGTATCCAGATTAGTAAACACACCAGCTTAATATACAACTATTAATTAGAGTTAACAACGTAGATATTCTAATTTTCAACAAATGTTTAATTTTTAACAAAGATATTGATTGAAATGGGAAGAGAACAAACGATGAACTATATAAACAGAAACTATCATCATAAAGTACAATGCATTCTCCAGGTCTCTACAATTTTGAAAGTGGTTGGGATTCATATATTTCTATTTTCTAAACCACTCATACTAAGCAGTCACCCACTAAGAGCAGAATCTTAGTATTAGATATGATGAATCTAATACCATAATTAAATTATATGCAGACTTTAGGGACTCAGATTTTCCTGAGTTTTATATTTTATTAAGTATAGACTTTTGTTATTTTTCCCCAATTCTAAATTAAGGTTGAATAGGTGGAGTTTGGAGTTTTTGATTTTTTAGTCAAATATCATTATATTAACCAACATAGGACAGTTAGACTTTCAGGTAAAAAATGCACAAAAGCTTGATAACGAATGTATTATTGGAAATTCCATTACTTATTAGGAGGTTTAGTATGAGACCAGAAAAATATTATAAGAAATATGTTAAAGTAGAAAAGGAAAAAAGGAAAAGATGTCAAGAGGTGCTTTCATCCCCACTTCAACTCACTTAGATCTTTAACTTATAAGTGAATATTATTTTGTTTTGTTTTACTGGTTGAATTCGTTAACCTAGTTTTATGACAGTGGTAGTTGGAATGTTTGAAGTCAGAATAAATACATGTAATGACTGCTTCTCAGGAATACAAAGTAACTATTGAAAAAAAAACTGCCTATATTTCATTTCTTGAAGAATTTATTTACTATAAATTAACAAGTAGTAAGATTTCTACAAATAGCATAGCATTAGATATTTTTCTTTAAGGGAAAGGTTTAAATATTTGTTTTGCTAGGTTTTCTTTCATTTTAATATTTAATTACAAATATAACTGTAATGATGTAAAGTGTCAGGAATCAGAAAATGAAAATGCTTTAAAAAGTATTCACTGGGAACTTTAGGTCCTGATGCTAAAAATTCATAGGATATTACATAGTTTTTGTATGTTGGCATGAAGAAAGGGTTAATCTGTTTGTTTTCATTTTCTCTAAAACCGGATCTTAAAATTTATGACAGATGATGGATCACAGGACTGTTATTCAAATATGACATTTAAATCACATCTCAGTTTGGAGCTTGGAATGGCTTTCATATCTTGACAAGATTGGTTATTTACAGTCTTAGCTCTATCTCTGGATTCATATGTTTGGATTCGTTCTGTATCTCCTTGAACTATTACATTTAGCTTTCTGTTTTCTTTCAATTCACTTGGAGAACTGAATTACCTAGATTGATATGGTATAGTGGAATGAAAATGTCACTGGGATTCAAGACACCACATTTTGAATCCGAACTTCACCATTTAGCAAGCGAATATGCATATCAAAGCTTTTCACCTCCCTGATTCTTACATTCCTTAACTGAAAAATGAGGGCTACAATCATTCCTGCCCTGTGTACCTCATGGACTTGTTGTGAGCATCAAGATGAGCAGAGATGATGTAAACACACTCTATAAATTATTGTATTATCATGAATGTTTGTAAAATTGTCTCCTTACCACAAACTTGTAGTTATCTAAAAAGAAAGCTTAAAGAGGCATCATGCTATCTTGAGGCATGAGTGTCACCTGGCAGAGAGTGCGTCAGAAGGCACTCTTACCATCTGTGATATGGGTCACTCACTGCCATCTTCCAATCTGTGGGCTAGTAATTAATCCCCATCAGTGACAAGAAATTCTAGTTCAACTTCTGCCTTGACTGCTTCTGCCTGAGGATCAAGGCGTTTCTTGATACCGTCTGTGCAACTGAGGTTTGCCTCATACTTCTCTCTTGACCTCTACTTTCTGCTCAAGCTTTGCCCTGGCTTTTTTTCTTAATAGATCTTTATTGGAGTATAATTGCTTCACAAGACTGTGTTAGTTTCTGTTGCACAACAAAGTGAGTCAGCCATATGCATCTACATATCCCCTCCCGCTTAAGACTCCCTCCCACCCTCCCTATCCCACCTCTCTAGGTACTCAGAAAACTATAAAACACTGATGCCCTGGCTTTCGACCTGATATCAACCAAAGTCTTATTCCTTAATCCAGCAGGCTTCAAGGAGGGCAGGTCAAAAGAAGGCAAAAAAGGAGACATCTCTCAGTCTCGTGGAATCCGTTTGGGAGGTTTCAGCTTGTGGTTTGACTTGTTTCAAGAAAATATTAGTAAAATGGCAGATTGAAAACCAGAAGTCAAGGATTAGATTACCCTCTAGAGAATTTTAGAATGTACATGTTTTCTGTGGTAAATTTGAGTACGTTATGGAAAGATAGCTCATAAAATAAAGACACTTTATCTATAAATGTAGCACCCAAGAGTCACTTCTCAATGGCAGCATTTTTTTTACTTGGCTGCCAGTGATTCAGTGGCTGAAGTAGATTATACTTATTTTCAAGGGCCAAGGTTTTAAGGAGTTTGAGGCTTATTTAGCTTACTTCAGGTAAGAATGAGAATCCATTGAAGGGAAATCATACCTGACTGAATTCAGAGGAAATAGCCCCACTGAATTCTGCAAATTCTTCTTCCAAAAAGGGGTCTGTTTCCTTCTGATATTTCAGTACTGTTGGCACATGGGAGCTCTGACCATGGCATGGGCAGTAACAATCTTGATCCCTGCCTTAATATACTTCTTGATGCTAAACCATTATTTAACTGACTTCTACGTCTTATTTCTCATTTGAAATCCACTTCCCTGATCATGACCTCATGCCTTGGACCTAAACACAACTGCCATGTCTAGGCTCACATGGAGCTCCAGGGGTTCAGGCTGAGGGGAAACAATACAGGATAATGAATAAGCATGACTGGGAAGACAGGACATTCATATCAATCACAGTTTCTCAACAAGCTGGATATACATTCTTAGGCAAGTACATCAATGACTCACCCTCGTTCCTCACTTGAAAAACAGAGGAGTTAGCCAGGATGGCTGTGGAAGTTCTTAAACATAATTAGGGGACAGTCCAGAGGTTCAGACCAAGAGCGGTGAAGTCAGACCATCTGTATTCAGTCCTGTCTTAACCAAAGGCTTATTGTATGACCTTTGCCAAATTGTTTACTGTAGATCTTTTTTTGTTTTATACCCTCTTATTATGGGACTAATATATTGAAAATATAGTGAATACTGCTATAAGCATTGGAAATACGAAAGTAAGCAAACAACAAAAAATATAGCCCCTGCATTCTGGATCCTGAATTCTACTTGGGGAAAGATGAGCAAACAAACAGTACAAAATAATTGGAGATTATTTGTTGTTGGTAAATGTTATGAAGAAAATAAGCAGGGGCTTGGAGAAAAAATACTGAGGGTGGGCCCTCATTTTAAGCAGGGGAGTTAGAGAATCCCTCTCTGAGGCAGTGCTGTTGAAGGGCACCATGGAAACTGAGAAGGAACCAGAGAAAGAATTCTCTAGATCCATAGGCCAGTAAGTGTACTTTTTAGTAAGGGTCTTGATCAGTTGGAGGAAAGGAAGAAAACAAAAACAAAAAAAACCTGCATGAATGTGGTACAAATAATAAGAGAAATTTGGAATCGTATGTAGGGATTGATTTATACAGAGCTATGCAAGCCAAGAAATGAATTTGGATTTTTTTTTTTTTTTTCCTAACTACAGGTCCATTGAAATGGTTGTGACACCATCTGATAGGCACTCATAAAACAGTGGTCTGGTTGATGTGCAGAGAATGGGTTAGGGGGCAATATCTGAAGACTGAACATCTTTAGTTAGGAGAATAGTATAATGACTTAGGACAGAGATGTTTCTGATTTAGATTAGAAAATGAGAGAGGAGATGGGGACATATGAAAGCTATATTTTTACAATATTTGGAACTTATATAACTTGATGAAAAAACATACTTTTATATTATTACTACAGATATTTACTTCATGTTTAATTTGACTGGCTATCATGTGAATGAGAAATTTCATCTTCAAAAGTTAAATACAATAATATCCTTCTTTTTAAAAATTATGTTATAAAAAATGTTAAAACCAAATTAATAGTCTCCATATAAATAAAAATTTTAAAGTGCCAGGTTGATAAATGAAGATGCAAGTGTTAAACTTAACAGCATTTCTTGCACAATCAGTCAAAACTTGTCAAAGATTCAGGAGCTATGCTTTCTGCCTGTAAATAGAAGAAAGAAATTCTAGAGTTAAACCAATTGATTTTTATTTAGTATCTCCTAAAAAAGCAATATAAGTAGTTTATGTTATTAAAAGTCCTCTTTATCTGGATAGGACTTTTTCCAGTTCACAAATTAATGGAGATTTTATGATATGGTGAGGTTTTTTTTCCCAGAGTCCTAAATTTAACAATTCAAAATGATCACTAATAATACACCATTCCATAATTTGAAGTTGAGAGCTTTGTTTTTCAATATATAAATCTGTATCCTGTCCCAGGGATGGAAAGAAAGTATGTTAGGTCTAGTCACTCTTTAAAAGACAAAGTGCTTTTCTAGCATCGTGCTTTAATTTATAATTAGTGTGCATAGTAACAAATATAATTAGGGCAGAAAATTATATCAAAAATTAAGTCTCCACTTTCAGTATAGTTAATAATAAAAAAAATTAGACATTTTTTCATCACTGATGCAGTGGTAAGGTCAGCTTTGAAGCTAAGTAAATCTGGGTTATAAACTAAGAAAATAGATATATTTCTCCAAATTAAACACTAAAAATGTAATAAACTGCTAGACTGGTTTTGTTAGTTGCTTATAATTTTAAGAAAGTTAATATTTTTATTGAATTTCATAAGTGATAGAGATGTTTATTTCATGAATCATGTTTAAAATTATACTGTCTACTACCGGTAGATCGAAAGTAGGTAAGAGGAAAAATTAACTTTTTGATTGTTGTTCAAAAACTTATTTCAAATAAATTTAACTAGCAAATGTTTTGATTTTCATTAGGAAAAAAAGGGATTTTCAATTAGGAAAAGTCAGTTATTAAGTAAACTTGCTTTTATCTGAAATTATTTTTAATGTTCTTTACAAATTTATTTTCTTGTACAAGAAGCTATTCCACTTTAATTCTAATTCTAACTTTTAAAAAATGTATAAAGAAGGCATGCTCAAAATGCATTTAAATATGTTAAAAATCAAATTCATCTTTCTACCTACTGGTGAATTTTTTATAACATGTTCTTATGTAGAGTATCTTTATAACTTTAAAAGGCATATAATAGGCAAGGTTGTTTGTTTATTTTTTTCTAAAAATTTGATCAATACCATCTAAAAGCACCTAGATATACACTTTATGTCCTGAGAATTATTTCAGAAATAAAGTATGACATGAAAAATCAGTTTGTTAATATTGAATATGGTAACTTGAAAATATATGCTACAAGAATAATAGAAGGGCATGTTCTTAAATTTTTTCATGATCTTTGCAATTTATTTTGATAACTTTTACTTAACTTTTCTAGTTTTAAAATGGAATTACAAAATTATGTATCTTATTGGGATATGGAGTACATTGTATGATAATGCATCTACCTACTGAAAGTTGGCATCCTCTATTAAATATTTAATCTAGGATATCTGATATAATAATAACAATAATAACTTTTAAACTAGCCTTGGTTTCTCAGTCAGGAAGGGTGCAGTCCAAACGATATAAATAAACGTAAACTATGACAACAGATTAAGTTCTCTACAACCCAGCATCACTGGGTCCCCAGTCCCTCAAACTTCTTTCTTCCTTTTGTCACCGTGTTGGGATATTCCATGTTTCCTATATTTCATGTTTCATGGTATGTGCTCTATAAATTGAGTTATTTTTTAACAGTGACTAACCAAATTAGGGTCTGTGTATCCATTGTTCAACTGTAAAAAACTGCTGGAACTTTCTTTTTCTTCAGGACCATAATATCTCAAATAGATATTCTCATTTCTCCCACCCCACTTTAAAAAATAATAAACTGGAATAGAATAGAATAAGCAATGTGCCCTGCCCATAGTAAAGATAGGTATCATTTGGTTATATTTTTCTTGAAGTTTTATGTGTGTGTTTCTGAGTGTGTGCATGTCAGTCTGTGTGCATGTGTATACAGTTTTATGTTTATGCATATTGTCTTGATATATAAAACATATTTGCAACCAAAATAATTAAAAAACAATATTCTAATGTGTATTTATATTCTGCCTTCATTTTTCAGATTCTCTCTTCCTGTTATTAGCATTCAGCTTAACTCTGTTCAGCCAATGTGCCTCACCCATATCAGGCCCTTAGATAAATCATATCTTCACTACCCCCTTCACACCTCCATGCTAATTTCTTTTTAAGAATGCCAGTTCCTGTTACTTGGCAAGTGCTCAAGAGAAACTATAATACAGAACGAAAACTACTGCCTAACCAAATGAATGACCAATAAGTATGCAGAACTGACCCTTTTCTGTAACTATGATTATATTGTTATACTAGACCCTTCCTAACTCTTAATTCTTCAAGTTTCTGTCTCTCAACAGCCTAACCATGGACATTTAGAACCTTGAAGTTGATATTTTCTAAACTTCTATGATGTTTTAAACCAATCAAGTAGTTAATCTAAAAATTATTTTGATATTTTAGTTTTCAAAGAATCATTTTAACCCTTCATAGTAATATATCAATACATTTAATTACTTGAAAATAACATAGTATTACTGATACTCAGAGTGGTATTATTCCCTATGAAAAGTATATTTGAAGCTGAGATCACAACAATCACAATCTCTATATACAATTATTATTACATCTATATTCATCAGTAGCTTATTATAAATGACATATTTGACAGCTTCTATATTTTATTTTAAAATCTTTTAATATAGAAGGAATTTTTTATTTACGTGCTAAGCAAGCGAAGTCAACATATATTTGTGGAGATTTCAATAGGGAGTGTATTAAAAATGGTTTTAGTGCTATTTCACTTATAATTTCAAGGAATCCATTAATCCCACAAGTTTACCCAAAATGCGAACATTTATATTATTCCAGAGCCTCATTTTTTTCTTTTAAAAAATATCCAATAAGCAAAACAGTGGCATATTTGTAGTATTGATTAAGTTCATTATACTGAAAGGCTCAGAGTAGCTATTTGACCATTGTTTTTACAGAAGTGTAGATAGAGAATGTTATTTTTAATCATGTTTTTGTAATGCTTTCACACTTTTAGATACAGGGTATACAGTGTTAAAAAACAAAATTCATTGAGCAGTTCAGGCTAAAGGCCTTTCTGTATGAATTTTCCCAATTGTTTTCTTCAACATTTTTTTTTCTTCATTTTTTTTTCTTCAACATTTTGTACAAATTTTTAGCCAGAGAAACAAACCTCATATATAATTCATTTTTCTAAAAATAAAAGAAACGCCCTTTAACTTTCACTTGGATGGTATTTCTTGTTGAAAAACAAAGCTAAAACAAAAAGGATCTGTTGCTCTTTTTATGCCCAAGGGGAGATGTTTAAAACTAGCAAGGCAACAAATGACTCAAAACACATTTAAAGCAAAATTTGAATCAACTGCTTCAAATGGAGAACAAAAGCAATTTTGTTACTTAGAATAACAGAATTAGAACTGAAAGTGTGGTAGGATTGGCACACTATGTGGTATCACACTGAATACGTATTGAATATCTAAACATGAGTTTCTATCGCTGTGATTATGTAACATATGTGAGCTATAGAAACTGGAAAATAATAACCATCCCAATTATATTATTTTAAATTAATTAATTTATTTTTTGGTTGCGTTGGGTCTTCGTTGCTGCGCACGGGCTTTCTCTAGTTGCATTGAGCAGGGGCTATTCTTCATTGTGGTGCACAGGCTTCTCATTGTGGTGGCTTCTCTTGTGGTGGAACACGGGCTCTAGGCACGCGGGCTTCAGTAGTTGTGGCACGCGGGCTCAGTAGTGTGACTCACGGACTCTACTGCGCAGGCTCAGTAGTTGTGGCACACGGGCTTAGTTGCTTCGCGGCATGGGAGATCTTCCTGGACCAGGGCTCGAACCTGTGCCCCCTGCATTGGCAGGCGGATTCTTAACCACTGTGCCACCAGGGAAGTCCCCCAATTATAACATTTAGAATAACAGTGCTAACAGACATGACTAAACAATCAAATGAAACCAATCAGGAGGAAAAAACAAAAAGTCATCAATAGAAACAAGCACTGAGAAGACATCCAGAAATAGAGTTCCTGACTGTCCTTAAAATCTAGCTCAGTGTTTATGAATGACAGATACATTAACATTCTTTCTTTTCCTTAGTAAAAGATGCTCTCAATTCAAATAGCCTGGCCTAATTAATAATCCCCATAGAGAACATAGGGGAAAATACTGAAAGCAGGCAAGCCAGAATGTATTAATACTCATCTTTCCAGGTTGGGACAAGTAAATATAAACTTGCCCTCAAGATGTAATAAGCTGGTCATTAGCACTGCTCTGCCAATGAACTGTGAGAGCTCTTCAAGTTTTTCTGGAGGGTGTTCCCTTCTGGAGGCACAGGATAGAGAGAAAAAGAACACTCCCTAGACTAACAACTTCCTTTCTGTTTCTCCATTTCTAAACTAGAAGTGATGTTTGAAGATAAAGACCTCAGAGCCCCAGCAAACACATTTAGCTGTGTCTTCAAACGTTCCTTATGCATGGGAAAATATGCTAAATAAATTCATGATGAAAATATAGAACTTGTTGTTTTCTTCCCCACTTCTGATCTGGGATTATTTTAGGAGAGCAACCTAGGTCTTAGGATAAAATATAATAGGAAAGACCTGAACTTATCTGCTTCGAAGGATCTGGAGCTTTTTGGTCCTATCATTATTCTGTGCAAAGTTAAAAATATATAAATAAAATAAAAACCGTGGTCTCCATGGTCTAAGTGTTTTTGCAAAAAGATGGTGCCTATGTAAATAAAAGCATCCTATGTGTGGCTACAGAGTGTTGTTGAGGGGTCACGTAAGGTTCCTCTGTATCCACACATCACAGCCACAGCCATATTTTCTTTAGTCGGGGTCTCTCCAGCACATATTCTCTGTGCATGCAAAAGTTCTTTTTCAGTTATTATGGAGTAGAAGTGAAAACAGGCATTTAAAAAATGTTTAAACATTTCCTCTGGCATGTTTCAGGCTTTGCTGTTAGCAAGGATTCTTTAGGGAGCCATCCGTTTGCAAATGATTTTCCAATAAGGCTTATGAAAAAAAAATCTATCAAAACATTTAGGAAAAGTGGAACAGGCACCCACTCGGTTAATCCTCATCCTTAAGAGAGGGATATTTAGGTCTAGAAATGTGAAGTGCAGCTGAGGGTTGTATATAAACTCAGACTTATTCCACCACCACGAAAGATGGAAAAATAGTCCAACACATTAAAGTCTTCCCCAAATCTAATATCCCTGAAATCATTTGTTCTTTCTTCCTTTAATTCATTCTTTTATTTGTTCATCCTTTTATCATATTCGTTTAGAACCAATTTATACCAATTGTCATCCTATGAATTAGG
Organism: Balaenoptera musculus; assembly: GCF_009873245.2. NCBI lineage: Eukaryota > Metazoa > Chordata > Mammalia > Artiodactyla > Balaenopteridae > Balaenoptera > Balaenoptera musculus. The sequence continues at coordinate 16,596,157 of NC_045787.1, read as the reverse complement.
ATTTCACAGTGGGGGAAGTAGTCCCTGCTCTCATAGAATTTATTGGAATTAGATGTTTAAAACTCACTACTTACTTAGATGGGGAAGAAAGCGAGAGAAATAGGCTTGGGAAGTGAGGTGAGGAAGATCAAAATTTAAGATGTTATTAGATACCCCTGTAGAAATGACATGTTGGAAGTTGAACATTTAGTCTAGTTCAGGGATAGATCTATGCTAGAGATAAAGAAAAAAAATTGGTGAGACAATAATATATGTTTGTTCCTTAAAGCCAGGAGAATACATAAGATGTTTTTCCTAGGTGAAAAAATTAGAGGTCCAAAAACCAATCTTCCTCAAGGTGTTGAGGCATCAGAAAGAATTTTTTTTCTTCCATTTAAGACCTGTAAAAGTGAGAGATAAAAAAGTTAGTTCTAGATATGTTAGGTTTTTAACTAAAGTTGAAGTTATTTTGACAGCTGAAATCACAACGGAGATTAGATTGAGAAGACATAAAATTATCATTGAAGAATCCTGTATTTGAACTAACAGAATCATTATGTGAAGGATTATGATATTCTTAAATAATTCTTAAATATGACAAAATTAGTAATGTAATTTATCTAAATGCCATACCCCATGTGAGTTCATTGGCATGGTATGTCTAATGCTATTTTTCTAGTTGAATATTTCAGTATTTGAGTATGTAATATGTGTTGAGATGCAATACATGACAAAGCCTTGATCAAGTGTTTATTCTCAGATAATATGGTTTTCATTCTTAGGTTTTTTATTTTTCCCAGATATATTTTTATTTTTTATGTGTTTTGAATTGTTTCTGTTATTAAACTAGAGAAACCCCTTGAGGTCTGGATTTTTGTTTATTTGTTTTACTTTTGACTTGTTTAGCTTTTTAAAACAATGACCACCATGATCTTCTTCAACTACATGATGGATCTAGACATGATACAAGCAAGGTCTGTTTTAGGAGCTTAATGGTAGAGTTGTGATTGGCTTTCGTGCAGCTTCTTCCCTTGGCCAGCACACTTGGCCTTTCGTTATCAAGCTGCTCTGAACTCTTTGCGCTGATTACCTTACTTTTTCATTTCTCTTCTCAAGCACAAGCGTCCCTGGGAGCTTTATGGAATCTCTCAGATGGTAACCCCCTGATCAATATTTCTTCCTTAGTTGATAAGATTATAATACATGAAATGCTACTACGGAAAATGTAGGGAGGGCTTCTCAATCATTTTCACATTTCCATGGACTGAGAGGGAGGGGATTTATTATGTTTCATATTGGGTATCCCCTATTCCCCAATAATTTTCCTTTGCTTTAGTTTCCTTTACTCCTGTTTTGTCACTGTGCTTCTACAGCATGTATGCATGTGTGGAGACAGTATGAAAATGCAGACTATATAAATAAATTTGACTGATTCCAAACTTACAGAAAGAGTGCAAATAAGAGGTAGGGCTTAGGCTACAAAACTCAGCTTAAGGTAGTCACATTAGCATACTGAAATGTAAAGCTCTGACATATTAGGGCCTTTCTTTATTTAAAGGTGCTTGTAAATCATCTTGTAAATCATGCATTAAATACAATGCAGGTGATTCCCAATTTCTGGGTTTCAGAATCTGAAGAGAACAGTGCTGAGAACTGTTGTTCATTAATTGACTCATCCATTTATTCATTCCATAAGTAAGTCGTACATGCCTACTCTAGCTGAGTTAGAAAATCAGGTTCCCTGATTTAAACCGAGTAGTTTATGCGTACTTATAGAGACCTAACATATATGTGCCCAAATTAAAAACTGATGGGCAAAGCAAATTGTAAATGCCCAAAAATGCCCAAACAGTGTTTGTAATGCTTCCTTTCTACTCTAGGCTGGTGCCACCTAAATATTCATCCCTACTCCCAGTACCTCTTGTTATCGATGCCCTAGGATCCCTTTTATACTAATATATCTTCCTTCTTATGGCCTGCTCTCACTTCCACAGAAAATGAGCCAATCCTTTGAGTCAGTGTCTTTGCTAATGCCTGTTGCTTCTATGTGTACAGGAGCATTCTGCTACTCAAATGTAGAGTGAAACATTTAGGTGCTATCAAGAGCTATGTCTGATGCCAAACTAAACCTAAATGTTTAAGTAACTTGATTCATAGACCTATATTTTGAGTTGTCAAGTACTGATGAAAGGAAGAATTGGAGAGTGTTTGTCACAAAGTTGGAAAAGGGCCTTTTTTCTTTTTCATCGATCATAGAAAATATGAACGCATGTATACTTGGCTGGCCTAGGGATTTGCATTGATTATAAAAAGTTAGAAAACATCTTTATAGTGTTGAATGGCATTCCAAGGAATATTGGATACTCACTTCCACTATATAATTAAGGATGGGCACCACTTGTTTATGAGGCTGAAATCTGAAAAACAATAGAAGAAAAGTGCTGTAGCTTTCTTTCAACCCAGTTTCGAGTTGAAAATTGCCAGTGACTAAATTTCTTCAGCTGTACCGTGGGATAGTCATTCCCAGCCACAAGGCTGTAGTGAAGATTAAGCAAGATAACTCATGGAAAGAGCTCTGCTGAGCCTGGCAACTCAATAAACTTATTGACTGTTCACTAACAGATCCTGAGTTTCAAGGTTTGCATTCAGCTGACAGATGATTCACTGCAATACCAGCTTCAGGTTCTTATCTTCCCAGGCCCAGACCTGCGTCTCTTCCCAGTGTTTTGCTCTCTTTTGCTATTCTTAGCCATTATTCATTTCTTCCTTTAAAAAGATTCTGTCGCTCACATGTGAGTATCATGTATCTCAGCACATTCCATTCTGTGTTCTACAGAACATTTAGGAAAATAGTTCATTTTTCCATGTGAAATTTATACAGTGTTTGACAATTCTAAATCAAATACAAAAGTAAATAGCCTTGACCATGTCTAGGATTTCCATCTTTTATTTTGTTTGACAAACTCATATAATTTTTACATGAAGCTTTCTGTACCGGGCCCTCTTGTAAGTGCTTACAAACATTAATTCATTTATATCAATAGTTTCTAGTGCTGGAAAAAAAAATACCTTGGTGAGCAGCATATTTATTAAAATCCAGTTTCAATAATATTTATTTTAAATATTTGGGTGCAATTTAATTCAGTGTAAGTGTCTTTGGACTTCAACCATTGAAAGCCATTGAGGTTCTTTACAAGTAATCTGGAGAAGCTTTTGCCCTCCTCACAGTGTTTAGGTATTGCTTGAGCTTCTCCATGGCAATAAATCATGCAGCATAGGGCCTGGCATGCTGTGTTCTTAGGAGCTCTGCATGATCAAAGAACAAGTTGTGTAAATAGATTTATCTCAAATAAACACGATAAAATAGAATGGATTTAATAGACATGAAATCTCTTATAGGCTTAGTGGCCAAGTTCTCTGTTTAAAGGTTCAGAATCATAATAAAGCAGAATTAAGAAAAGGCATGCCATCTTCTGGGTCAGAGATGGGACAGAGGCTTGCAGTTTATTTACGAGCTCAATAAAGAAATGTGTACATCATATAAATTGTTCAGTATTCTAGGGATAAATTGAGACTCGATTTCTCAAGAGTTTCTTCATCCATGTCAGATTTGTAATTTTTCCCCTAAAAAGAATTTTTTACACATAGTCTCGACAAAATTGCATTCCTTCATTAGAAAGCAGCTAACCTGCAATGGTATTCATCAAAATATGATTTTACTAAAATAATACATATCAGTAATTTTTCTTATCTATGTTTTCATACTTTGTTTCAGAATCGTGTATCTTCAATGTTAAGGGAAATATGTTATTATTGCTAAGGTATCGGCTGTGTTTATATATTTAAAGAGTCCATATAAGTTAAGAGTTTAGTGTCTGGAGTTAGAGACTTCCCAAGTTGAACTCAGTACTCCACCAAGCCTGTTGACTTGGGTGAGTTACTTAACCTTTCCTATAAAGTGAGAATAAGAGTCAAAACTGCCTTATAGAGTCTTGCGAGGATGAACCAAGTTATTACATGTTAACTATTTACCGTGCTACCTGGAACATATTTGGGGAAAGAATTCTATATTAGTCTCTCATGTTTCTGTACATCTTCTGAGCAAGAAAGCATTAGCATCCATATATAAACCACAGATCAGAGACAAAACAGAGGTAGAACCATAGATCACAGAGATCGAATCTCTCTTCAAGAAAGAGAAAAGATTTATTTCCTGAGCAGTATAATAAAGATAATGTCTCTATCCTGGGGAAAGACTGAGTGTGTCTTCTAGGAGCTAGCTTTAAAAGATTGGGGTTTTCTAAACTTGGGGTCCTTTAGGATGTGTATGCATGTGCAACATACACGTGAGCTGTTTCTCATGGTCCCCATGGCATCTGTGGGACAAGGAGAACTAATGTGAACATCAAGCTTATGCAGCCTGCTGAGTAATGATGCCTTTTGTCTCTGAGTTGGGAATTCCATGTCATATGCCACTATTTATAAAAAACTCGTAAGCAGGTTAATTTAGCTTACAAGCAGGGTAAAATCTTAAACTCTTCAGTTATTGATTACATGATTAACACTCAATAACCACTAGTAGTTGTTGTTATGACTATATATTCTAAAGAAGTCATAACACAAGAAATACTCGATATAAAACTCCCAACACAGGGCTTCCCTGGTGGCGCAGCGGTTAAGAATCTGCCTGCTAATGCAGGGGACACGGGTTCGAGCCCTGGTCTGGGAAGATCCCACATGCCGCGGAGCAACTAGGCCCGTGAGCCACAACTGCTGAGCCTGCGCGTCTGGAGCCTGTGCTCCGCAATAAGGGAGGCCGCAATAGTGAGAGGCCCGCGCACCGCGATGAAGAGTGGCCCCCACTTGCCACAACTAGAGAAAGCCCTCGCACAGAAACGAAGACCCAACACAGCCAAAATAAATAAATAAATAAATAAATTTTAAACAAACAAAAAAGTATATACCTTAAAAAAAAAAACAAAAAAAAAAACTCCCAACACTATCAAGACCAATAGTATGCCAATTAACTAAAATAATCCTGCAGCATTCTATTTAATATTTGTTTTTCTTTAATGAGTGAAACAATTTTCAGGTTAATCAGATTATGGTCTAGCCATTTGGTTCCTTCATTTAAATATGGCCTTATTTATGCATATGTTTTCTATTTTGAAAATAAAAATTAATTTTATATCATTTTTTAAAGAATTAATTTGATTCCTAGCCATGAAATTTTGAAATCCCTAGGCACCTCTTCTCCAAAAGAAAAACAAACAAAAATACAGGAAACAAAAAACAAAAAACAACAGTAAGTAAAATTTGGAAATTGAATCACTGATTTTCATTTTGGTAGCACAAGAAAGCCTCATGCTATACCAAATCTTTTGTAGACTCATTATATAGAAAATAAAGCAATAAAATCATACTTGAGAGTCAATTTTATTACCTATAATTTGTATAGTCATTCAATTAGAAAAATGAGACTGTTTTGATTGATAATAAAAGTTGAAAACCGGGGTTTGTGAACAGAAATGTTTGTCTTATATTAACTTCAGTCTCCAAAGTATCCTTTTGCTTTGTTTTGTTCTGCTTTTGCAAAATTGAGAAAACTGTGATTACCAAACATAACTAATTACCTGTCGTCAGTGTTTTAAGACCATACTTTGCAAACTCAGGATACCCTTCAATTAAACGGGGATGGTTGAAGGAGCTTTATTCTGAGGCCAGCACAAAAGTGAGTTAACAATTAATTTACAGTGAATTAATGGTTGCCCACATGCTAACTTGGTATAAAACATATTTGACATTTTATTTTCATTACAGTTTTAAAATTTTTTAAAATATCTTACAAATGAAATTAAGAGCAAAGATTTATTGAGTCCCTAAAGTTTCTCCAAGTTTTGGCAGAATATATTTTAAATAGAGAGAGCGAAATAGAGCATATGGGAAATATTCAAGACGTATTTCCCTTGAGGAGTGTCGACTGCTTGCTTTTAGATTCCTAGGTTCTGCATGGGCGCCCCAGTTCTTTTCGGTTACCTGCTCTGTTCTCGTATGCTCACCAGCCACCTTCATCTATGTTACCTCTTTTTTTTTTTTTTTTTTAATTAATTAATTTATTTTTGGCTGTGTTGTGTCTTCGTTGCTGCGCGCGGGCTTTCTCTAGTTGCGGCGAGCAGGGGCTATTCTTCGTTGCGGTGCGTGGGCTTCTCATTGCCGTGGCTTCTCTTGTTGCAGAGCACGGGCTCTAGGCACACGGGCTTCAGTAGTTGTGGCTCTCGGGCTCTAGAGCGCAGGCTCAGTAGTTGTGGTGCACGGGCATAGTTGCTCCGCGTCATGTAGGATCTTCCCAGACCAGGGCTCGACACTTGTCCCCTGCATTGGCAGGCGGATTCTTAACCACTGCGCCACCAGGGAAGCCCTATGTTACTTCTTTGCTTCCTGTATTTAGCTGGATTTTAACCTTATATTAGATGATTCCTAACATCCAATCAAAATTTAAAGTGCTATAACTTCAAGAACGTGAACAAAAGGAGAAAAAAAATAGAAAACAATGCCAGGGGATATTTTGAAAATAGGTAAACCTGAGTAGGGGAAGAAAGGAGGGAATATATGCTGGATTGTTGATTTAGGGAAAAGAATCCAGTGTCAAGAGAGCATCCTTCTGGAAGTTTACTTACCTCTCCTGTAATTGTTTCTCTCATCAACTAAAGATACAGTTTTTTACTGTTAATAAGTGTTACAAGGTCATGTTTGAAAATACATTGTATTTATAGCTTTACTCAGTGTATGAAAGTTATGTTCCATAGAATAAAATGTAAACCAACTATGGCAATGCCCCCAAGAAAATAATTATTTTATAGTTTCACTATAAAGCACACTCATCTTGCCTGTTCAGCACATAACACAACTCTTACAGCTCCTGTGTCTCACTGGGGGCTGGTGTGGCACTTTTGATCTGCACCCAGTTTTCCACGAGAGGTGAACAACAGCTTTAGGTGCTTATCAGAATTTCTGCAGTCTAAATATGAAGCTTTCACAAGCTGTCCTTTTGAGAAGAGTACATTGTGATAGAATAGGAAATCCTTTAAGTATGGTTTCAGATTTTTAAAGGGTTTTGAGCATGATATCTAGGGCTTTACAAATAACTGCATTGTCAGTTATATACTATCCAGTTCAGCTCTTTGGCCCGAGTTAGATATATGTGATAAAGAAGTACAGGGAGCAAAGACTCTCCAGCTTTTTCATAATTGTATTCTTATACTTTCATTAGAGTCCAGAGTCTAGAATCATAGGCTGGGTTCATCTGGACCTGTCAGTTGGAATGCCTGTACATGGCCTTGTCAAGTGACTTGGGCTTCCTTACAACATGGCAGTCCAAGGATTTACATCAAAGGGCTGAAAGAGCAGAGAGGAAGTTGCTTAGGCTTCTCAGAACTAGACTTGCAAGTCAATTCCACTGTACCCTATGGGTTAAAGCAACCAGTCTGCCCAGAGCCAAATGGAGGGTACTTTACTACTGAAGAACTGCTACAGAATTCATATTAAAACTGCCACCCAATCTAAATTAAAAAAAAAAAAATTGAGAAGGGATCGCTTGCCAATGGCTCAAAACTATAGCAGTATATAATTAATTTGGGGTAAATCAATTTTCTCTTCTTCCTCTAAAAGTATCTCACAATGAAGGAGCATCTTGGGTATTTTTAATGATACAAAGAAAAAGATGTATAATGCTGTTTTTTTTTGCTCAATTTTTTGATTCCTTAATAATTATTCATGTATTCTTTAGAAGAATAACAGGAAAGTAAATGTTTCAAAGGCTAGTAAAATTAAACACAAGGAGTTTAAAGAGTTTAAACAAATTGCCCAGGGTGAAAGAACAATTCCCAGGTAGAGAAGTAAGATTAAAAGTAAATTCACCAAAGTAGTACATAGCATCTCAATGATTTTACATTTTTCTATCACAAGTCAACAAGGATCTTGTGAACAACAGACAGAGGGAGGAGGTTTGGGTTGATTTTTATGTCAAAAACTTAGATCTGCTAGGATCAAAGATAAAATACTAAGCTTCACAATAGCATTGATGCTTATAATAGGCTTGATCTCCTGTAATAGCCTCAAAATTCTTTAACTGAAAAAAGTTTGATGCTTCTATATTTAGCATTTGGGAACATTTCGATCATTTTTTAAAAGCACCATTTTGTAGTAATTTCAAGCTCATTTAACCATATCACAACCTGATAGAGAGAAGTATTAATATGGCCCTGGTTGACCGAGCTAAAGCAGAATACACATGAAAAATGAATAGAACAAGAAATGTTTTTGTTTATACTCCCTTGTTGAACTATTTCCATTGGCAGTTTTAGATTAGACAAATACGATTAATTACTACGAATGAAAAAAAAAAAACTCTCTCCTTGCAAAGTGAGATTAGTTGTGACAGTTCACTGAGAGAAGAATTGCTCGTCTGTGAAATTGTGTTAATTCAGCAGTACGCACCATCTTCCACCCTTTCTACCTTCACACTCCTAGAAATGACCTGTCATTGGTATTATCTTTCTCCTTAATAAGAGCCAGAGATAAATATGATAGGCCTTTACTCTAGCCAGTGGTTTTCAAATGTTTTGGTTTCAGAACCTTTTAATACTTTTAAAAATTATTAAAGTCTCTAAAGAACCTTTCTTTGTATGGGCTTAATCTATTGATTTTTTTGTATTAAAAATTAAAACTGAGGAATTTTTATATGGGAATTTTTCTCTTCACACTTTATTACCAACATAGTTTTGAAAAATTATCTTTGCCAATTTAATAAGTGAAAAATCTCTTGTAGTTTTAATTTTGAATTTTTCTAATAATGACTGAAGTCCCATGTCTCTTCATAAGATTCTACATTTATTTTGTGGTGACATCTTTATATTCTTTGCATAATTTTATATTGAGTTTTGAATTTTTCCTTATTTTTTCAGGAATTTTATATGTTTTAAGATAGTTAACAATTTGTCCATGAGATGAGCTGCAAATGTTCCTCTGGTTTATGTTTTGTTGTTTTTTTTTTATTGGGGAGAGATTATTATTATTATTATTATTATTATTATTATTATTATTATTTTTGTTTCTTGGTTTATGTTTTTACTTTGACTTTATTTTGTTGTTGTTGCTTTTTATGCATATTTATCTTTTACATACTTGGATTTATCAGTATTTTCTTTTGTATTTTCCAATTTATAATCATTATGTTCTTTCTGACTTCAAGCCACAATAGTTTCTCCTTTTGGTTTGTCGAGTGCGTTTTTTTGTATATGTCTAAATTTTTGGTGTCTCCAGAATTTATTTTTGTATCATGTTTGAGGTGGTAACTTTATTTTTTTCTAGATGACTAACCAGTTCTCACAACATCATTTTGAAATGATTTACCTTTTCCCCATTGCTTTGAAATGATATTTTAGTCTTGCACTGAATCCCCCTATGGTTGTGTGTGTATGTGTTTACTTTGTTTTCTGCCCCTTACTTTCAGAGATGAGAAAAATAGGGTTATATATCTTGTCTAATATGTATTATTTGATAAAGACCAGTTTTTGTGAATATACTCTGGACAAATGGTGATTTTAGAGGAGTCAGTGGTAGTGACAGCAATGGTATTAACTGTATAGCTAGGACAAAGACTGGTGCCTCTTAATATCCAGTCTATAAGCTATACTTGTTCCCTGGTACTCCATGAATTGTCATCTCTTTCTATTTCTGCTTATTCAAAATGGCTTAAATTAAATGATTAGTTTTCTTGTAATTTCTTGATATCTCAATTGTCTAATGAAAATCAGAGGCAACATAGGATTTTCTATAGGATATCATGAATCATAACTTTCAAATTTCAAAAATAGCAAGATTTTTAACCAGAGAGTTATATTATGGTACTGCAAATATCATGGTATAGAAAATATTTTCTGATGTTGTGTCTGTAATTACTTTAGAATGGGTTTTGAGAAAGAAACTATAATCATAAAGTGACCTACCAATGCAGAATTTGCTGTTTATTAAGCCTCATTGTTCACTTATAATATAGTAACTACTGTTCTCTGAATGTAGTAGAAAAGGGAAAATAATTAACATAGAGGCACTTCAGTATGCTTGGTCTCTTGTAGGCCTATTTCTTCTTTCACTTTTTTGTTTGTTTGTTTCCATTTGTGTATTGGAAAACATAACCCAGAAAATCAGTTATAAGTCTATACTTTGTAATGATCTCCTCATCTTTATATTCAAACCACCATTTTTTTGCTCATATTGGATCAGAACTTCAAATATGTAGTCAAAGTAGAAATGGGTGTCTTGTCTTCCAGCAAACCATTTGACATCTGCAAAAATTTAAATAGGATAACTAGTCTACCACCACAGACAGAAACTTTACTTAACTTTACCTAAATAATGCTTTTGAAGAATGCTCTGATTTCGATAAAGTAGTTGTAAAAAAAGTTAAAACTTCTCACCTCATTTATTTAATCATAAGATTTGTTCATTATCTATCTTTATTTTGGAGTTGATTTTTTTTTTTTTTGGAGGACATAGTGCAGCTGTTAATGTACTACTGAACGAACAAATGGGATCTCTGTGTTTGTGGGAGGACGTGAGGTCCATGTCCTTCTGTTACACCATCTTGATCCCAATCCTGGGATCTCTGTGATAATCCATGACTATGAGTCTTGATACATTAGGGTAAGACTTAAGCACATGTCATGATAGATTATATTTACTAATTTACAGAGAAATTATTGTGGCATGAATTCTTTCAAAGGTTTTATGTAAGACAACAGAGTTTTAAACCTTTATTTCTTATATATGAAATAATTAACTCTGATGACAGAGTGCAATAATATCTAATCAGTAAACTCTTCATCATTTTTTAAGGGTAAATGTGGATTCACATTATCTAGGAGTGTATCAACTTGCAACAGTCAAATCATTGTCATATTGGAAGTTATTTATTTTCTGAAATCATCCCATTTAAAATCAGTCAGGCTGACACTAACATATTTTGACAGAATATATTCATGCCCTCGCACACATGCAAGTTTTCATCCATACATAAAATTCTCCTTATTTGAAAGATGATACTAGAATATTAAGGTGCACATCATTTTAGAGAATTATGATACAGCCTATTTTCCTATACAATTATGAGCTCCTGAAGAATTTCTCATACTAGTATTTCTTTCACTTCTTACTTCTCTCTTTCAACTACCCAAGGATTAATATATATTAGTACTTGCCCATCATAGAGGCTTCATTCAAATTTGTTGAGTTGCAACATAGAGCTAAATACGAAAAATGAAATTTTGACCACATTATGTAATGCATTATAGTTCAGCAAGTATTTTTTTTATCAACTTGTACAATCTTTCAGGTAATTAGGAAATGTGACAATAAATAATATAGGACCTTTCTTTCAAAGAACTTATAATACTAAGTTCTTGCCTTAATCTGATATGTATTAATGTGCATCTGTATCTACTGGTTCTTGTTGACTCATGAGAGATAAACTGAATGAATATCCCTGGCTGCCTTTATATAAAAGAAGTTGCAACTCAGAGACATTTTCCAATGCTCATGGCCATTAAGTGGAGGCAGAAAAATGCAAAACCAGGCCTTTTAAATCTTAACCTAAAGTCTTTCTATTCTTCTAGACTAGCTCACAATTAGGGAGCTAAGCCCTCCAGTTGCTTAACATTGTTTAAATCTTTAGGATCATGATTCTAAAAGAACGTGCCAATATGATTTTTAAATCCTTACTGCAAGAAAAATGAAATGAGAAAAACATGAGAATGATGAAAAAATGAGAATGAAAAAAAGCCCAGAATTTGACACAAGATTCCCTGTTTTTTAAAGCACATAGAGAAGTGAATTCTAGTCACTGTGTCTCAATTTTCTTTTAAAATCCACAGTGCATTTGCGAACTCTTAAAAAAAAAAAAAAAGCAATGATAGTTGTTAAATGTCACCATGAATCAGTTCGATGAAACTGAAAAAGAAATGTTATCATGGGCCTAGTAAAATGAAGTTAAAATGCAGACATAATATATGTTGAATTCAGTCATGCAGCTGATGGATTATTCTCAAAATACTTTGGGGACATTTTAAAGAAATGTGGATTGTGATTTCCCTGATCATTAAATATACTATTTTAATAGAATATTCATTAAAAAATTGCTTATCGGAACAATGCCATCTTGATTAACATGTGCATGGTACATAGCTCTATACTTGTCCTTGGCTGTAGAAACAGAATTCTTAGCAGCAAATTCTGTTGAAACCATGTATGTAAAATATCCAAGTTAAACAAAGTTGCTAGGTTTGTCTTATATATTGGATGACAAGATCAAAAAATCAAATGCTGTACATAGACTTGAATGATTATAAGAACTTAACAAAAATAAAATTGTATAAGAATAAATGTGGAATCTGGATTAAAAAATAATAAAACAGATACTGTGTGTCTAAGTTTCAGACACTATTTCAGGGACTTAGACTACATCAGTGACATATAGGGACATCTGCCCCTATATTCGTGAACCATGGATCTGCTCTTCTACCTGGCAGACACAGAAAATAAACAATAAGCGTATCGTACACTATTTTGAAAGCGATAGATAGTGTATGGGGGAAATGTAGAGAAGAATAAGGGGATCCGGGTTGCTCCAAGGGTGAGCTGTGGAGCTGCAGGCTGCAGTAGTAAATACCAGAGTCAAGAGGTATCTCACTGAGAAGGTAGGGATTAAGCAAGAACTTGGACAAGAGGAAGAAATAATCCCATGTGGCTATCTGAAAGAAAAGTTTTCCAATAGAGGAATAGCTAGAGTCGGGCTTAAGAGAAGGAACATAGACCTGGTGAGTCCCAGGATTTGCAAGGAGGCACGTGGGGTGGGTATGGAGTGTATGGTGGGGATTATAGCAAGACAGGATGTCAGAGAAGCAACTGGAGGTCAGATCCTCTAATGCCCTGTGGGCCAGCATGAAGGACTTTTGGCTTCTGATGGTCTTCAGCTAAGGAGTGATCTGATCTGATTTATGATTTAAAGGGATCCCTGTAGCTGCTGTGTTAAGATTAGACCAAACTGGATACAGTGGAAGCAGGAAAATTAGTTAGGAAGCTACTGGGTGATGTGAGAGAGAGATTAGTCAATGATCCCTCCCTCCAATATGGTGGCCTGAGCAACTTGAAGGATTTAAGATGGATATATCCGTAAATCATTCCAAAGTTTAACACAGGGAAAGAGTAGTTTGTGGAGTAAAATCAAGTCATTTAAAATCTTTTAAAAAAGATTGCTGTATTTACCATTTGAGAGTTCAGGAACAAAGCTTGGGAAACAAAAAGGGCAGGAGGTAAGGACAATATTTGGGGCAATTTGAGCTTCTGAAAAGGTCAAATTTAATTGCTAAAAAGGAAAGAGGGCAACTGAAGTGGATCTTGTGCAGACAGATAGAAAGGAAGCAGCCTGGGGTCTCATACTTCTTAGGAGAAAGAATTCAAAATTCTAATGAGGGAGGGATGGAGGTAGATCAAAGAGAGTCAACTGAGAAATGATGGGAAAGACCAGTGGAAGATACGGTGTTTTTCAAAAGAAAATAAATAAAGGAGTCTCTAAAGGGACTAGGAAATCAAAGGCAAACTTAGGCAAAAATGCCAATTTTTTTTTTTTTTCCTTAAGAGAAAGCAGTATATTTTAGAGCAACATCAAAGCTCTCCTCTACCACTGATTTTCTAATAGGGTGTTTACTATCCTTTTAATAGACACAGATGCTTCTTTCCTTATGGGACTCTATGACACAGGGCATATAAGTGATTTTTATTCGTTCCTTCAGATAGGAAAAAAAGAGCCATTAAGACTGTAGTAGGGAAAAACTAATTTCAACAATATTACCATGAAAAAAAAATTAAGTGACCATCTTCAACTACTATAGTACTCATTTTTGGCAGAAAATGGGATTGTGTCTGTGTGCGTGAGTGTTTCTTTCCAGCTATTATGCTGACTTGCTGTTTGTTGTTTCTTGTGGCACATTCCTGAACCCTAAGGAATCCTGTATTGCTATGTCCTCAAATAAGCATAAAATTCAAATTGCTTTTATTGTTTCTGATATTCTCTACTATCTTACCAGCTAGCCATTTACATTTTTAACTGCTTTTGCCAACAGCAAATCATACAAAAACTGCCAGAAGATTTAGTAGTGTGCATGTAGATATAGTTCGATAGATGGATATACCTAAATAAGAAAATAAGCAAACATATCAATGTCATGCCAATTGCATTTTCTTACAGGGAACATGGGGCGTGACTGGGCAGAGTATATAGCTGTATACAATTGATCTGGGCCCAGATAGTTTACATTACTCTAAAACTGTAAAAGTGTATCAGGATATTCCTTTCTTCCCCACTGACTACACAGTTTCATGTTATTTTGTATCTCTTTTGAACCAATTTAGTCATCGGTTTGCTTCCGTCATTCCTAAGTAAATTTTGGCACACGTTCACAACCTATTACACGATAGAGGTATTCTCAATATTTTGAGAATCATACTTGGACAGTTTTAAATTTCCCTCATATCATTTCTTACCCTGCTTTTTCCAGTACATATGCAGGCAGTTTGGGTTTTTCCTGTCCCTTCATCACCCCAATTCCTTCCCCATCCTCTAAACCTGCAAACTCCTAGTCTAATTCAGGGACAAGAGAAAGAGCCACCAATGATGGCATAATTTCCTTGGAAAAATTGAACATGTTGAGTCAGATGCTTCTCTAGAATTTCAGATTTGTGGCCTCTGCTTGTCTCCTCTCCGTCTCAGCTCAGCATCATTTCTTTTTTTCAGATGGGCATCATGTCTAATCTACACATGTATAACTATTAATACCTCTGAAGAATTACTTTCTAATCTTACAGGCACGTACTCCCAACTTCCTTCTATCTTCTCTCAATGCCGTTGACACCAGTTCTCTGATTTCAGACCCAGGTTGCCAACAGGATAGAAAAAGGTTTTTGTTTGTTTGTTTTGTTTGTCTGTTTTTGTGTCATTGATTTTTTTGTTTTGTTGTGTTTTGATCTATTTAATGATGAGAGTCCAGGCAAAGTCAAGGTCACTGAGAATTCAGAATCCTGGGAACTCATGAACATTTTCAATAAATATCTCTAATTCTTCTGTTGCAAGTTTAATCTCTCTTTCTTTCTTTTCCTCCTTTTCTCCCTGACTCCCTCTCTCTCCTTCTCTTAATTCCTTCTCAGAAACACTAGAATAATGATTATTTCAATGGATCCATTTTTATTTTTTTCTTTCTAGAATCAGAAATTTCGTAAGGAGAATCACAAACATTAATCTTTCCTTTAATCTTATCATTTCACTTCAATTATTCATATTTTTACATATGTGATTGTAATAGTGTAATAGTAATTTTACATATGTGATTGTAATCATTGTAATAGTGATTAATATAATGAGAGCCTGAGTTTCTTCTAATGTAAAATATAAAAGTATCTTGTGTACACGCTCAGTACATCAACTTCTGCTTTTAAGAAGTCTGTACCTCTTTTCTGTCATTTCACTCAGTTCCTTTCTTTCCACGGTAATGGGCAAAAGAGATTGATTTTCTTTAAAATGCTTGTATTCTTCCTGCCACTTGCCTGACCAAATGCTACAAAGGCTCCTCACTCTCTCTAAGAAAGTCTAAAACCCTTTGGCTGGCGTTTCCGTCCTCAGGCTCAGGGTTCAGTCTTTCCTTTGAGGAATTCTCCTGCCTCAGTGTCTTCTCACGGTCAGAAACATCTACCCTCCTCCTAGCCTTGCAAGTCCGGACCCTGAGCACTGTTACGCGGCCTCTCACCCACTGCACTGCCCTTGATGCCTCTGGTTCTTCAGGCTCAGCGCAAACAAATGCATTTGCACGCCGTTTTCCATCATTCTTCCACGCACACGTTATCTTTCCCATAACATCTGCTGCCTGTGAATTCATAACACAGATTGGTTATTAGAAAATAATGCAACTCTTCTTTCCTCACTTGTAAGTGGAATAGTATTTCTGGGATGAAGGGGAACATTGACATAGAAAAACCGGAAGATGATCTTTAAATCAGTTTCAGTCAGAAATTATTTAATTTTATTTGGTAAGTTTGACACTGTCCCCTCGCCACTCCAGT
Source organism: Balaenoptera musculus (assembly GCF_009873245.2). NCBI lineage: Eukaryota > Metazoa > Chordata > Mammalia > Artiodactyla > Balaenopteridae > Balaenoptera > Balaenoptera musculus. The sequence continues at coordinate 16,580,011 of NC_045787.1, read as the reverse complement.
CTGCATCTGGCCTCCTTGCTGCACTACAATGATCCTGTTTAAGGTGGCCACGTCCTCCGGTGACTAAATCCATGCGCACTCTTCAGTTTTCTTCTCCCTTCATCTCTCTGAGGCTAAGACACTGATGTATTTGTCTCCTCTTTCAAGAAACCTGGATGTGAAGTAGATGCAACGCAGCTCCTCCCTCACCCCTTGCTCTGTGGCTGATTCTTTGAATCAGTTTTGTTTTTACAAAGCTTTTAAACGTTGTTGGTCATTAATAGCTAGACACTCCTTGGTCTGTTTTTTTTTTTTTTTCTCCTACTCTGCTCCCTTTCTGAGTATTCGCACACAGTCCTTTAATTATCTAGAATCAATGACTCCCAAAGAGCATCTCTAACCTAGATGCCTTCTCTGATTTCCAGGACTGTAAATCTAGCTGCTTAGCTGACACCACTGACTTAGAACCTCAAAGATAGCTCAAGCTCCACTCCATCTGAATGTGTGGTTACTCCCTGGTACCCACCAACCTAAATATAGGCTCTTCACTGGCTCTCCTCCGTTGTGGTATCTACTGCCCAAGCAAGTTATCTAAAAATAACCTTGGAAACTCACTCCCTATTCCTATATTCAGTTCACCTCTTCTGTGGCTATTGTTTTAGCTCAGGTTCCTATGACAAAATATTATAGATTAGGTGGCTTAAACAACAGACATTTACTTCTCACAGTTCTGGTGATTAGGGAGACTACAAAGAGCCAGCAGACTTGGTTCCTGGTGAGAGTCCTCTTTCTGGCTTACAGATAGTTGCCTCCTCACTGTATCCTCATGTATCAGAGAGCAAGCAAGCTCTGGTGTCTGTCTCTTCCTCTTATAGGGACACTAATCTCAGCGTTGGGACCCCATCCATCCTCATGACCTCATCTAAACTGAATTACCTCCCGAAGGTCTCACTTACAAATATTATTACAATTGGAGTTGAGGCTTTTATAGATGAATTTTGGAGGCACACAAACATTTAATCCATAAGAGATATTATCTCCTAATAATCTCTGGAATCTGTCCCCTTCTGTCTGTCTTCACCATCAACACCCTCATTCAAATCACCATCCTGCTTTATCTAGACTCATAATCCCCTCCCTATCGCTTGTTACAAGAGAACAGATTTTTTTAATAACAATGTGAATCTAATCATGACACTCAGCTCCAAATACCTGTCCATGGTGTCTCACTCTTTTGGGATAAGAATCCAAAATTTGACCTGAAGCTGACACCCACTTAGGTCTCCAGTTTCTATTCCCAATTGACTCACCCCTCCCCCACCATTTGCTCTTTTAAGAAGCAGCCATAACAGTCTTCTTTCCGTGTCTTAATGCTTACAGGCATTTGAAGATGCTCTGTCCTCTGCCTGGAATTTTCCCCCTGCTTCCAGTCTGTTTACTTAGGGGGTACCTATGTATCAGTTTAGATGTCACTTCTGCTTCTGGTTGGATATCTTCCCCAGGCCTTCTTTCCAGAATTCAGAGTATTTGAGAATAATTGGTTACATGGTTATTGAGTTAATATCTATCTTCACCCCACCATCCAGGCCATAAGGATCCAAAAGAGCAGGGTCTTTCTCTAGTTGGTGCATTTTCCACCTCCAATTTTTAGGACATTTAGTGGGCCTTACTTAAATACTTTTGAGTTAAATGGTTATGTCATGTAGTGCCTTCAGACTACTGTATTTTTATTTGACTTTTGTAGTATAATACATTCCTTAGAATACTTATTTTTTCTCCCAGTTTCCTTCCCATCATGCTTATAAAGTTTAATTAATTATTAATATAAGTAAAGGAGTATTGATTGATTGCCTAGAACTATCTCTGACCATATCCATTTGTGAATCCATAATAAGTGAACATATATACAAGAATGCAACTGTGAGAGTCAAATTCTAAAGATAGAAAAGCACATAAATCCCCACCATGTTAATTCATAATACAGAGCTTAATGGAGCACAGGCTCCTGCTGCTGTGTCCTTAAGGAAAATGTGTTTGTTTGCACTCTGGGGTAATCTAAGCCTGTACAGAGTTGCTTTTATTTAGGTAGCTGCGACACTTTAAAAGAATGATTGTGGTGTTGCTGACTAATTTGGGTTCCAGTTCACTAAGATATATTTCATGGTATATTGTATTTCCTCAATAAATGTAAATAACACCAATTTGCAAGCAGCACTTTTTTATATTTCCTCCTTATTATATCCCATTTTGGCCACAGTTACTGAGCAACACTGAGACTGATTTATTTCCTGAGAAGAAAATAAACTATCCGCATTGTGAAGGTTAACTGATACATTAACAGGAGAGAAAAATCTATTTAGTGGACCCCTGAAGGATCTTTGACACAGCAAGAATGAACTCACAGATGGAACCAAAGTCCATGCTGATGTATAAAAGAGAAGAGGAAAATGGCATACAATTCAGCACACATATTTTCAGTTTTAAATTGTAGTAATTACCCTCAAAAGGAAAACAAAAGAAGGCACTAGGCCTCCTCACACCATAGTTATTTTATTTGGATTACTGAATACATTGTATATTTCCTGTCCTATACTATATAGGGAGTGAGGGCGTATGTATATGCTAGGAGTTGTATAGACTGATGGTAGTTGGGGATGATGTCTTTCTTTCTTCTGTTACAATGACTGTTTACATGAAGGCAAATTCAAAACATGCACCAAATAGGTGTACACTTCTATTTTATTAGAATTGTTTTCTGCAAACCTGATGTAAACGATAAGTACTACGGACAGATGTTAATGCATGTGTTTTCTCTTGTTTTTGCCATGTCACCTACTGGTTACCTTTGGCATCATATTTCTAATGCAATAATAATGAAAATAAGAATAACATTTACTGAAGAGTTCCAATATAACAGAAATGTAGGAAACACTTTATTTGCTTGTTTCATTTATTTAAGTGGCTGAGATATTTTTTTACAAGATTGTAGAGTTGCTGACTAATGGATTTCAGTTCCCTAGGATAGATGTCATCATATGTTGTATTCCCTCAATAAATGTAGGAAACACCAATTTCTCTTCTCTGTACTATTATGATTCTTATTTGTTGGTTAATAAAGCTGAAGCTTCTGAGGTGAGGAGATGTGCCCAAAATAACAACACAGGGCTCAGACACAGCTGAGCCAGGCTGTGAACCCAAGTCTCACCAACTGACACCAAAGATTGCTCTTACCTACTGCACTGATCTGCCTCTTAGCATAAATATTCAACTTAATAACCAGACATGAATATTTTTATTTAATTTTGGACTTAGGGAAACACGCTCTTGAGCAAGCATATTTTAATATTAGATTCTGTGTTAGCATTCAGGGCTGATAAAATATAATTAAATTTACCACTGTAAATGATTGTCCTTATTCCACTGCTGACTTGGAAGAAATGGAAATCTCAACTCTGATGAAAAGAGGTCATACAACTGGTCACTGGCTGCCAATGTCTTTGGCATGCATGAGCAGTGCACTCTATCAGGAAGAGCTGTCAACAATCTGGAAAGGCATGAATAAATTCTAGAATTTTAAAAAAAATATTTCAATACTCTCCAACTGCTAGAAAGCAAAGTTCCTAAAATTATATAAATTTATTTTAGAATAAAATTTTTACTGTAGAAAATATTAATGTTCTTTAAAACGATTTTAGATTCAGATTTGTCTACATTTTCCTTAATATGTAACTAACATATAAAATAAATATAATGGTTTCTCCTGACTTCTCATAGTACACACATAACTTTAGGTTAAGATTATGGAAAATGTTTATACCATAGGAAAACATTTGTAATTAAAATTTTCATGTGTAAATCTAAGATACATTGTCATTGTTCTGATGAATTCTAATATGGACAGTCTTGCTTTGAAATGTGTAAGTACTTGAATTTCACTTTCCATTGAACATTTAATCATATTAGTTCTATTGGCTTTTATTCTTATCAAAATAAGTTAAAAGAGTGATCAGGTATTTCTGACAATTTTTATAGTGATAGTAAATAAGCCTTCTGAAACAAGATTTTTTATTTCCTTATCAAGAAGAGCAGAATGCAAAGAAAAGACTAGACTATCATTGTTGCTAGGATACATCACTGAGAAATAATAAAGGCAAATTATATATTAGTAAGCCATTTCCAATTAACTCTTCCTCATCTACATTCAAAGACTTTAAAGCATATATATCAGCTTGCTAAGTAGAGGATGTTACCTTATTTTGAGTCAAAATTTAAAATATTGCTTTTAAATATTGAGTGAATAGTTGTTGAAAATTATATCTATGAAGTTAAAGAAAGTAATCTTTGAATTTAGTGAATTCACTACGTAAATTAACTAAGGCAAAGTACAATGATATAATTGTATAGCAATTCATTTTGAGAAAATGTGTTCCTGATTTTTTTTTATATCAATTGGCTGTAGTTAAGAAACAAAGAAAATTATCAGAAATCATAGTAGAGCAAACATCAGTAAAAATATATTTATCATCATGATTTCTTAAGCTTTATAAAGTTATTTAAAGTTTTATAATACTATGATTTCTAACCAAAATGCAAAGTGTATTGTTTATCAATCTACAGAAACGGGTTGAGTGGATAGCATTTCTCAAACATATATATCCATGGACTATTTTTTTTTACTGGAGATATCTTGCTGTACTGGTATTTTTAGGAGCCTATTAGTGGAAGGTTGCCTGTTAGGGAAAGGTTGCCACAAAGACAAACTAAACAAGAATCTTTCTTTGAATTAATGAACAATTTTGAGCAGTTGTCACATTCTCTTTAAATTTCAAGCATTTAATGGTAGACAAACCACTTTTAGTTTATGATAAATCACTAAACATTGAAAGTCTCTTTTTTTCATTGGTCTTTATCTGTCTATAAAGTGATGTATCAGTATGTTTTAGTTACCAAATTCTGACACCTGGTGTATATGATAGCTTAGAGAAATAAAGAGAAAGGCAGACTGACTTGAGCAGATGATTATTGAGTTTTGGTAAGATGTTGGTTCATTTGTCATTACTTTGGCCCAATCATCAATATATTTATATTCTCAAATATTCTGTCTTTAATAATTGATCTTACAATGATGCAATATTGACCACATTTTCTTTTTACATGGCACCATGCTATTTTGAGCTGGGATACTTTTCTGTTTATCTTATTTCTTTTTCAACACCTTTATTGCAGTATAATTGCTTTACAATGTTGTGTTAGTTTCTGCTGTATAACAAAGTGAATCAGCTATATGTATACATATATTCCCATATCCCCTCCCTCTTGCGCCTCCCTCCCACCCTCCCTATCCCACCCCTCTAGGTCATCGCAAAGCACTGAGCTGATATCCCTGTGCTATACAGCTGCTTCCCACTAGCTATCTATTTTACATTTGGTAGTGTATGCTACTCTCACTTCGTCCCAGCGTACCCTTCCCCCCACCCGTGTCCTCAAGTCCATTCTCTACGTCTGCATCTTTATTCCTGTCCTGCCCCTAGGTTTATCAGAACAATATATATTTTTTTAGATTCTATATATATGTGTTAGCATAGAGTATATGTTTTTCTCTTTCTGACTTACTTCACTCTGTATGACAGACTCTAGGTCCATCCACCTCACTACAAATAAATAAATTTCATTTCTTTTTGTGGCTGAGTAATATTCCATTGTATATATGTGCCACATCGTCTTTATCCATTCGTCTATCGATGGACACTTAGGTTGCTTTCATGTCCTGGCTATTGTAAATAGAGCTGCAGTGAACATTGTGGTACATGCCTCTTTTTGAATTACTGTTTTCTCAGGGTATATGCCCAGGAGTGGGATTGCTGTATCAAATGGTAGTTCTATTTTTAGTTTTTTAAGGAACCTCCATACTATTCTCCATAGTGGTTGTATCAATTTACATTCCTACCAACAGTGCAGGAAGCTTCCCTTTTCTCCATCCCCTCTCCAGCATTTATTGTTTCTAGATTTTTTGATGATGGCCACTCTGATCAGTATGAGGTGATACCTCATCCTGGTTTTGATTTGCATTTCTCTAATGGTTAGTGATGTTCAGCATCCTTTCATGTGTTTGCTGGCAATCTGTATATATTCTTTGGAGAAATGTCTATTTAGGTCTTGTGCCCATTTTTGGATAGGGTTGTTTTGTTTTGTTTTGTTTTGATATTGAGCTGCATGAGCTACTTGTATATTTTAGAGATTAATCCTTTGTCAGTTGCTTCGTTTGCAAATATTTTCTCCCATTCTGAGGGTTGTCTTTTCATCTTGTTTTTGGTTCCCTTTGCTATACAAAAGCTTTTAAGTTTCATTAGGTCCCATTTGTTTATTTTTGTTTTTATTTCCATTACTCTGGGAGATGGGTCAAAAAAGGATCTTGCTGTGTGATTTATGTCATAAAGTGTTCTGCCTATGTTTTCCTCTAAGAGTTTTATAGTGTCTGGCCTTACATTTAGGTCTTTAATCCATTTTGAGTTTATTTTTGTGTATGGTGTTAGGAAGTGTTCTAATTTCATTCTTTTACATGTAGCTGTCCAGTTTTCCCAGCACCACTTATTGAAGAGGCTGTCTTTTCTCCATTGTATATTCTTGCCTCCTTTAGCAACAATAAGGTGACCATATGTGTGTGGGTTTATCTCTGGGCTTTCTATCCTGTTCCATTGATCTATATTACTGTTTTTGTGCCAGTATTATACTGTCTTCATTACTGTAGCTTTGTAGTATAGTCTGAAGTCAGGGAGCCTGATTCCTCCAGCTCCATTTTCCTTTCTCAAGATTGCTTTGGCTATTCGGGGTCTTTTGTGTTTCCATACAAATTGTGAAATTTTTTGTTCTAGTTCTTTGCAAAATGCCAGTGGTAGTTTGATAGGGATTGCATTGAATCTGTAGATTGCTTTGGGTAGTAGAGTCATTTTCACAATGTTGATTCTTCAAATCCAAGAATATGGTATATCTCTCCATCTGTTTGTATCATCCTTAATTTCTTTCATCAGTGTCCTATAGTTTTCTGCATACAGGTCTTTTGTGTCCTTAGATAGGTTTATTCCTAGGTATTTTATTCTTTTTGTTGCAATGGTAAATGGGAGTGTTTCCTTAATTTCTCTTTGAGATTTTTCATCATTAGTGTGTAGGATTGGCAAAGATTTCTGTGCATTAATTTTGTATCCTGCTACTTTACCAAATTCATTGATTAGCTCTAGTAGTTTTCTGGCAGCATCTTTAGGATTCTCTATGTATAGTACTATTTCATCTGCAAAGAGTGACAGTTTTACTTCTTCTTTTCCCATTTGTATTCCTTTTATTTCTTTTTCTTCTCTGATTGCTGTGGCTAAAACTTCCAAAACTATGTTGAATAATAGTGGTGAGAGTGGGCAACCTTGTCTTGATCCTGATCTTAGGGAAATGGTTTCAGTTTTTCACTATCTTTTTTCTGCATCTATTGAGATGATCATGTGGTTTTTATCCTTCAATTTGTTAATATGGTGTATCACATTGATTGATTTGCATATATTGAAGAATCCTTGCATTGCTGGGATAAACCTCACTTGATCATGGTGTATGATCCTTTTAATATGCTCTTGGATTCTGTTTGCTAGTATTTTGTTGAGGATTTTGCATCTGTGTTCATCAGTGTTATTGGTGTGTAGTTTTCTTTTTTGTGTGACATCTTTTTCTGGTTTCGGTATCAGGGTTATGGTGGCCTCGTAGAATGCGCGTGGAAGTGTTCCTCCCTCTGCTGTATTTTGGAAGGGTTTCAGAAGGATAGGTGTTAGCTCTTCTCTAAATGTTTGATAGAATTCACCTGTGAAGCCATCTTGCCCTGGGCTTTTGTTTGTTGGAGATTTTTAATCACAGTTTCTATTTCAGTGTTTGTGATTGGTCTGTTCATATTTTCTATTTCTTCCTGGTTCACTCTTGGAAGGTTGTGCTTTTCGTAGAATTTGTCCATTTCTTCCAGGTTGTCCATTTTATTGGTATACAGTTACTTGTAGTAGTCTCTCATGATCCTTTGTATTTCTTCAGTGTCGGTTGTTACTTCTCTTTTTTCATTTCTAATTCTGTTGATTTGAGTCTTCTCCCTTTTTTTCTTGGTTAGTCTGGCTAATGGCTTATCAATTTTGTCTATTTTCTTAAAGAACCAACCTTTAGTTTTATTGATCTTTGCTATTGTTTTCTTTGTTTCTATTTCATTTATTTCTGCTCTGATCTTTATGATTTCTTTCCTTCTACTAACTTTGGGTTTTGTTTGTTCTTCTTTCTCTAGTTCCTTTAGGTTGTTTATTTGAGATTTTTCTAGTTTCTTCAGGTAGGATTGTATTGCTATAAACTCCCTCTTAGAACTGCTTTTGCTGCATCCCGTAGGTTTTGGGTCATCATGTTTTCATTGTCATTTGTTTCTTGGTATTTTTGATTTCCTCTTTGATTTCTTCAGTGATCTCTTGGTTATTTAGTAGGGTATTGTTTAGCCTCCATGTGTTTGTATTTTTTACAGTTTTTTACCTGTAATTGATAGCTAGTCTCATAGCATTGTGGTCCGAAAAGATACTGATACTATTTCAATTTTCTTAAATTTCCCAAGGCTTGATTTGTGACCCAAGATATGATCTATCCTGGAGAATGTTCCATGACCACCTGAGAAGAAAGTGTATTCAGTTGTTTCTGGATGGAATGTCCTATAAATATCAATTAAGTCCATCTTGTTTAATGTATCATTTAAAGCTTGTGTTTCCTTATTTATTTTCATTTTGGATGATCTGTCCATTGGTGAAAGTGGGGTGTTAAAGTCCCCTACTATAATTGTGTTACTGTCGATTATCCCTTTTATGGCTGTTAACATTTGCCTTATGTATTGAGGTGCTCCTGCGTTGGATGCATAAATATTTACAATTGTTATATCTTCTTCTTGGATTGATCCCTTGATCATTATGTAGTGTCCTTTTTCTTTTGTAATAGTCTTTATTTTAAAGTCTGTTTTGTCTGTTATGAGAATGGCTACTCAAGCTTTCTTTTGGTTTCCATTTGCATGGAATATCTTTTTCCATTCCCTCACTTTCAATCTGTATGTGCCCCTAGGTCTGAAGTGGGTCTCTTGTAGACAGCATATATATGGGTCTTGCTTTTGTATCCATTCAGCCAGTCTATTTCTTTTGGTTGGAGCATTTAATCCATTTACATTTAAGGTAATTATCGATATGTATGTTCCTATTACCATTTTCTTAATTGTTATGTGTTTGTTTTTGTAGGTCTTTTCCTTCTCTTGTGTTTCCTGCCTAGAGAAGTTCCTTTAGCATTGTTGTAAAGCTGTTTGGTGGTGCTGAATTCTCTTAACTTTTGCTTGTCTGTAAAGGTTTTATTTTCTCTGTCTGAGAAGTCTGACATGAGATCCTTGCTGGGTAGAGTAATATTGGTTGTAGGTTTTTCCCTTTCATCACTTTAAATATTTCTTGCCACCCCTTCTGGCTTGAAGAGTTTGTGCTGAAAGATTAGCTATAAACCTTATGGGGATTCCCTTGTATGTTATTTGTTCCTTTTCCCTTGCTGATTTTAATAGTTTTTCTTTGTATGTAATTTTTGATAGTTTGATTAATATGTGTCTTGGGATATTTCTTCTTGGATTTATCCTTTATGGGGTTTTCTGTGCTTCCTGTACTTGACTGACTATTTTCTTTCCCATTTTAGGGAAGTTTTCAGCTATAATCTCTTCAAATATTTTCTCAGACCCTTTCTTTTTCTTTTCTTCTTCTGGGACCCCTATAATTCGAATGTTGGTGCATTTAATGTTGTCCCAGAAGTCTCTGAGACTGTCCTCAATTCTTTTCATTCTTTTTTCTTTATTCTGCTCTGCGGCAGTTATTTCCACTATTTTATCTTCCAGGTCGCTTATCCGTTCTTCTGCCTCAATTATTCTGCTATTGATTCCTTCTAGAGAATTTTTTTTTTCATTTATTGTGTTGTTCATCATTGTTTGCTCTTTAGTTCTTCTGGGTCCTTGTTAAATGTTTCTTGTATTTTCTCCATTCTATTTCCAAGATTGTGGATCATCTTTACTATCATTATTCTGAATTCTTTTTCAGGTAGACTGCCTGTTCCCTCTTCATTTATTTGGTCTGGTGGGTTTTTACCTTGCTCCTTCACCTGCTGCATATTTCTCTGTCTTCTGTTTTTGTTTAACTTGCTGTGTTTGAGATCTCCTTTTTGCAGGCTGCAGGTTAGTAGTTCCCCTTGTTTTTGGTGTTTGCCCCCAGCGGGTGAAGTTGCTTCAGTGAGTTGTGTAGGCTTCCTGCTGGAGGGGTCTGGTGACTGTGTTCTGGTGGGTGGGGCTGGATGTTTTCTTTCTGGTGGGCAGGGCCACGTCTGGTGGTGTGTTTTGGGGTGTCTGTGAACTTAGTATGATTTAGGCAGCCTCTCTGCTAATGGGTCAGGTTATGTTCCTGTCTTGCTAGTTGTTTGGCATGGTGTGTCCAGCACTGTAGCTTGCTGGCCATTGGTGGACCTGGGTTTTAGCTTTGAGACAGAGATCTCTGGGAGAGCTCTCGCTGATTGATATTTCATGGGGCCAGGAAGTCTCTGGTGATCCAGTATCCTGGACTCAGCTCTCCCACCTCAGAGGCTCAGGGCTGACACCTGGCTGGAGCACCAAGACCCTGTTAGCCACACGGCTGTTAGTGTTGGAGGGTCTCCTGCAGAGGTGAGGGGTGGCTGTGCCTCACTGCGGGGACAAGGACCTTGGCAGCATAAGTTCTGGAAGTACTCCTTGGTGTGAGCCCTCCCAGCATCTGCCATTAGCCCCACCGAAGAGCCTGGGATACTTTTCCAAATATGTTTCTCAGAATTCAACAAGTTGGAATAGTACTTCAGAACTATCTTGTATAAAGTCTTGGAATTTGGATACTGTGGTTGGTTTATTTTGATGCTAATATTTGCAATAAAGGGTTGCAATGGGTATGTTGTCAAAGTATAGTACTTCTCATTAATATATATTCTGATGAGAATTACCTTTAATATGATAAACAATTATTTTATATATTTTCTATGTATACCTATAAATGTATGTATAGATATCTACATATAAATGTAGATACATGTATAGATAAATTCAGGTTAATAAATTACAAATTTGTCTTGATGTATTTTGCATGAAAGTTTAAGCTTTAACATATATTACACATTTAAGCTTAATGGGAAAGATAAAGAGGTAGACAGTGTTTATTTGAAGGTTCATTTTAAATTTTGGGAATAATATAGTTAATGCCTATGGATTAGATTTATTAGTTGTGTGAAACCCCTGCTGTCATAGAATTTGTGTCAAGTTTCAATTTGTATCAAGTTTCATTAATTATTTTTACTAATAATTATCACTAGATAATTAGTGATAATTTAATTAATAAAATTAAATAATATTTATCACTAGATAAGAGAACTATTGACATCCAGTTTTCATTTTTTGAATCATTAGTTGTTTACTAATTAATGAATTCTTTCTTCCCCTAGCTCTAGGGACTATTAAATTGAAGTTTAATTTCTGAAAACACACATTGTTGAGTATATTAATGACTAGAGGAAAAAATATGTAGCTTGCTGATTCTTACAGATAAGTATTAGCTTCAGAATGTAATTGTTTAAAAAATCTAAGTGGTATTATTAAGGATGACTAGTCTTAGTGCTTACATCTTGAGTTTCCCCTATTTGGAAAAAATTTTGTAAAGAGTACCAATTGCAGAAAACTTATATAAATCTGTTACTTGTCAGTTTTTTCTGGGTTCTCTGCCAGCCTTCATTTTTTGATAATTCACAAGTCCTGTTCATGCTAATACAGTTGTTTCATCGCCCAAGATCCAGTTGGTCTGTGCTAATTGACACTTCCTAACAAACTTGTTATCAAAATATTTTTAAAAAGTGTATAGAAACTAACATTTTTTTAGCTTACCTATTGCTAGTGTTGACCAGTTCTTTTTCATGAAAGGTGATCAGAAAATGTTCTAAAAAGAATTGCTATTATACTAAACTGCAGGTCATAAATATACATTGAACTTCTGTAACTTTATTATAAGTATGCTATATTTCTAACTGTTCATTCCTTGTTCCATTTCCAAAATTTTTAATGAACTATGAATAAAAGTAAAGAATTACGTCATTCCCGAATTGCAGACAGGTTGTGCTCTACAAGTTCATTTGTAAGCCACTGTTAGAATTTGGGACATATTTCCCCATAAAACCTGTGTGATGAATGTGGTTAGGACGGGAGGCCAACCTGCAAGATTCTACCTATATCAAAATGTAATTAGAATGTAGCACCAGTATTATTATAGAACCTGGCCATTATTTATCTGCTGAAACAGTTTCCTGTTTATTGAAACAGTTTATTCAACTATTTATTGAAACAGTTTCCAATTTCTAACTTGGAAACTGGAGCACTTGAACTTCATCTTTCTTCTTTATATCTCCAATTGTTTGCACAATTCTCCCTGCCTTTCTCCAGCCCCACTGTTCAGAAGCTCCCACTTCAGTAATATAAATTGAGGTCTTTTATCAGTACGGAGAAACCTCTCAGCCAGAAACCATTTGCAGTTACAAGATCTTCATAAATCCTATGGTTATCTCTCAGATTACTGTTAATGCTGTGTTCTGTTTTGTGGTCCTTTCTGTGTATCTGCATTTTTCAAGAAATCAGATCCTCAATTGTCATCATATTCTCAAAAGAATCGAAGACCTCCTCCACAATACAAAAATATTGTTTATATAAATTCAGGAAAGTAATACAATATCATAATCAAAGTAACTCTGTGAGTATTGAAATATGATAGAATTGATCATAGGAAGCTATTTCAAGATAATAAATTCAACAATTGTTTTTCAGTTGAGAAAAAGCAAGAGCCAAAAGCTGTACTCATTTAGCCAATTAACTTATGTACACAGCTGGGGAGAAAGAGCAGTGATGTTTTATCGCATTATCTGAAAATTTTAAGTTTAAAGAAATTTGTGGATTTTTTCCCTCTGATAATATTTTCCTAAGATAGATGTATATATTGTATTATACCTTCAAGTACCTGCCCAGATTCTCAGTCCTGACAGGTTTTGACCACTTGTGGTCACACATATAAATCCTTCTGTTTTCCTATATGCTATTAGATTATGCCCTTTGCGGAGTAATCTCTTTCATAAAATGCAACCATTAAATTATCTAGCACAAAAAGCAGTGCAAGAATCAGGTATTTCAACTTTCCTATTCAGCAAGTAACAAAAAGATACTTAGGAAGATTGTAACTTTTTCCAGAGCACAGCCCATTTTGTCAGTGTGCAGTTTGGAAGGAACGCACTGTATTTTCTGAAGTAATGAGAGGATATTCTTTGTTTCTCTCTTAGAGACAAGCAGAATCTTCTTCACAAGCCTGACTGAATGCTGTCCATGTATTGCAAACTTCTATTCAGATGATTTAAATGCACAGTCCTTCAAAACAAACAAGAAAACCACACCCACACAAACAAAAGAAACTGCTTGTATTACTTAAAAAACTAGCATGAGGGCTGAAGCTCCTGATTGCATCTTTAAAAATTTCCCTGATGTGTCATTATTTTGAGTGTTAACTACCAAAAGAGTGATATGTTGCTGTGTTCATAAGACACATGAACTTTTTTTTTTCACCTACGTTCTCAAAACCACTTAGAAACTAGGAGATAACAGAGCACAGTCTTCTCAGCATTATTTGGGATGGAGTGGAAAGAAAGGGTACTATTCCAAATATAAGGGTAGTCACTGACAAAATAAAAATTCTGACCTTTTGGTATTAGAAATTCTGAAGCTAAAAATGTTATGACAGTACTTTGCCTTTTAATTTATAACTTAAAAACGTCTAATGCTTTACTATAATGTGTAGATGTTTTACATTCTATGACTGGATTTATAGCTCTTTTTTTAGCTTTTCTAATTTTTGTACAGGTTTGAAAGCTATATTATGATTATCCAAGCCGAACCCTAGTTAGGTAAACCTGTTGTGTAGAGATATCTAGAAATGATTTCAAGTAAATTCTATTCTTTAGTTCTTCTATGTTACATATTTGAACATAAAAAGTTAAAAAGAAGATATTTGAAATAATAATAATAAAGATGGTAATATCATAACATATACTATTTATTGATTACTTTCTGTGTACCCATTTACTTGATAAATACAGGATGCTTGATAAGAGTTAAACGTCGTAACTACTCTACAAGATACAAATAAGTAAGTCCTGGTTTTGAGAATGAGAAATTAAAGTTCTGAGAGACAGAGTAACAGTATGCCTTGGCACCTGGGCATCCAGCCAATGATGTCACCAAATTCTGTATTCTTCCTACGTATATTAGTTTTCCTCAAACGTGGCAGGTTAAGACAACAATTATGGTCTCACAATTTCTAAGGACCAGGAATTTAGGAATGGCTGATCTGGGTGGTTCTTGCTCAGGGTCTCTCTCTCAAGATGGCAATTGGCGGGGCCTGCATTCATCTCAAGGCTTAATTGGGGCTGGAGAATCCACTTCCACCGTCACTCACATAGGAACCGAAGCCTGCACATGACTTTCTGGTTGTTGGAATGAGGTCCCCAGCACTTTGACACCTGGGCTTCTCTGTAAGGCAGCTGAGGCCAGAACAGCTGAGTCCCCAAAGAATAGGTGATCAGGAGGGAGGGAGGGAGGGAGGAAGGGAGAAAGACCCAAAACAAAGCTGCAGTGTTCTTGTCACAATCTCTAAAGTGATATGTCATCAATTCTGCCATATTTTATTATTAGAAATCAGCCACTGAGAGTAGCCTACACTCAAGATGTGGGAGATGAATCTCCATTATCTTGATAGGGGAGGATTAGAAAATGTGTGGTTATATTTTTAAGACCACCACACAACTCTTATAGACTGTTTCCATCTATGTTTTGTCACAGGTAAGATACCACCTTTTTTCCATGGAAGATTATGAACAGGGTAAATTTGAAGTCAGGAATCCCCTAATAGTTTTATAAGGACTAGAAATGAATTAATACTATGATGGATTACTGTACATGTTTTGGTTGAATCAAGAAAAATTAGTTGCAAGGCAGTGATACATGTGGTAAAAATTAGAGTATCATGATGTTATTCTGAGACAGAGGCTAACTATTCCTTTAGGTTTAAATAATTCACATGTTATTTATTTGGATTTTGATTGAGATACTGGTATCTAGACCTCAGTTATTTTATGGTTCAAACACCCTATATGAAAAAAAAAATACTTATTCAGTGATTGATAATGGCCAGTTACCATTTATTTTACAAAATGCCATAATATTAACTACAGAAAATTTCAATATCAGGTTTCTTTTTGAGTCTAACATTTTATTTATAAATTATCTACATCTACTATTTCAAATTATATCAGGCAATATATTCTAAATTTAGGTTTCATAGATATTTTAATGCTTTTTTATATGAATTTTAAAAATATTGAATATATTTCAAACACATACTGCTTCATACATGAATAGTTATCTGTTCCAAATTCAGTGAGCTGTCCAGCCTTTCTGAAACTGGGAACTATCCACCCCACGTTTAAGACTTATTCTCAAAGGTCACTTTGCTTCTGATGCAATTAATGTAGGGGATTCAAATATAAGGAGATAAATTGAAGGTTAATTAGTTTGGCTCATGTTAAGATGAAGAAAGATTTCTTGAAATGAGTGAACAAAAAAGATAAAGTAACAAAAATGAAAATGCACAATTATATATTTTCTTCTATTATAAATTTAAATTTATAAATTTTTGAAGCAATTTCTTCTTAAATGATAAAGAGTTAAAAATAATTATATAAGAATGAAGTAAAATATCTACTTTTAGAAATACGTGTTGATTTGTAATTAGAGGTGATCAACAGTGAATCAAAATATAATGCCCAAGGGTTTCTCCAGTATATTAATAATAATAAGAACAGTAATCATATAACTATAATTTAAGATGAGACAATAGTATACTCACCAAATCTTATACGATTATTTTATTTTATAGAGGAAATTGTCGCCCAGAAGTTAAATAAATTTCCAAAGGCACAAGTTTTTAAATACCAAGCCAGGGTTTTTAACCTACTCTGCTTGACTCCAAAGTTTGTTTTGATTCTTCCACTTACTCAGATGAAATTTTTGGAAGGCCTCTCTAAAACAAAGCCTTTATCGATATTTTTTTAAATGAATATTATTCTCAGAGGAGAAAAGGCAGATTTGCACTATAAACATAATTGTCTGTAAAATCTTAGTACAGTCGGCCCTCTGAATCCAGGAGTTCTGCATCCTCAGATTCAACCAATCACAACTTGAAGATATTTGGAAAAACAATTTTCCAGAAAGTTCCAAAAAACAAAACTTAGCTGCACACTGGTGACTATTTACATAGTATTAATGTTGTATTAGATATTATAAGTGATCTAGAGTTGATTTAAAGTATACAGGAAGATGTGCATGGGTTATACACAAACACTGCACCATTTATAGAAGAGACTTGAGCATCTGATGAATTTGGCATCTGAGGGGCATCCTGGAAACCAATCCTCCACGGACATCAAGGGACGACTGTACTAAAGGGTATATTTTTAAAATTCAAGAGAACACGTAAAAATAATTAAACAAAAGTGATCATAACCACAAGACTAATATATTACTATTGTCAATAATTAGTATGTGTCCCTTCAGACTTTTTTTCAATTACTTATATTTAATTTGGCTCACCCCACACATAACATTTATAACATGCTATTTCACTTAGCAATGATTTCTTCTCATTTTCCACATAATTAAATATTCATACACTACATCATTTTTATTGGCTCATTAATTCTTAACATGGTTGTACCCATTTTACTTAAGCAAGCTTTTATTAGCAATCATTTTCCCTAAATTTTCAATAAGCAGCACAGGAATACGTCTCCATAAAGCTCTGTATTTACACAATTTGTGATCGATTTTATAGAATATATTTTGAAATCTGGAATATATTTCCTATATATCGTTATTAACCAATTAGAAAATGTGATAAGTTGAAATGTTTTCTTTACAATAGCAACAGTGATTGATATACACATAAAATTAAGAAAATCATCTCACGAAAAATTCGTATGACCTATGTAAAAAAGAAAAGAAAGTCTGAAAAACTTTTCAGAATGGACTAAATCCTGAATAAATGTAAAGCTATAGCATACTCCTGGATGTTATTATACAAAATAACAAGGATAAAAACAATTCCTGAGTCTATAAATTCAGTGCTATCCTTTTTGTATATTTTCTGGAACTAAAGTTCATCTAGAAGAGAAAGCACAGAAAAATCACATGTTCTTTTCAAATTGAAGTGTGGTGTATATGTATAAATATATATATGTAAAAGAGCAAAAATCTTAAGTACCTAGTTCACTGAACTTTAATGCGGTGTAAACTCACTCCTGTTCCCTTCACCCAGATTTAAAAAAAAAAAAAAAAAGCAGAATTGCATCAAAGTACCAAAATAATGCTGTGCCCCTACTAAGCACTGCCCACCCTCTTCAAGGTAACTAGTTCCTAAGTTTTAATTCCATGACCTAATATACTATATTTTGAAATTAATATAAGTAGAATTGTTCATTTTGTACTCCATGTTCTTTTTTTTTCCTTTAACATTCTTTTGAGTGATTTATCTATGATAGTATATATAATTGTAATTATTTGGTAATTCTTGCTCTATAATATTACTCTGTAGGAATGCAAGAGGACTGAATGATTCAAACATAGAAGAACATTTGAGTTGTTTCAAGTTTAGTATTATTATGAGTAGTGTTGCTCTTACGTGTATGTATCTTTTGGTGAATATATGTACTCATTTTTGTTAGACATATAAATATGAGTGGAATTACTGGATCATAGTGTGTATAATTTAATCATTGTTTAATGTTCTCTGGTTATTTGGATATGCTCTCTTGTGAAGACATTCCATTTAAACTTTTTGCCCATTTTTTTTCTCATAGTGGCTTTTGAATTGTTTTCTAGGAACTCTTTACCTAGGACTAATTTATAGCATATATGAATGGCAAATATTCTTCCATGCTGGATTGCCTTTTCATTCTCTTAATGGTGTTTTTAAAGTTACATCTTACATTTCTTAATTTGAATGTATTTTCATTTAATGTATTTCTTATAATTAACTTTTTGTGTGTTGTATTTAAAATATTTTTGCATACCCTAAGGTCATGAAAAATATTCTTTTTTTTTCTTAATAGTTCTTAGTTAAACAACTCTGCCTCTGTCTCCCCCATTTCCACCCTGTCCCTAATCTATGACAACTACTTAGTGTGCTCTCCATCTCTCTATGTTTCTCATTTTGACAATGGTATATGAGTGGAATCATATACTCTATGACTTCTGGGATTGGCTTTTTTCATTCAGCATAGTTTCCTGGAGATTTATGCAGGTGTTGTGTTTATCAGTAGGATATCCTTATTGCTGAGTAGTTTTCTGTGCTATTGATATACCACAGTTGGTGCAACAATTAACCCATTTAAGGAAATCTGCATTGTTTTCCAGTTCTAGGATATAACAAGCAACCCTGCTAACAACATGTGTTTATGGGTATTCGTGTGAACATAAGTTTTCATTTCTCTGGGATCAATTACATTCCTGGGTCATTTGGAACTGCTGGAGGTTTAGAACCCTGTCATTTTTAAATCTTGGGCCCCTTGACACTTGGGGTTTTAGAGCAGAGAGAAATTCAAATATATCTAATGATTTCCTTAGATAATCTACTCCCTTAATAAGATCAAGTTCAGCATTTATGGCTTCTTTTTCCAAGAAGTTTCCTTAAGCTCCCTGCAAACAGACTTTTATTGGGGGCCATATGAGTTTGCACGATATTCTGTGAAAAATCTATCTATTGCAACTAAAATTCTTTCTCCAGGAGAATCTTTGTTTTATTCTCCCATTGCCACTTCTGCTATGTTTTCCCCACAAGTTCAGCTGACATGCCTCTACTCTGACAGTGAACATAGTTTAGACTGAAGCTAAAATATCTACTGCCAAGAATGATGTGTATGGCCAAGAATGATGAACTAAGTTTCCATTAAAATGAGGATATTAAATAGGCTACCTAAAGCCTAAATTTTGGCAGTGAGAACAAAGATCCAGAAGCAAATCTTCAACAAAGACAGAATTATCTGTGTACATCAAAGAGAAAAATTCACCTTCAGGAACTCTCAGGGCTTAAAGACTAACCTCATCATTCTTCTTGAGCCCCTAAGAAATTCTGCAGGCAAGTGTGACATAGTGATAAATTACTTTTTGGTGTTCACCAGTATTGGGCAAGTCTGAGAGAAGATAGAAATAGTCAGAGGTCAAATGTTACTGACTTTCTAGCTCCTGAATGTTCCTATGAACAGTTGTGAAGATAAATGGGAATTCATTTGGAAAATGTCGTATGACAACACAAAAAAATCCCCATTTTATTACAGCTGACAATGCATATATGGTTTCTTAATTTTCTCTAATAATGGAAAACACCTCCATAGTAAACATAAAGAATAAGTTACCATAAGGGAATTTAAACATATGTGTTTTAATAATTAAAAACTCAAATTATACATTTTGAATACCCCCCCCCCCATTTTTTTGGATGTTCCCAGCCATGTACTTAATCCTAGAGACCTAATATTTTGTCAGTACTATGTCACTTTTTAATATATCTATTTTCTTAATACTATGTCACTTTTTAACATATCTATTTCTCATATTAAATAGGTAATCAGAACACTAAATAGACATGAAATATATTTACTTAATTTATTAAAGTATCTTGAATTTTTTAGAACCTATATTCATATAAAATATTAGTTTCATTTAATAATTATATATAGGTATTAAATAGTTACTAATTTATATTTTTTATGTGCATACATTGAGACCTGTCATTTTTTTGCTTCAAAAAAGAGCTTAGAAAAAATTAAATAGATCCAATTTGAAAATATCAGTGGATCTCCTTCTAGTGATTTCTGATTTTTATACTAATATGCTTTAGGATGATTAGAAATTAGAGAATCCTTGCATCTCTCCTTTTATAAAACTAAAGATAAAATCTTACCCCATAATCAGTACAATTAGTCTATCTTAAAATCATTTTTAAGAATACAAGAAATTCAAAATAATAGTTGCACAACACAAAACTGACAACCTTCACGATGCAAGTTTCTGCTGTAAAATAAGAGAACATTTTTTCCCACCTCTGACCCTTATTATAGAAGCTTTCAATATGAAATAATGAATTAAAAATACCAAGAGGCTAAACATGTGTTTTAACTAGAAGTCATTCCTTACTAAACTTCAACATTAAAAACTCCCTAAAAGAGAACTCAGCCAAGCAAAAACAACAACCAGCATGTGTTGAAGGATTATAACTTCAACAAAACTTCCATGAATAGTAGCTACTATTCTCTAACTAGAGTAAGCAAGACTGAAGTTCCTTTACATTTGTCCCCTTGCTCATTTTTCCTTGAACCTACTGTAATGTGAGGCTTAAATAATGTGTGTGGTGTGTGTGTGTGTGTGTGTGTGTGTGTGTGTGTGTGTGTGTGTGTGTGTGAGATCATCTCTGCTTATAAACTAGGGATACTTTTTTGTTTTTTTTAAAATGTATTTATTTATTTTTGGCTGTGTTGGGTCTTCGTTTCTGTGCGAGGGCTTTCTCTAGTTGCGGCAAGCGGGGGCCGCTCTTCATCGCGATGCGCGGGCCTCTCACTATCGCGGCCTCTCTTGTTGCGGAGCACAGGCTCCAGACGCACAGGCTCAGTAGTTGTGGCCATGGGCCTAGTTGCTCCGCGGCATGTGGGATCTTCCCAGACCAGGGCTCAAACCCGTGTCCCCTGCATTGGCAAGCAGATTCTCAACTACTGCGCCACCAGGGAAGCCCGGGATACTTTTTAAAATCATTATTAAATTATGTCGGTCTTTGTGTGGCCCAAAATATATAGTTTGGCTCTTTCTTTTTAAAGTACCCCTGTGGGATTCAGTAACTTGCCATGTCTAGGAATAGTGTGGCTACTTGCAAGGGCTATTCAGGGAAGAATCTTCTCACTAAGGTACTGATTCTGCGAACTGATTAACATAATTTACATAAATATTTGCATATTTACAAAAATGTTTTATGTTATCAATTACCTATTGCTGTATAACAAATAACTCCAAACCTTAACGGCTTAAATCACAATAAATACTTAATACCTCACATAATTTTTGTGTGTCAAAAAATCAGGAGCAACTAAATTGGTTGCTTTTGGCTCTGGTTCTCTGATGAGGTCACCTTCAAAAAGTGCTGACTGGGGCATCCATCTTCTGAAATCTTGACTGGGTCTGAAAGACGGACTCATCTGTATGCTGTTGGTGGTTGGCAGGAGGCCTCAGTTTCTACCTATCTGGGCTTCTGCTTGAGTGTCCACATGGTATAGTAGTTGACTTCCCCCCAAGTGAATAATCCAAGAGAACACAAGGTAGAAGCTTTCTTGAAAGTCACACTCCATAATTTCTACAGTATTCTGATCGTTTATACAGCTTGACCCGCCCCACTCAATGTCAGAAGGGAATACACAGGTACATAAATACCAGGAGGCAAGACTCATGGAGGTCATAGATCATTACAGACAAGATCTTAGCTCAAATGGCCAATTCTGTTAAGAATTTAAGACAGTATAATTGATAATTGTACGGGCAATAGCATCACAAAGTCTGTACCCTACACAAATGTTTGTTTCCAACCCCTTTACATCCTGAAAAAGTAAATTTAAATTTGATTATTATTTATCATTTTAATATGCCAGAAAGTAGTGGTACTGTATATCACAGCATTAAATTTCCTTACTAAGGGTAAACTAATGTTAACTACAAGACTTTACAGATGCTCTTGTCCGTTGTATTTCTAAGTAAGTGGAATTCTAGTTCTATGGTTATTTTCAGCTGAGTCAGACAGTGTCTTTTAACTTTTGTTTTTGATAGAGTTAATCCTTTTTTTATTCCTAACATTGACTATTGTATCAAATGTGCAAATTGAATCTAGTTTTTATTTTGCAGTTTTTGCTCTCTGATATCCACCCAATTGTTCATTTTCTACTCATCCTCATTTCCCACAAAGTGCTGGGACTAGGAGAACACAGAAGTCAGCTAGAAACACAGTCAAATAAGATGTTGGCAGAGCAATGCCCTGTAAGGCATTTCATCTGTGGTAACCCTTCATTTTATCTTTCTTTCCTCTTACTAAGAGTCCCTCTCTCCTACTTTGCACCTAGGAAACACTTTTAAAAATGAAATGTGTAATTACATTGCATTCTCTTGATGAATGTGTGAGTCAGTTAGAAAGCAAGTGTACATACAACAGGGAGACAAGATCTGTCCAGGCTGGAGTTTGTATCTTTTCCAAAGCTGATATTTCTATTCTGAAAACAAAGCATCTAAGCTTTGGGAGAAATTCAAAGGTTATATGGACCTCACACCAATCTGATGCTAGAATATTCTCCATTGTCCTTCTGCCAAATATAAACCAGTCAATGTCAGAGGGCATTTAGTCACAGGGAACTCCATTATTTCCTGAAGGAAGCTTGAACAAGTTGTTTTGTGAGTTCTTCCTTATACTGCGTTTTAGAATTATAATATTTTTCAGTGTAATCATTTTTCATTTATAGGTATAACATACCTCTAAACCAGTGCCCATTCAGAGTGAATGTCTCTAGTTCCTGTAACTGTTTTTCATAAGAAGTCAGGATTATGCTCCTGATTATGTATCTTTGATTCAGGAAAGTTTCCCACCTGTACTTCAGGCCTAGCCCCATTCCTCTGCTGTTCCAACTAGGAATTCTGAAGTAAATGAAATTATCTTGCCATTAGAAATTGAAACTATAAAATCACTCATTTCATAATGAAGATGTACTGTCACTTTAATGAGATAGAAGGGCTCATGGGCTAGTAGGCACAAGCATATTGAAGACTATCATTTAAAAGAGGAATTGGTGAAACGAATGATACAGAGAGCAGACCCCAAAGGCAAAGGCTGCCAATGACCATGTTAGAAATTCAGGAGGCAGAAAGAATCTTCGGTAATTAACCTTGGATATTGTGGTCTTATTACGGATGCTATCCGCTTTTGTGGAAATAGATGGTTCACTGTGTTTTTCCATTAATAGTAAAGCTTACTCTCATGTAACTAAATCCTTTTCTGATTCCACACTTACTCAGAAACTATGATTTTTAAATTGGTTTCCTGTGTAGATCCAACTCTAAGAAATGACTGTAGTAGTTATTCTGGAAAAAGTAGTGCGATCTACATAATATTTTAAGCACATAAATTGGTGTTCTGGGATAACAGTATCCTGAGTTTGATTAATGTGAGTTGGCGACATTTTCTGTGTAGTGTTAAAATTGTCATTTCTCAGCAAGCCAACTCCCACTGGACTGAGCTAAGCCACTGAATGTTTATCTATTTAACAAGTTTATTGTTAGAGGCTGAACAATGTTTGCCCAAAGATGTCCACATTCTAACCCCCGGGATGTGTAAACACATTGCTTTATACAGCAAATAGAACTTCACAGATGTGTTTAAGAATCTTAAAATGGCAGAGAATATCCTGATTATCGAGGTGGGCCTAATGTAATCACGCAGGGCCATGTAAGAGGAAAGTAGGAAGATCAGAGTCAGAAGAGATGTGAGAGTAGAAGCAAAGGCTGTAACAGTAAATTTTGAGATGGAGGAAGGAGCCACAAGCCAAGGAAGGCAGGCAGCTTCTAGCAGCTAGAAAGAGCAAGGGAGCAGATTCTCCCCAGTCTCCAGAAGGAATACAGCTCTGCCAATAAATTGATTTTAGCCTGTAAGACTCATTTTGTACTTCTGACATCCAGAACTGTAAAATAATAAATGTGTGCTGTTTTAAGCCACCAAGTGTGTGTTAACTTGTTACAGCAGTAAATGGAAATGAATACAGTGATTCATTTTTTGAAGACTCTCAGATGGTACCCAGTTGACCTTTTCTTTTTAACGGCTCTGTCTTGCATTGAAAAATTTCTTCTTAAATGTCTGCATATATATCTGATATCACAAGTAATTCTCTTCTGGAAAGAAAAAAAACAATTTTTGGACAGTTTGATATCTCACATTCCTTTTTATTAAATTCTATGTTTTATGTATGCATTTTAAAATCAGATGAAGAGCGTTTAAACTTATTTATTGGTAAAATAATAAAAATATTCCTGTTAGTCATGCTTCTCCAGAAACAGAACAAATATAAAGGCATCATTCACTGCAGCCCTCAAGTAGAAGCAATGCAATGAACATCAATAGCAATATGAATAAACAAATATCGGTACATACATCAAGGCAATACTGTATAGCATTGAAAAGATCAAACTACTGCTATACATTATGGAATGAATGAATAAATGAATGAATGAATATATATATACGTATAATGTTAAGTAAAAGAAACCACACACAAATGATGACATCTCATACCATTTAATTATGTCAAGTTCATATGCAGCCGAGGAAATCCATAGAAATAAAAGTTAAAGGTTATTTTTGGTAGGGAATCAATGATCTGAAGAAGGCATGTGCACGGCATGTGGAACACTAGTAGTGTTCTAATTTTTGAGCTGGGCGGTGACTACACAGATGCTTTTACTTTATAAACATCATTAATGTGTATATTTAAAATGTATATGCCCTGCTACATGTGTGTTATATTTCAATGAAAATTTATTACACAGACAGATACATTTTCAAAGTAATGCAAATATCTAAAGGAGAAAGATTGATGGTGAGGAAACACAGCCCCTCTTAAGAACATCCTAAATCAGGAAATACAGTTGAACTGGTTCATGGAAACTGGGGCTGGATGTTAGTAATCAGGGTTGCTTCTTCCTGTTTGGCAGCTAAACTGATTGCCTCTTGTCTCTGTTTCTCTTTCCATGACCTCTCCATAATTTTGGTTCTTTTTGCCAACTAGCTGTCTTTGCTTAGTCATGCTATTTCCACTTCTGCATAATTTTGGTGCTTGTGCCTGGCTTTGGTTCACCATGTCACTGATGTTAGATCATATACGAGGTTAATTTTCACTTTACGTACCTGCAATCACCTAGTACACTTTATCAGTCAGAATCTACATTCTAGATTCCCAGGACAACATGATTAGCCAACTTGATTCAGGTACTTATCTTGGGCACAATCTTAGGTAATGAAGATTGTGATAATTAGAGATGCTTCAACCAAGGTATGTGAATTAAGCAGTTTTTGTTGTTTTTTTAAGAAAGAACATATGATTGGGAAGAATTAATTGAAATATCTGTTGCACTTGCTACCTCTGTGGGTGATTGAAATAAAACGGTAGCATACAGTGGTTCTCAAACCTTTTGTTCTCCTATTGTACAATCTTAATTTATTGATACCACATTGTTTTTATTTACATGGTTTATATCTATCAATATTTTTCATATAAGAAATTATAAAATACTGCATTTACTTCTATAAAATAAGAATAACATTGCATATTAGCATGTCACCTGTTTTATGAAAATAACTATACTTTCAAAAGCAAAAAAATGTAGTAAGAAGAGTGGCATTGTTTCCCATTGTTGCAGATCTCTTTAATGCCTGATTTAATAGAGGAAATTCATTTCACATATCTCTTTACACTTTCAGTCTGTTGCATTATCACGTGTCTTGTAGTCTGGAGAACTCCGCTGTACGCTCAAGAGGAAATGAAAGTGAAAAAGGAATGTAACATCTTAGTAGTGTAATAGAAATATTTTTGATCTTCCAGGTGTGTTAAAAGAGTCTCCAGCATCCCCCCCCCCCAAGATTCCCTGAACAACTTTTGCTGATGTGCTGGAGGAAGGGTATTTTGGGGGCCAAGTAGACTCAAGTTCAAATTCCAGTTGAATCAGTTATGGTTTTGTCTCTCTAAATCATATTTCCCTCATCTGTCAAATAGTTTGGTTAATACCTCACACAATTATTGGGAGATGGTTTTGAAGATGACATGAGATAATATGAAATTATTTACTACTACTAATAACAATAACACTATCAATAGAGTTTTCCTTTCATTGAACCTTCACTGCACCTCAGTTTTTTTTGTATTCGTTTTACACAGATTAACTCTCAACAGATCTATGAGTTAAGCTTCATTTAGTTCCAGCTTATAGCTACAGAAACTGAGACAAAAACATTACTAGCTTAAGATAACACAGCTAGTCAGTAAAGGAATGGAATATGAACTCAGGCCTTAAAATGCCAGAGGCCTTTTTCTTGGTGTTGATATTGCTATCTTTGACAATTACAGCTTAACGAATGTTAGTGTGTTTTCTTAACTAACATGCTTTACTCTAATATAGAACCTAACATGTTATTTTATTTAATGTAGTTAAGGTCAATAATGATTTCAATTCTATGTCTTTCTTGGACTCATATAAAAGCATGTAAAAGGACAGATTTACTCTCCTTCTTAGGCATCATGCCATATGCAATTCTAATTTGTTTCATAACTAATACTTTAACAGCACTTAAAAGGAGGTGGATGCCATTCTAATTTAATGCTCACAACGACCTTCCAAAGCACACACTGTTTTTATAGATATACATTTTACAAGTGAACATGAAGGAATTGGAGACTAAGCCACTTGTTCTCCAGAAGAGAGGCAGGCGAGCATAGAGCTAGAATTGGAACTGACATATTCTAGCACCAGAGTTCATTCACTTAACCACTGACTTATACTTCTCTGTTCACCTATAATATTGTATAAGGTGGGAAAAGAAGGCAGAAATTTAGTATAAGTTTATTCCTCTTTAGTGATATTTTATTATCTTATTTGAACCATTGTATCTTAAAACATCAAAATCACACAGCAAAAATGTACAATGTCTTGATAGTGTATAATATCATTGTTGCAAATTACTTCTTTCCCCAGTTTGCTTTTATTTATTTTATTGAAGTATAGTTGATTTACAATATTGTGTTAGTTTCAGGTATATACAGCAAATTGATTCTTATTTCATTATTCATTATTTCATTCTTTTTTATGGCTGAGTACTATTCCATTGTATATATATATATATACAACATCTTCTTTATCCATTCACCTGTTGATGGACATTTAGGTTGCTTCCATGTCTTGGCTACTGTAAATAGTGCTGCTATGAATATTGAGGTGCATATAAATATCTTTTCAAATTAGAGTTTCCTCTGGATATATACCCAGGAGTGGGATTGTTGGATCATATGGTAGCTCTATTATTAGTTTCTAAAGGAACCTCCATACTGTTTTCCACAGTGGCTGCACCAATTTAGAATCTCACCAACAGTGTAGAAGGGTTTCCTTTTCTCTACATTATCTCCAGAATTTGTTATTTGTAGACTTTTTAATGATGGCCATTCTGATCGGTGAGGTGGTACCTCATTGATTTGCATTTCTCTAATAATTAGCAGTGTTGAGCATTTTTCCATGTAACTGTTGGCCATCTGTTTGTCTTCTTTGGAGAAATATCTATTTAGGTCTTCTGCCTGTTTTTTGATTGAATTGTGTGAGCTGCTTGTATATTTTGGAAATTAAGCCCTTGTCAATCACATTATTTACAAATATTTTCTCCAATTCTATAGGTTGTCTTTTCGTTTTGTTTATGGCTTCTTTTGCTGTGCAAAGTTTTTAAGTTTGATTAGGTCCCATTTGTTTATTTTTGCTTTTATTCCTATTGACTTGGGAGACTGACCTAAGAAAACATTGGTACGATTTATGTCAGAGAATGTTTTGCCTACGTTCTCTTCTGGGGGTTTTATGGTGTCATGTCTTACATTTAAGTCTTTATGCCATCTTGAGTTTATTTTGTGTATGGTGTGAGAGAGGGTTCTAACTTCATTGATTTACATGCAACTGTCCAACTTTCCCAACACCACTTGCTGAAGAGACTGTCTTTTCTCCATTGTATATTTTTGCCTCCTTTTTTGAAGATTAATTGATGGTAGGTGTTGGGTTTGTTTCTGGGCTTTCCATTCTGTTCCATTGATCTATGTGTCTGTTTTTGTGCCAGTGCCATGCTGTGTTGATTACTGCAGCTTTGGGTATTGTCTGAAGACTGTAAGGGTTATGCCTCCAGCTTTGTTCTTTTTCCTCAGGATTGCTTTGGCAATTCTGGGTCATTTGCAGTTCCCTATAAATTTAGGATAATTTGTTCTAGTTCTGTGAAAAGTGCCATGGGTAATTTGATAGGGACTGCATTAAATCTGTATATTGCTTTAGGGAGTATGGCCATTTAATATTAAAACTTCCAATCCAAGAGCATTGGATATCTTTCTTTCCATTTCCTTGAATCAGCTTTGATTTCCTTTATCAATATTTTATAGTACTCAGAATACAAGTCTTTCTTTGGTCAGATTTATTCCTGTGTTTTTGTTTGTTTGATGCAATTTTAAAAGGGATTGTTTTTTTTACTTTCCCTTTCTGATATTTCATTGTTAGTTTAAAGAAATGCAACAGATTTCTGTATATTAATCTTGTATCTATGTTAATCTTGTACTACCTTGCTGAATTAATTTATCAGTTCTAACAGTTTTTGTGTGGCGTCTTTAGGGTTTTCTGCATAGAGTATCATGTTATCTGCATATAATGACAATTTTACCTCTTCCCTTCTGATATGGATACCTTTTATGTCTTTCCCTTCTCTGATTGCTGTGACTAGGACTTCCAATACTATGTTGAATAGAACATAGTGGGCATCCTTGTCTTGCTCCAGAATTTAGCAGAAAGCTTGCAGATTTTCCCTGTTTAGTATTATGTTGGCTGTGGGTTTGTCATAAGTAGCTTTTATTATGTGAAGATATGTTCTCTGTGTGCCCAATTTGGTAAGAATTTTTATCAGGAATGAATGTTGAATTTTTTTTTCAAATACCTTTTCTGCATCTATTGAGATGATCATGTGGGTTTTATCTTTATCTTTTCTTTTGTTGATGTGGTGTATCACATTGATTGATTTGCATATGTTGTATCATCCTTGTGACCCTGGAATGAATCCAACTTGCTCATGGTGTATGATACTTCTTATGCATTGTTGGATTCAGTTTGCTAATATTTTGTTGTGAATTTTTACATCTGTATTCATCAAAGATAATGGTCTGTAATTTTTTTTTTTTTTTTTTGGTAGTGTCTTTGGGTTTGGTATCAAGGTAATGGTGGCTTTATAGAATGACTTTGGGATTGCTCCCTCCTCTTCAATCTTTTGGAAGATTTTGAGAAGGATATGTATAAGTTCTTCTTTGTATGTTTGGTAGAATTCCCCAGTGAAGCCATCCGGTCCTAGACTTCTGTTTGCAGGGATTTTTGTTGTTGTTGTTCTTGTTACAGATTCTATTTCACTTCTAGCAGTCAGTCTGTTCAAATTATCTGTTTCTTCTTGATTCAGTTTTGGCAGGCTGTATGTTTCTAGGAACTTGTCCATTTCTTCTAGGTTGTTCATATTGTTGGCATATCACTGCTCGTAATATTTTCTAATGATTTTTTAAAATTTATGCTGTATCAGTCCTTATTTTGTTTATTTAGGCCCTCTCTTCTTCTTGATGAGCCTGACCAGAGCTTGGTCAATTTTGTTTATCCTTTCAAAAAGCTATATTGGTTTTATTAATTTTTTTCTATTGTTTTTTAAATCTCTATTTCTTCTCTGATCTTTATTATTTCCTTCCTTCTGCTGGCCTTAAGTTTTGTTTGTTCTTCTTTTTCTAATTTTTTTAGGTGCTATGTTAGTTTGTTTATTTGGGATTTTTCTTATGTTTGAAGAAGACCTGTATTGCTATGAACTTCCCTCTTAGGACTGCTCTGCTACATCCCATAGATTTTATATGGTTGTTTTCTCATTTTTGTTTGTCTTGAGGCATTTTTAAATTTCCTCTTTGATTTCATCATTAACCCATTGGTTTTTTAGTAACATGTTGTTTAGCTTCCATGTAATCATTTTTTTCTCATTTCTGTTTCTGTTGTTGATTTCTAGTTTCATGCTGTTGTGGTCAGAAAAGATGCTTGAAATAATGTCTATCCTCTTAAATTTGTTGAGACTTGTTTTGTGTCCTAGTACGTGGTCTACACTAGAGAATGTTCCATGCGCGCTTGAAAAGAATGTGTATTTTGTTTTATTTTGGATATAGTGTACTGTAGATATCAATTAAGTCTGTTGTGTCATTTAGGATCTCTGTTGCCTTACTGACTTCGTGTCTGGAAGATCTGTTCGTTGATGTCAGTGGTGTATTAAAGTCTTTTACTACTATTGTAGTCCTGTCAATTTGTCCCTTATCTCTGTTTGTATTTGTTTTATGTATTTAGGTGCTTCTGTATTGGGTGCTTATATGTTAATGAGTATAACATCTTCTTGTTGTATTGATCCTTTTATCATTATATAGTGTCCTTCTTTATCTTTATTATGGCCCTCCCAGTTTGCTTTTAATGGTCAGTTGTCTGTAAGTGATGATGATCAGTGACACTGGAGTGCTATGTTTAGTTATATTGAACTGCTTTCGTGGTAAAAATCTGTTGAGAGAGGGAGAGAGAGTGGGGGGTGGAGGAGCAAGGGGGTGGGGAAGGGAGATGTTGTTAGAATTCAAAAAAGTTTGAAATTTCTTACTGCCATTTCCTAGGAATAACCCCCTCCCCTCCCCCTCTCCCTGCTCCCCCCTCCCTTCCCCCTCCCTCCCTCCCTTCCTTCCTTCCTTCCTTCTGTCCTTCCTTCCTTCTTTCCTTCCTTCCTTCCTTTTATAATGGTGAGCTACTCCAGAACCTTTATATTGGGGTTAGTATTTCTTGGTTTGCCTCTGCTAGATTTTTACTTACACACATCTTTTTCCAAATGTGAGTTCAGGCTTGTTGTTTTTGTTGTTATATCTGTGTTATAATTTTGTCAAATATGGGAATTAGGGTTATATTCATTTCTAAAAATAGCATCTATAAGTTTTATTTTTTTTTTACTTGAGATATTAGTGACATATAACATTATATTAGTTTGAGGTATACAACATAATGATTCAATATTTGTATAAACAGCTAAATGATCACCACAATGTCTAGTTAACATTCATCATCACACATAGTGACAATTTTTTTCTTGTGATGAGAACTTTTAAGATCTACTCTGTCAGCAACTTTCAAATATGCAATACAGTATTATTAACTATAGTCACCATGCTGTACATTACATCCCCAGGGCTTATTTTATAACTAGAGGTTTGTACCTTTTGACCCCCTTCACCAGTTTTGCCCACCCCAACCCTCTCTTCTTTCAATTGGAAATGAAATGACAAAATAACATAGAAAGTCACTCACACAGATATTATTTTATTAAACAAAATGTTGTCATAGGTGTTTTTGAAATTATGTGAGTAGTTTAGATTATTTACATTATTCCTTTTCCATGTATCTTTTTTTGACCTTATGTATATATTGTTAATTCATATAAAATAGTAATAATATGCAATATACTTATTTCTCTTTAGATGGTTTTATTTATATTATTAGGATTTTTATATTTTGTATAGGAACTCCCAGTAGTAAGAAACAAAATGAAATTTCAAGTTAAAATAAGAACTAGCCTCAAAGGAAAACATGGTTGCTATGTTAGGCAGTACTTAATAACTTTTCCAATTTTCTAATTTTTTTCAGAACTGTTTAGTTTTCCTTTCATTGGTCTCTGTTCAATTAATAGGTCTTAAATTTACCTCAGGGTAAACCTCATCAAAGGTTTAGTGAAAACAATGTTGTTAACAGTCTTTTTATAACAAGGGATAATCTGAAGCAGGCAACCTTGTGACAGAATTTATTTTCAGACTTTTTAGTAGTACATGGCCTCCAACTGTAGCTGTAATTTTAACTTCCCATTTACCATCAGTTGAACATATATAGAAAAAGACATGCTTTTTGCAGAATTCTCCATAAAAGGTTTAAAGATTATACACTTCAACATATTCAACTGGCAACCCATGCTTTACTGCACATAAAAATAATCACACTGAAAAGAAAATAAACACTTGATGAACTATAAAACATGAAGAACAAGTTGTATTCCTTAAACCATGTCTCAGAAAGTCAAATTTAAACAAAGATGACATAAATAATAGCTTAATATTATATATTATAATGATGTAGCATAATACTAAGTGGTAGAATTATTTTAATATTTTAAAGAGTAAGCACATTCCTTCAGTAAACTCACTAATCTATTCATATATAACTACAAGTCGAGATTTATTTTTGCATTTAGAAGTAAAAACAACTACAATATGTTTTTGGTCTTAAAAACTGAAAATTAAAACGCTTTATTTTTCAGATTTCGGTTCATGTGGTATTTTCAAACCCCAGTTAATGTGCAAATTTAATCTTTATATAAAAGATATTACATTGAACATATAAAAGGGAATTACTTTTTAAAACTATATAAAATTGTGAAACAAACAAAAATGATTGATTCCAAAACAATAATTTGAGTAAAATGGTAACCTGGATGTTTGTGTCACAATCTATACAAACTATGTCTCTCATTAGATATAGTAAAATTCTTGTAAATTCTGAAAGACAAAACAAATAACTTCAAAAATGTAATACTGGACAAAACAGTTATGACTCTTTCTCTAAATCATTAGAAATGTAAGTACAAAAGTCAGTCTTAGAATAAATAAATCACAAATACCTAAGGGGAAAGAAATGAGAAATTGGTTGGTGTAGTAAATGATCAGTGGATTCATTATGTGAGGTCCTCAATGCCCATGACTTGGTTTTGTAATATAAACTGCTCTTTTTTTTTTTTTTTTAATTTCGTTGAACACTTTAATGGTATAGCAGAATTTTCCACAATAAGATCTCAAACCTAACTTTAAGTAATCATTTATTCCATTGTTCAAGACCAACAACTGCAAACATTAGTTTTCAAACCTTACATTCCAAATGTTCATAAGCACCAGCTGAAGAGCTTATTTAAAATGTAGTTTCTAGACCCTGCCCAAAGATTGTGATTCTGTAAATCTAGATTGGGGCTCTAGAATCTGCATTTTGGGCCATTTGGAGCATTTCGTAAGCATGGCATGTTTATAGTTTTGTTTTTTTTTTTCTTTTTGTACTTAAGGGTTAAACTACCTTGAAAAGCCCAAGCATCCAAGCACACATTTTCTTTTTAAGAATTAAATGCATTTGATAGCATGTTATTACTGTTATCAATTTGAAAACACCAGGTATATAAATGATTATAGTTTTATAAAGATGATAAAATACATTCAATGATATCTTTATAACTGATAGAGTTAAATTTCACACTCCCTTCTTTCCTTTTTTAAAGAGGGCTTATATATAATAAAATTCCTCCATAATTATGCATATGTATATTTTCTTCTGGAATTGTCATAGGGCATTATTTCTAAGATGGCAAGATCACATACTAATGAAAAAATTTTTTGTTATTTCTTTCCGTGTTTTGTTATCTTCACTTGTATCAAAATGAGTATATATTGATGCCATGCTGTCAGGCATTAATACTTCAGGGAGTTAAGATACAAACTATTTTTGAAATTAAAGTGAAACTATGAAATGAATCTTTGTATTTTGTATGTTTAGTACATAATTTCTACTTAGGCCATTTATATCAATAATCCAACCTATTATTCTAGTTCACAAAGTACTCAAAATACATACAACTTTTTAATGTGTATGAGTTTCTTTATCTTGTAAGATACACTTTACTTAATTATCCTAAGAAAATTAAATTTTTGACTTAACTTTTGAAATAAAACATCCAGAGAAGTTGGTTTATACTTTATGCATATATTTTGTCATAAACATGTATTTACTACTGATTGTGCATCTACCATGTTATATACAATGGAGTATGGAAAATAATGGGATATTCTTGGAATAATTTCAAAGTGAATTCATGAAACTTAAATTCAAAAGAACAGCAAAAAAAAAATTGTGTGCATCACTTTTGAGTGTGCAATTGTTTTCTCACAGGTGAGTAAAATAATATTGTAAGACTTATTAAGGTGAGCTACACATATGACTTTTAATCATATGTATTAATGGAAGGAGATCAAACATGGATAATCACAATGATGATGTATCATTAAGAATTTTAATCACCTTAGGATATGGCATCCCCTAAATTTAGATATTTGAAATGTTACTAAATAATAATAGTACACCATGAAGTTTAGTTTCAAAACTACCAAAAATTTACTCACCTTCATTTGCTTGCTAGGGTACAGTCTACCTTGACTATCATATAATATAAAATGAGCATGTATAAAACTTGATTAAGCTCATCAGTGAGAGATACAACAGAATAATAAAGGTGATTCAAAAAGCACTTGAAGATTTGGGTATTTATCAGCATTTAAAAATTGAATGTTGAGCTGAAATAGGATTACTTGGTTAGACACAAAACTGATTGATGTGCTTCAGAACAATAACCTTTGATATTATCTTTTCTAATGGACAACCATTTGCATTTGATCTGACAAAAAATGTCCACGTTATCATGTAACTTACACAGTACTGAACTTTAATCAATAGTAGAGAGCACATAAGACAGAGATATTTTTCTAGATATTTAGATAATCTTTGAGAACTCTTAAAATAAGGCTTTGAAAGGGCATGCCATCTTCCTGCTGCCTTGTTTCCAAGCTTTAGATAACTTTTAACATTTCTTCTGGCGTCTCCTTTTATACACATCTTGTCTATAATATTACTGTCTAGTCTATGGCACCATTTAATAAACTCTTCCCCTCTCCTTTTGCCAGAGTAGCACTTCCCTGGAGAGAAGGAAGTGATTCAGTGTGTAAAGTCAAATGGGCTCCCTACAGGGCTATAGGCATCATGCTAAGTAAGAGTAAATAGAAATTGTTTGAGGTGTCAACAATTAGAGCAGACATAGTCAATAAGAATTTAGAGGTACGATTAGCAATGGATAAGCCACTATATAAGAAATATTTCTTTTGAGAGTTAATGGAATCTTTATTTGGAAAGTTCTGAGAGTCTTAATGTCTCTCTGTGAGCATACAAATGTTTCAAACAGATTTTTCATTCTAATTTTAGATATTTTGGATGTTGCATTAAAAATGCCTTCATGTTTTGAACAGATATAATTAAATGCTATTTAATGTGCCCTTCAAAACGAGACACTTCAGTAATTTACTGTACTTCATACCACAGTGCTTAAGTCCAGAGCAGTGATTACACCAAATTGATCTCTTGACATTTTTCACAGCACTTCATTTTCAAAGTAGTTGGTCTTGTACACATGCATTTCAACCAAAAATATTGCAATTCAGATGAGCTCTTCAATAAACTGTCAAATAAACCTATCCTTCTTCAATGCTTAATTTACTTGAAAGCTAAATCCTATAGGTTTGATGGTTACCTAAATGAGTGTAATTACTCTTCATTTTAGGGCTTCTAAAAATGCTTCTTCTTGTTTAAAATTACTCAATTTGCATTCACCTCAGTATGTGTGGATGTTATTTGTTATTTGGAAGCCTAATTTAAATAAAATCTAATTTAATATCTTTAAGTGCCTAATATAGCTAAGGCTCTGTTGTGATAGCATGGATTTTTTTTTTTTCCTTTTAACTTCTGAATTATTTCATCTCTTGTTTCCACAGAATGGAAATTAAGTGTCTGGTTCATGGGGCAGCTAAAAAGTAGAAAAGAAAAGAAAAGAAATAGAAATATACATAGAAATTAATCTGAAGGTGACAATTTATTTGGTCATTTTCCCAAAATAGGAGCTTTGCCCCTGCCCTTTAACACTCTCGAAGGCAATGTATTAGGATTTGACATTGTGTGGATTATTTTCATTAACTCACCTGGTAGGATATAATGGGGTTCCAAGAAAACAATTTACGATGTCACTTTTAAAATATATAGAAGATGGCAGAGGAGTAAGACGTGGAGATCAACTTCCTCCCCACAAATACATCAAAAATACAACTACATGTGGAACAACTCCTCCAGAACACCTACTGAACACTGGCAGAAGACCTCAGACTTCCCAAAAGGCAAGAAACTCCCCACGTACCTGGGTAGGGCAAAGAAAAAACAAAAGAATAGGGACGGGACCTGCACCTCTGGGAGGGAGCTGTGAGGGAGGAAAGGTTTCCACACACTAGGAAGCCCCTTCGCGGGCAGAGACAGCGGGGGAGCGGAGGGGGGAAGCTTTGGAGCCACGGAGGAGAGCGCAGCCACGGGGGGGCGGGGGGCAAAGCAGAGAGATTCCCGCACAGAGGATCGGTGCCGAGCAGCACTCACCAGCCCGAGAGGCTTGTCTGCTCACTCACTGGGGCGGGCGGGGGCTGGGAGCTGAGGCTCAGGCTTCGGTTGGATCGCAGGGAGAGGACTGGGGTTGGCAGCATGAACACAGACTGAAGGGGCTAGTGCTCCACAGCTAGACAGGAGGGAGTCTGGGAAAAAGTCTGGACCTGCCTAAGAGGCAAGAGACCATTGTTTTGGGGTATGCGAGGAGAGGGGATTCAGAGCACCGCCTAAATGAACTTCAGAGATGGGTGCAAGCCGTGGCTATCAGCACGGACCCCAGAGACAGGCACAAAATGCTAAGGCTGCTGCTGCAGCCAACAAGAAGCCTGTGTGCAAGCACAGGTAGCTATCCACACCTCCCCTCCTGGGAGCCTGTGCAGCCCGCCACTGCTGGGGTCCCGTGATCCAGGGACAACTTCCCCGGAGAACACATGGCACGCCTCAGGCTGTTGCAACGTCATGTTGGCCTCTGACGCCGCAGGCTTGCCCCACATTCTGTACCCCTCCCTCCCCCCAGCCTGAGTGAGCCAGAGCCCCCGAATCAGCCGCTCTTTAACCCCCTCCTGTCGGAGCGAAGAACAGATGCCAGAGGGCGACCTACATGCAGAGGCGGGGCCAAAACCAAAGCTGAACCCTAAGAGCTGTGCAAACATAGAAGAGAAAGGGAAATTTCTCTGTGCAACCTCAGGAGCAGTGGATTAAATCTCCACAATCAACTTGATGTACCCTGCATCTGTGGAATACGTGATTAGACAACAAATCATCCCAAAATTGAGGCAGTGGATTTTGGGAGCAACTACAGACTTGGGGTTTGCTGTATGTGACTGACTAGTTTCTGCTTTTTATGTTTATCTTAGTTTAGTTTTTAGTGCTTGTTATTATTGGAGGATTTGTTTATTGGTTTGGTTGCTCTCTTCTCTTTTTTTTATTACATTTTTAGTTTTTAAATTTTAATATATTTTTATTTTAATAACTTTATTTTGTTTTCTTTTCTTTTTTTCTTTTTTTTCTCCCTTTTCATATGAGCTGTGGGGCTGGCAGGGTCTTAGTACTCCGGCCTTGGGTTATGAGGAATGCTTTTCCAGTTTATGGTTTGTCTTGCCAGCTGTCTCTCTTGGGTTTTTGTTTATTTGTTTACTTGTTTGCTTGTTTTTGATTGTTTCTTTGTTGTTGCTGGGTTTTTTTGATTTTATTTTTGCCACTGAAGAGCTAAGCATTACCATTCTGTATTCTAGCTCTGGTGTCACACTTAGAAAATCAGTGTCTACTTCAAGATTATGTACATATTTACTAATAGGACTTCATTTTGTAATCTCTTTTTTAATCCACCTGGGTTTTCCTTTCAAATAATAAACAAACAAACAAACAAACAAACAAGAAAACCTCAGAGGCTCAGGGTTTCAGGCCTGAGCCTCTGAGGTGGGAGAGCGAAGTTCAGGACATTGGACCACCAGCGACCTCCCGGCCCCACGTAATATCAACTGGCGAGAGATCTCCCAGACATCTCCATCTCAATGCTAAGACCCAGCTCCACTGAATGACCAGCAATCTCCAGTGCTGGACACCCCATGCCAAAGAACTAACAAGACAGGAACACAACCCCACCCATTAGCAGAGAGGCTGCCTAAAATCATAAGTTCAAAGACACCCCAAAACACACCACCGGGCATGGTCCTGCCCACCAGAAAGAAAAGATCCAGCCTCATCCACCAGAACACAGGCACCAGTCCTCTCCACCAGGAAGCCTACACAGCCAACTGAACGCACCATACCTGCTGGGGGCAGACACCAAAAACAACAGGAACTATGAACGTGCAGCCTGCGAAATGAAGACCCCAAACACAGTAAGTTAAGCAAAAGGAGAAGACAAAGAAATACGCAGCAGATGAAGGAGCAAGGTAAATACCCACCAGAACAAACAAATGAAGAGGAAATAGGCAGTCTACCTGAAAAATAATTCAGAGTAATTATGGTAAAGAGGATCCAAAATCTTGGAAATAGAATGGAGAAAATACATGAAACGTTTAACAAGGACATAGAAGAACTAAAGAGCAAACTAACAATGATGAGCACCACAATAAATAAAATAAACAATTCTCTAGAAGGAATCAATAGCAGAATAATTGAGACAAAGGAATGGTAAGTGACCCTTAAGAAAAAAGAGTGGAAATAACTGCCGCAGAGCAGAATAAAGAAAAAAGAAAGAAAAGAATTGAGGACAGTCCCAGAGACCTCTGGGAGAACATTAAACACACCAACATTCGAATTATAGGGGTCCCAGAAGAAGAAGAGAAAAAAAAAGGGACTGAGAAAATATTTGAAGAGATTATAGTTGAAAACTTCCCAAACATGGGAAAGGAAATAGTCAAGTCCAGGAAGCACAGAGAGTACCATACAGGATAAATCCAAGGAGAAACATGCCAAGACACATATTAATCAAACTATCAAAAATTAAATACAAAGAAAGAATATTACAAGCAGCAAGGGAAAAGCAACAAATAAACATACAAGGGAATCCCCATAATGTTAACAGCTGATCTTTCAGCAGAAAGTCTGCAAGCCAGAAGGGAGTTGCAGGACATTTTTAAAGAGATGAAAGGGAAAAACTTACAACCAAGATTACTCTACCCAGCAAGGATCTCATTCAGATTCGATGGAGAAATTAAAACCTTTACAGAAAAGTAAAAGTTAAGAGAATTCAGCACCACCAAACCAACTTTACAACAAATGCTAAAGGAACTTCTCTAGGCAGCAATCACAAGAGAAGGAAAAGACCTACAAAAACAAACCCAAAACAATTAAGAAAATGGTAAAAGGGACATACATATCGATAATTATCTTAAATGTAAATAGATTAAATGCTTCAACCAAAAGACATAGACTGGCTGAATGGATACAAAAACAAGACCTGTATATATGCTGTCTACAAGAGACCCACTTCAGACCTAGAGACCCACACAGACTGAAAGTGAGGGGATAGAAAAAGATATGGCATACAAATGGAAATCAAAGCAAAGCTGGAGTAGCAATTCTCATATCAGACAAAATAGACTTTAAAATAGACTATTACAAGAGACAAAGAAAGACACTGCATAATGATCAAGGGATCAATCCAAGAAGAAGATATAACAATTGTAAATATTTATGCACCCAACATAGGAGCACCTCAATACATATGGCAAAGGCTAACAGCCATAAAGGGGAAAATTGACATTAACACAATAACAGTAGGGGACTTTAACACCACACTTTCACCAATGGACATATCAACCAAAATAAAAATAAATAAGGAAACACAAGCTTTAAAGGACACATTAAACAAGATGGACTTAATTGATATTTATAGGACATTCCATCCAGAAACAGCTGAATACACTTTCTTCTCAAGTGCTCATAGAACATTCTCCAGGATAGATCATATCTTGGGTCACAAATCAAGCCTTGGTAAATTTAAGAAAACTGAAATCTTATCAAGTATCTTTTCTGACCACAACACTATGAGACTAGATATCAGTTACAGGAAAAATAACTGTAAAAAATAAAAACACATCAAGGCTAAACAATACGCTACTAAGTAACCAAGAGATCACTGAAGAAATCAAAGAGGAAATCAAAAAATACCGAGAAACAAATGACAATGAAAACATAATGACCCAAAACCTATGGGATGCAGCAAAAGCAGTTCTAAGAGGGCAGTTTATAATAATACAATCCTTCCTCAAGAAACAAGAAAGATTTCAAGCAACCTAAGCTTACACCTAAATCAATTAGAGAAAGAAGAACAAAAAAAAAACCCAGAGTTAGTAGAAGGATAGAAATCATAAAGATCAGATCAGAAATAAATTAAAAAGAAATGAAGGAAGCAGTAGCAAAGATCAATAATAGTAAAAGATGGTTCTTTAAAAAGATAAACAAAATTGATAAACCATTAGCCAGACTCATCAAGAAAAAAAGGGAGAAGCCTCAAATCAAGAGAATTAGAAATGAAAAAGGGGAAGTAACAACTGACACTGCAGAAATACAAAGGATCATGAGAGATTACCACAAGCAACTATATGCCAATAAAATGGACAACCTGGAAGAAATGGACAAATTCTTAGAAAAGCAAAACCTTCCAAGACTGAACCAGGAAGAAATAGAAAATACAAACACACCAATCACAAGCACTGTAATTGAAACTGTGAGTAAAAAACTTCCAACACACAAAAGCCCAGGACCAGATGGCTTCACAGGCGAATTCTATCAAACATTTAGAGAAGAGCTAACACCTATCCTTCTCAAACTCTTCCAAAATATAGCAGAGGGAGGAACACTCCCAAGCTCATTCTACAAGGCCACCATCACCCTGATACCAAAACCAGACAAAGATGTCACAAAAAAAGAGAACTACAGGCCAATAACACTGAGATGCAAAAATCCTCAACAAAATACTAGCAAACAGAATCCAACAGCACATTAAACGGATCATACACCATGATCAAGTGGGGTTTATCCCAGGAATGCAAGGATTCTTCAATATAAGCAAATCAATCAATGTGATACACCATATTAACAAATTGAAGGATAAAAACCACATGATAATCTCAATGATGCAGAAAAAGCTTTTGACAAAATTCAACACCCATTTATGGTAGAAACTCTCCAGAAAGTAGGCATAGAGGGAACTTACCTCAATATAATAAAAGCCATAAATGATAAACCTACAGCCAACATCATTCTCAGTGGTGAAAAACTGAAACCATTTCCTCTAAAATCAGGAACAAGACAAGGATGCCCACTCTCACCACTATTATTCAACATAGTTTTAGAATTTTTAGCCACAGCAATCAGAGAAGAGAAAGAAATAAAAGTAATCGAAATTGGAAAAGAAGAAATAAAGCTGTCGCTATTTGCAAATGACAACACTATACATAGAGAATCCTAAAGACTCTACCAGAAAACTACTAGAGCTAATCGATGAGTTTGGTGAAGAAGCAGGATACAAAATGAATGCACAGAAATCTCTTGCATTCCTATACACTAATGGTGAAAAATCTGAAAGTGAAATTAAGAAAACATTCCCATTAACCATTGCAGGAAAAAGAATAAAATATCTAGGAATAAACCTACCTAAGGAGACAAAAGACCTTTATGCAGAAAATTATAAGACACTGATGAAAGAAATTAAAGATGATACAAATAGATGGAGAGATATACCATGTTCTTGGATTGGAAGAATCAACGTTGTGAAAATGACTCTACTACCCAAAGCAATCTACAGATTCAATGCAATCCCTGTCAAACTACCACTGGCATTTTTCACAGAACTAGAACAAAAAATTTCACAATTTGTATGGAAACACAAAAGACCCTGAATAGCCAAAGCAATCTTGAGAACGAAAAATGGAGCTGGAGGAATCAGGCTCCCTGACTTCAGACTATACTACAAAGCTACAGTAATCAAGAAAGTGTAGTACTGGCACAAAAACAGAGATATAGATCAATGGAACAGGATAGAAAGCCCAGAGATAAACCCATGCACATATGGTCACCTTATCTTTGATAAAGGAGGCAAGAATATACAGTGGAGAAAAGACAGCCTCTTCAATAAGTGGTGCTGGGAAAACTGGACAGCTACATGTTGAAGAATGAAATTGGAATGAAATGAAACTCCCTAACACCATACACAAAAATGAACTCAAATTGAATTAAAGACCTAAATGTAAGGGTAGACACTATAAAACTCTTAGAGGGAAACATAGAACACTATATGATGTAAATCACAGCAAGATCCTTTTTGACCCACCTCCTAGAG
Source organism: Balaenoptera musculus (assembly GCF_009873245.2). NCBI lineage: Eukaryota > Metazoa > Chordata > Mammalia > Artiodactyla > Balaenopteridae > Balaenoptera > Balaenoptera musculus. The sequence continues at coordinate 16,537,892 of NC_045787.1, read as the reverse complement.
GAATGAGACTAAAAACAAAAATAAACAGGTGGGACCTAATGACACTTAAAAGCTTTTGCACAGCAAAGGAAACCATAAACAAGACGAAAAGACAACCCACAGAATGGGAGAAAATGTTTGCAAACGAAGCAACTGACAAAGGATTAATCTCCAAAATATACAAGCAGCTCATGCAGCTCAATATCAAAAAAACAAACAACCCAATCCAAAAATGGGCAGAAGACCTAAATAGACATTTGTCCAAAGAAGATATACAGATTGACAACACACACATGAAAGGATGCTCAACATCACTAATCTTTAGAGAAATGCAAATGAAAACTACAATGAGGTATCACCTCACACCAGTCAGAATAGCCATCATCAAAAAAACTACAAACAATAAATGCTGGAGAGGGTGTGGAGAAAAGGGAACCCTCTTGCACTGTTGGTGGGAATGTAAATTGATACAGCCACTATGGAGAACGGTATGGAGGTTCCTTAAAAAACTAAAAATAAAACTACCATATGACCCAGCAATCCCACTACTGGGCATATACCCTGAGAAAATCATAATTGAAAAAGGGACATGTACCACAATGTTCATTGCAGCACTATTTACCGTAGCCAGGACATGGAAGCAACCTAAGTGTCCATCGACAGATGAATGGATAAAGAAGATGTGGCACATATATACAATGGAATATTTCTCAGCCATAAAAAGAAATGAAATTGAATTATTTGTTGTGAGGTGGATGGACCTACAGTCTGTCATACAGTGTGAAGTAAGTCAGAAATGGAAAAACAAATGCAATATGCTAACACATATATGTGGAATCTTAAAAAAAACCAAAATTGGTTCTGAAGAATCTAGGGGCAGCACAGGATTAAAGACACAGACATAGAGAATGGACTTGAGGACACGGGGAGGGGGAAGGGTAAGCTGGGACGAAGTGAGAGAGTGGCATGGACATATATACACTACCAAATGTAAAATAGATAGGTAGTGGGAAGCAGCCGCATAGCACAGTGTGACCAGCTCGGTGATTTGTGACCACCCAGAGGGTTGGGATAGGGAGGGTGGGAGGGAGATGCAAGAAGGAGGGGATATGGGAATATATGTATACATTTAGCTGATTCACTTTGTTATACAGCAGAAACTAACAGAACAATGTAAAGCGATTATACTCCAATAAAGATGTTAAAAAAAATAAATAATAAAAGGAGAAATAAAAATCCAAAAAAAAAAAAAAAAGGAATACAAAATCTCTACAGTGCGTTTATTTTAACGACTGTATCTTTCTCCATATACAAACCCTACTTATGACATAATACCTTGTGATGTAGGGCTAGTAGATAGTCAATAATTTTTTATTGTTTAAAAAATAAAATAAAATAAAATGTATAAATAAGTCTTTATGTAAGTCTTTATTTAAGATGTAAATTGACATGAAGTCAAATGAAGCACTGAAAAGAGACCATCATTCAGACCCAAACAAGGAGGTCCAACTAGGTTTTTTGAGTGAAACATCTTATCGAACAAATCAAATACATTTCTTAAATATGTGTCCGATCTCTCTCTGATGTGCACATCTTTCATTTCCTTATAGAAAGTTTAATATTCTGGTATTTTGAACACGTCGACTACCATTTACCAAATGTTTGCTACAGGCATAGCATTACTCCAGTAATTATAGTAAATACTTGATATCTGCTGTTCTAGTTCTACTCACAACAATCCCAACTAAGTAAATAACAAAGCAGATATTTCAAGAAATTCACCCACTATCACACAGGTAATAAATGGCAGAAATGAGTTTTAAGTAGTGACCTAGGACTTTTAGGCCCATCTTTTTTCTATTTCATCATTTTCTTTACAAATATGGCAATTGTTGTAAGGTCAGTTTTCAATGAAATTCCTGTCGGGTTAAGAAAAATAAGTTAGTTGGCACAAATATTTTTAAAGAGCTACAAGTCTTCTTACTTTAAGAATTCACACAATTTTTCAATTCACTTAGGGCATTCTTATCACTGTATAAAAATCTCTCTTTACAACATTACACTTGCTTTTTTTTTCCCAGTTGACTCTGCTTAGATTAAAGCTCTAATGTATTGAGCCAGATAAACTAATTTTAGTTAAAAGGATTAAATTAGAATATCGTTCATTGGGCCCAAAAGGAACATTAATATCATATACAAGTTTATATTTCTTTAGTTTATCAAAATGGAAATACATATAATGGTGGATGTTTGAATGCATGAAGAAATGAATTCATAGTAATAGACAGAGACCCAAATGTTTCTTTTTATCAGATCTTCTTTGATAGTACTTATTTAAAAATTTAGATAATTTGAAAATTAATTTTAAGAGAGAATTAGTCTTTTGCAGATTAAAATTTAAGTGCCACAAATAAAGCTTTTCACAATTTTTTTTTTTAGGTATGAGACAATATTTATTATAGACTCTTAAACAAAATAAGCTCTTATTTATTACATCTACTGTGCTACTTATAAGAGATATAATTGTAGTTAAGTTACTTAATGCTTCTGAGCCTTGATTTTTTTTTTTTTCTTTCATGGTTAAAATGAGTGTGTATTATACCTTCCTCTTTGAACAATTTCAAAGCTGAATGAGAGAATGAATATAAATTGTTTAATACAATGCCAAGCACCTAATAGGAACTCAGTACTTGTTGGGTCTATTAACTTTTTCCTTTCCATCATCAACAGAAATAACTTGGGAAGCATGACAGTATTCATAACTCTTTCTTCCACTGATAGAACCATTGTATAGGCAGCATGGAAAGTTGCGTTGCCTGAGTTTCTTGTAATATTTTTACATGCCTCATTTTTATGTTGTGACACTTTAACAAAACATGAGTTCATTATATGAGTACCTCTAATTAGTATGTTATAGAATTATGGTTGAAGCACTGCCATTTTGTGTGCTTAAAGCATATGAGTTTTATTTAAAAATTAGAAATCTAATCAAAATATAATGTTTGATTCTGTTTCTCTTTCTTTTTCAAAGATACTGGCAATTGCCGATAAGTTAAACAATTAAAACTGTAAAAAAAAAAAAAAAGAAATAAAACGAGTTGGAATCCTTCCAAATTTCCATACCAAAAGGGAAGAGTATTTTGGAAAACATCTTTTATCCATCCTATCCAGCTAAGTTTTCAAAAATGGGAACATACTTCACACAGTGCTCTGTAGCCACCTTTATACACCTAGGAAATTAGTATATAGTATTTCCATGTCAGTAATGAAAGTGGTAATTAATCATCATAATAACCTTAATGATAAGTCTTTCTGAGCATCTAATGTATGTCATATACTGCAGGGGTCCCCAACTCCCGGGATCTAATGCCTGATAATCTGAGGTGGAGCTGATGTAATAATAGAAATAAAATGCACAATAAATGTAATGCTCCTGAATCATCCTGAAACCATCCCTTCCTCCCCCGGTCCTTGGAAAAATTGTCTTCCACGAAAACAGTCCCTGGTGCCAAAAAGTTTGGGGACCGCTGAATACTGTATGCAACACTTTGCGTGCATTATAAAGGTATTCAGAACGATTTTGAGAACAGTTATTATCCAGTGAAGCATCTTGTCCTAGATTTCATTTGAAGTAGGTAGCAGAGCCTGTCCTCAAACACTTGCCTCTTAGAACCAAAGAACATGCTTCTAATTCCCTACTTTGGTGACTTCATCTGACACTGAAATTCCCTGTTGTGATGGTCAGTGTGAGTCTGTTACTTGTTCTAGGTCTTACATCCAAGCTATAGTGTTCCAAAAGAAAAGGGGCAATATCTGTTTTTTCAATCTATGCTACTACAAACACATGTGCCTTGCACATAGGCAGTTTTGGACAAGTCAGTTGAAAGAAAATACACAATAATTTTAGTAGCTTCATTGTATTCCTTTGTGTGCACATGCTGTGAAGCATTTAGCTTTATCCCCTTTTGATTTACACTTTTGGGTCCTTATAAACTCTACTACCATAACATCCTTCTTGTTTACATTTGTTGCACAGTTTTTCAAATTTTTCTTCTTTGGAAGGAATCCCACAATTACAATTGCTCAATCAAAGCATGCACCCATTTAAAATTGAGGCATACTGTATGGTACTGCTACCTAGAAAGACAGTCCCAGTATTGCTTTCATAGTAGTGAATGAGGGTGACTATTTCCCTCACTTTTAACCATATAATGTTGGGTTTTTCTGCACTTAAAGTTATTAGCCAAATTCAGTCCTACCAAAATGGTAGCACACTTGCTTTGTATAGTGAACTCCCAATGTCAAGCAGCTTTAAAACCATGCAGTTCAGATGGGACTTGAACCCATGGTCTTTAAACTGAGATCACACACCTGGTCTCAGGACTTAATGAAGCTCAGGTTCTTGATGTCTTGTAGCAGAAAGAATTCAGTGAGAGACAAAGTAATAGGTAAGAAGTGGATTTATTTAGAGAGAAACACACTCCACAGACAGAGTGCTGGTCATCTCAGAAGGTGAGAGAGGTGCCAGGATATGGGGTTGTCAGTTTTTATAGGTGTGGGTAATTTCATAGGCTAATGAGTGGGAGGATTATTCCGACTATTTTGGGGAAGGTGTGGGGATTTCTAGGAATTGGGCCACCGCCCACGTTTTGATCTTCTGTGGTCTTCCTTGGGACTGTCGTGACGCCTATGGGTGTGTCATTTAGCATGCTGATGTATTACAATGAGCGTATAATAAGGCTCAAGGTCTAGTGGAAGTTGACTTGTCTACCATCTTGGATCTAGTTTTTGTCATGTCCTATGGCTATGTCATTCTTTTAAATGCCCCCCTTCCCCCCTGTTTCAGCTTCACACAGGTGACTGTATTTCTCACTCATCTGAAGTCTTTGGGAGCACTGAGGGCCTCTGCTCCCATAGTCATTCAGGAATTAGTTTCTTCTGTCTTGTGGCACAACCTTTCTCTAAGGCCTCAGTGTTTTCTCTGTTCATCCAGGAGACAGTTTGAGCAAACAGAGGATTAATCACAAGGGAGGATTTTATGGGTCATGCCTGGGAGTGACTTAATCATTTCCACCTGGATTTCATTGGCCAAAACTGAGTCATCAGGCCACCTTTAACTTCGAGGGGGACCGTGGAGTTAGTCCAGCTGTGAGCCCGGGAAAACTGGAACATAAATGTAGTAACCAATGAGCCAGTCTCTACCACAGTTTTCCCTTCTTGTCACCAAATATGTTTTAATCTTCGTCTTCCACATAAAGATTGAAGGCATAGTCATACCATCTCAAAGGAGACAGTCATACATCCCAGCTTTAAAATGTCCAAAATGTCTTGGTGGTTGTCTTCCCCAAAAGATCAAGGTCCAAAAGACAATCCCACCCACCCACCCACCCTATACACACACCCAAAGTCAAGGGTAGAACTTGGATAGGATCACCACAATAAAAAATTCTCTCCTGAGGAAAAAAATAGAAAGGGAGGCAAGCAGAAGTTCCCAGTCCATATTAATTTTGAAATACTACAGGGGATGAGACTCAGAATCTACCAAATGAGAGGTCTTTGGTCCGTTGTTCTGTATAAGGCACCAGGTTTCACTTTATAAGTGATATTTCCTTCTCTGTGTTCTTTCCTGACTACATCTAAAGCAGACACTGGTAAGCCCTTCTCCTCACCCGAGGACTGCCTCTCACAAGCTGCTACCTATATGTGCCAGCCTCAGGGTCCAAAGGTTGATTTGAGTCTCAAAGTGCCAGAACATTTTAATCTGAGCTCCTTGTTTCTTTAATGATAAGATTTCCTCAAAAACTGGCAGACTTCTGATCAATTTGTTTCTAACCATTCCATATGTCAGTAAGTGCAAAGTTATTACCCAGACAAAATTTAAACTCTCCTTTATTTCCTTACATCTCACCTCTATGCCCCTTCCTTTCTCAGATCAATTTTGGCTACCTTGAGGTGATCTGGAACCAAAGAGTTGAGTGTGGAGGTGAAATTCTTAATCTGATTATTTGTGCAAAGCATGTCATTTTGTTCAGCTGACACAGCTCAACAAGTTTTTTTTGTTTTTTTTTTAAGTCAAAGATATTTTCAAACCTACCTTTCAGTTGTTGGGGTCCATATTGCAGTCAACTTTTACAAACTTTTAAATCTCTGGACTATCTCTCTTCCCTTTTATCTCTTTCTACTTAAATACAAAGAAATACTCACTGAGCTAATCTCATTCTCATAATGCTTTTGTGAAGACAACCATTAATAACCATCATTGACTTGTCATTTAGCATGCTGTCGGCCTTACAAGTTACTGCAGATGATAATTTTACCAAAATTTGCTACTTCATAACATAACAGGACCCAACTACAAGGTACTAATACTAATTTTGATATTAGTTAGAGGAATACTAGCAGCTCGAACAGACAAACCCCACAATATTAGTAGTTTAACACAGTAGAAGTTTATATCCAGCTCAAATAAGGCTGGATTGGGACTAAGGGTAATTCTGTTCCACATTGTCATTCAGAGACCAGGGTCCTTCCATCTTGGCTGTCTTACTCTACTCTAAGGGTGTAGAATGCTGTGGGAATCTTTCATGGGCCAGGCCTAGGTGTAGTTTTTACCACTTTCAGCCGTGCTTCATTGGCAAGAACTTAGGGAACATAGCCACACCTGTATTTGGTAAGCAGATTCATAAAATAAAATATATATATATATATTGAATATATATAAAATAAAGTTCAATTCAACAAGCAGGCTTTTACTTCTCTTTATATCAAATCTGCCTTTTTCCCCTGGAAACTCTATAAATATATAGCTAATGGGGAACAAATCAAAAGGAAAGATCAAGACACTAAAAGAAAGAAAACTAGTCTGTTAACTATGATAGTAAATATAGATTATCTGACCGAGAAAGATTTCGTTCTTATCTTTATTTGAGCTAAGATTAAAAAGAAAGTATGATTAGTTATATTGGGATTGTTACTACAGAGACGTAAAATGCTTTGTTGTATTTTCATAAAGATGTTGTGGAAGATATTATTAAAGACATTAAGAGTTCCTAAACTCAGTAGCCTAAAAGCAGCAGGCAGATAACTTAAATAAGCAATAGGACTTGATGAGATGAAAAATGGAGTAGAGAAGGCTCTGGTAACCTGGAGGTGACAAGCCACTTTAAAGTGAGCATGTGCTTCTCAGCTCACAGAGATCTTGCCAAACTGAGTAGACACCAAATTTCAACAGATCTCCAGGTTTTTTTGAAAGAAGTTAGAAATTTGCATTTTTAAGTAAAATCTCTAAGTGCTTTAATATTTTAAAATAAGTGATATTTCATACCATTGTGTTGGAGAAATGACATGCTTCTGAGGGAGAATATGCCCTAGACCATCCACTAGTTTACAAATTGTGTACTGCATCACATTTTTTATGCAAATTCAAAAGAATTATTTCTGAGTTTTGTATCAGGAAAAGTAATTTGTTTATATTTTGACACTATGAAGTACAAAAAGTGAAAATGCATCCTTTTGAACTTGGGTGCCCAAAGGCTTCAAGTCTTTGTCTTCAAATTTTGGTCAACTACCAGGAAATATGTAGGCCATGTAGGATTGCATTTTATGAAAGCTTTTATTTTCAACATCTTGTTTTGCCTATGCCTCCATTTGTTGATCATTCCATTTTAATTTTGTTATATCTTATTTTATGGTATATGAACTCAAATATTCCTCTGGCCTCTTAAATTGGTAAGTACATGTGCAATTACATTTAAATACAAGCCCGTTACAGAGGCTTCCATCCATATTTTGAACAGGAAGTTCAGATTCTGAAAAGATTGCACTCATAAAATATTTCTGAGATTTCTTAGTGTGCCCATCAGTAGGTCTGCATCCTCAGCCCATATTCCACATGGCAGATGCCAGAGAGCTGCACCTGTAAGATTCTATTTCCTAGAGCACAAGCATCTTATTGCTGGACGTGAAGTAAAGTTGCAACATGATACAGTCATGCCAAGGTATTCTGTGTCCCTGAGAGTTCTGGATATTCTGAGGGTTCCCAAAGAAGTATGTCTCCCAATGACTATGCCTGCAAACTGTTAGTGCTTTAATTGTTTACTGTTGCCACCACTGATGAACTATCATTTATTCAGTCCCAGTGTAGACTTTCAATGATTTACATAGATCAGGACAATGATGGTACTTTAAGGTAAGGGGAAAGATTTTCCTTCCCTCTGAGCCATGCTTAGGTTTTTGTTGGTTTGTTTGTTTGTCTTTAATAAGATTACTGCCTGAATTCCAAAGTTAAAGTCCTTTTCATCTATGCACATGGGCTTTTCCCCCAAATTCCCATGGAGTGACGTCGTGCCTGGATTGATAATCAAAATCAGCCGTGATCCATAACCAGAAAGACCACTTCTCTCCAGAAACATAAAAGTTAGTCCTCACCTTAAGTCCCCAAGACAGATGCCCCCTTCATGTTTTATACGTTTTTTTTTTTCTGAAAACTTTGTCCTTTAATGAAATTTTACTTCATTCACATCTATCCAATTCTTTCTTTTATGTTCTTATATCTTTGATTACCTCAACAACTGATTAGGTACCTCAGTTAAACTTGAAAAATCCTTTAAGTTTTACTACGTAAATGAACATTTGTCATCATTTATTGACTAGAAGCAAGTCACAGATTGTGCCTGTATTCAAGGGAGGAAGATGATACAAGTGCATGACCCAGAGGGGTCACCTTAGGGTCTGTCTGCCGCAGGGAGCTTCTGAGCTCTACCTGAATGTTTTAATACAGGTGAAGACTGACTTCCCCTGCCAATAGAATCTCAGTAGAGGCTCTTAATCAGCTATAACATACTGTTTTATTTCTATTTGAATAAGACATTTAAGCACTGTATGGTACAGGGTGGGAATCAAATAAGTAATGAATTACTCACATACACTCTACAAAAATATGAGATAATTTCCATTAAGGACTTAGCTCACCAGTTTCTAAGTGGAGGCAAAATTTCTGTAAAATGCCCTAGCTCCTTTTACTTTTACAAAAACCTAATATAGTAGCTTTTCATGTTGTAAATGTAAAGAGATTACAAAACATATCCATGCTTAGGAATATATTACGTCCTAGAAACGTGTTTGGAATCCAAATTTCTCTTCTCTGGAGTCAACATTCAATTGTTATGCTCTGTTTCCTTTCCTTGTGTTATACTGTCTTCGGTGAGAAACTGAAGAGGTCAGGAATAGAGGTTTATAGACATAAAAAATATGATAAGTTTATGAACAGATAGGAAATAAACTTTAGAGTATTACATGAATTGAACTACAGAAGTGCTAAGCTAAAATAGGCGTGGGACCAGATATCGATTTGCTATTTTAATGTTTACTGGGAGCTGCTTGTATACCGAGCAGCACTTTAGGTTCTGAGATTACACACATGATACATTTTTCACCAATGTTGAATTAAAAAAAAAAGTTTAGGAACCTGAATTTTGACTTTTGGAGCCATGTGATCCTGGGACAGAATGACAGATCTTCCACTCACAAATTACAGAGCTTTGGTAAGTTATTTAACGTTGCCAAGTGTGTGGGTGATATATTAGTATTCATTTCACAAGATTGTTATAAAGATAAGAAAAAATAATTCATGCCTAGTGTTTGGTGCCCTGCATATAATATAGTGATCAATAAATGTCAGCTAAAGAAAATGATGACAGGGAAGAGGATAATTATAAGAAGAATAATAATAATGAGCCCAAAATATGAAATGTAGTGCTGCGTGAAAGAAGCATACAAAGGAAAGCTGACTAAAATGTATAATGTTGATGACAAACTTATGGTAATTCCATCAGAGTAAATCTGGCCCATGGATGTATATTTCTGGGCTAGCATCATTTCCACACTTGGCAGAGCAGAATGGACTGAACCCTTGGACTAGGCCACATCCAGCTTTCCGCAGTCTGTATTCACATTGTGTACTTGTTTTACTGTATCTGCCTGGGCATTTAAGCATTATGAGTCATTAAAGTTGAAGTAAAAGTGATGGTTTTCATGAGTGCCTGTACTTCTAGCACAATGAAAACATAAACTTGCCCAGGGGAAGATATAGCTCTAATTGAAGAAATGTTATTCTGTACAAACATTTGAGGAAGTCTTAGAATCTTATAACACTGGAATACTCCAATGCTGAGCTAACAGAATATCACATAAGAAAATCAAAATGAACCCTGGCTGCAAATCTTATATTATCAAAAGGAGATGGTAAAGACACTCATGAAAAATATATTATGGATTAAAAAAAAAAATCAACCTCTGGTTTTGGAATATCTAGAAAAACCTCTTTTCTCCTCAAATTACATCAGAATAGCACAGAATAGACCACGTTTAAAGCAACAAAGTGTATCCCCCATCTACCACTAATAACATTTATTTGGACAGTGAAGTCCACTGGCTTTTTTGACAAGAGCTACAGGATCTCTAAGGGACTAAAATTACATTGACATTCCTCGCAGAATTATGAAACCAACTCAGAGTTAGGGCATGGTGTGTCGTGGTTATCCTCTTACCTACTTAAGATTTCACGTGCTTGTACAGACAGGACATATTTTTATGTTACTAGTGTTGATATTTCAATTGATTTCTCAAAGACTTGTATGAACCTGTAAACTTTTATTTAGAATATTAGAGTTTAATATTAAAATATTTTGTGTGCTGCTTAAAATCTGAAGAAGGACTTTCCCACATGAAAAATTTAATGGAAATAACATTAACAATTATTATAACTCTGAAATTGCAATATATGTTTAGCAAATCTTACAGGAACCATGTCAACTGGTATGAAAAGTGGCCAGAGATTTATTTGCTCATTAAAAATTGAGGAGATTGTATAACAGAGTTATCTAGAAATGTGAATTTAAATGGAACTTCCCATCAGCAATTCCAAACACCTTAGTCTGGATAATGTAATTATAGTTTTGACTAATAACAGATTTAGTGAAGCTACTAATGTCATATATATATATGTGTAAACTACTTTTGTAGTTTATAAAATGGATTATTTTGTTTAATCCTCACAGCCTCCTCTAAGGACAGAAAGACATAAAGTGAGATTGAAAGTTTTACTTTGGCAATTCTGGATAGAGTTATTTTTCATTAAAATCAGAGAAAATATGTTACAAAGAAACATTGTTAGTTTTTTGGTAGAGAAAATGAAAAGCAACTCTTTGTACATTGTACTTATAATCAAAAGATGCCTATAGTATTCATTTGGTGGATCATCCTAACAGGTGAAATTACAAGATGCTCATAATCAGCCCTTGATCCTCCAGAGTATGTAGAATGAAATTAACACTAAGGAGTCTGGGATATGGCCTATCACAACTGTATTGAGTAGAGTATTAATGAAAGAGAAAGGGACCCAACACATAACTTCTTTTTTTTTTTTTTTTTAATTTTATTTATTTATTTATTTATTTATTTATGGCTGTGTTGGGTCTTCGTTTCTGTGCGAGGGCTTTCTCTAGTTGTGGCAAGCGGGGGCCACTCTTCATCGCGGTGCGCGGGCCTCTCACTATCGCGGCCTTTCTTGTTGCAGAGCACAGGCTCCAGACGCGCAGGCTCAGTAGTTGTGGCTCACGGGCCCAGTTGCTCCGCGGCACGTGGGATCTTCCCAGACCAGGGCTCGAACCCGTGTCCCCTGCATTGGCAGGCAGATTCTCAACCACTGCGCCACCGGGGAAGCCCCACATAACTTCTTATTCCAACAACTCAGATTATTTTTTGAAAACTGGCATGTTGCTTAATGTGTTTACTCCTTAAAAATAGGGTGACACTACTAAGTTTTAATGCCTGTGCTTAGTTAACAAATTAATTTCCTGTTTATTTTCGAAAAGTGCTTAAGAATGCATACCAACGTGTAAATTACATAGTTCAATAAACTAAACAAAAATCGTTTTTAAAAAATGTTTGTTTTACTTTCTCCATATACTGCCTCACAACCACTTTGCCATTTCTAACTTTGTTGTCCCTTAATGATGTGTCAGTCATATTTTAGAATTTTTCTGGCCACTTACAGTTACAAAAACTTTTTTTTTTTTAAGTCTGGTAGAAAATATTAAACTTAAAATCCAATTTCATGCATTTCTATCTTTACCCCACTCTTGCCCCTCTTATTTCTTCTCTTTCCCCTCCTGTATTCTCCATGCCTGCAGTGCCAGCAGTAGCTGGAGCCCTCATTCTTTGATTGAAAGGGATGAGGTGCAGTCATTTATCCCCTTTTCTAGACTCTGGCCTCCAAGATTGGGTATTGGGGAGCAATGGCGATGGAGATAGTGTTCATTTTATGGAAATGGGCAGATATTTGTGTTGGAGGACACTCCTCACTTTGTTCTGGTTCAGTCCATTTCCATCAGAGGACTCTAGAGATACGGTGGTCTCTAGTCATGTGACAGGCATGGTTTTCATGAGGTGATGGGTTTCTGCCTGACACCACACTACAATTTGTTTGTAAATCAATGTGCATTGATTTAAGTAAGTGGCAACCCCAGAATAAAATACAGTAAAGTCAGTTTGTGTGTGTGTGCGTGTGTGTGTGTGTGTGTGTGTGTGTGTCTGTGTGATCTAGTATGCATGTCTGAGGGCCTGGATTATGACAGATTTTTATAATATATCTCTGAGTGGTGATTCTCTGCTTTTTAAAATATTAATCATCCTGGCTTCTCTAGTTCTCTCCACTTGGGTCAGTGTCCAAGTAATCATAAACAAAACCTACGAGCTGGGTCTGTCTACCCAGAGATAGGAGATGGTGTTAAATTTAGGGAAAGAGATGGAGGAAAATTTGTGGAAAATCATCTATCATTAATTTTTGTTCCTTCAATACGTACTTGAAATGTAGTAATTTATCTATAAAATAATATAGCACAGCTCTAAATATGTATTTAGATAAACTGATTATTTTATAATCAGTAAATATATGTTAGCTATGTCATTTATATATATATATATGTATCTATATATATCTCACATTTAGTGTCTTGTATATAAGACCCTTTCTAAGTAAATCACATTGATAGAGTAATATGCTATTAATAAAATCAGAAAGTAAGTCCTTATGGAATAGCCTTTATTCCAAGCTTTTGATTTACACAGCGTCTTTTAGGTACATAGCAAATGCCACATTTTTCATGAAACATCCAAAAGTTGGAAAAAGATGGATGAATAAATAGATATTTATATAGATATTCAATCTTTTTTTTCTCACTTCATTGTAAGTTACTTTCTAATTACTATCTTATATCTGTATATTTAATTCCATTCAATTCAACAAAATTTTGTGTTAGATGTATTCCTGGCAGGGTCAGAAGGGGAGATTATTTAGGTCCTCCTAACTAGTCCCACATATTATTATTAAAAAAATAAAACTGTCGAGTGACATGAAGTAAAATAAGAATCTGATTTTTTCTATGATATCTACTTCAATACACCTTTAGAATTATTAACTCATATCATGGAAATGTTTTCTTTGAAGGGATGGTTGGGGGTTGGCTAAGAGTATACTTTTTATATGCTAAGTACTTGCTTGGATTGCCTACAGAGTAGAAAGACTCTAATTTATTACCCAAACCTAGACACCTTTAAGTATGAAAAGTGTAGACACTAATAGTCATGTCAGGACGACAGGGATAAAATGAGACCTTCCAAGGCAACCTGGGATGTGGCTACCTTATTGAGAAATCTGGCACCAAAAATAATAGGTTCTTTCTTGCACCTTTCCCCTGGCATCTTAAATGCTGCTCTGATTACTTGATACCAGATAGGTTCTCCACACTTTTGTGTTTTATTGATCTTGACTTTGCACCTGCCATGCTCTCCTCCTTTTCTTCATTATTGGACAAAACTTAGTTGAGTGCCCTGCTGCTTCTGTGCCCCTTCCCCTCCTGGTGCCCTCAATGACAAGACTGCCTTTCCTCTGCATCCAGGCTGAATCGAGCAGTCACTAAGTGCCTGTCGGGTTTCCCTCGATGCTGGGGTTCGTAAGGACACGTTTCCTTCTTGACAGGATAATAATTCGATTATACTGATTATGTGTTCTTCATGCACAATCCCCATTCCGGGCTGATTGCTCTCAGAGTTTTATTGTAGAAACGCCTCAAGGCATAGTTAGTTTTGTGAAGAGAAAATGCTTTCTGCGTTTTAAGAGACTTGGTTTTGTTTTCGAGAGCAAAACTGGAGAACTCTAATCCATAAGTTTATGCCTTAAACAGTAAAAAGGGTTTGGTTTTGTTTTCCCCACATAACCAAATTTGTCAAAGATGCCTCTGGCTGTGGAGGGGAGAAAAGCAAACAAAGAAGCATTAAGTTGGAAACTGGTGGGGTCTCTGAAAAATTATCATGATCCCTGTTATCCCTGAACATTGTCTAGGAAAGAGGTAGCTGAAAGAGGTGGACACGTTTGTTGATTCAAAGGCAGAAGGGACCTAACCTGTTTCCTAGTTGGATCCTGGGGAAATAAGTTCTGTCCCTTTATAAATAACAACATGCCTTAGTGACAACAGAATATAAATGGCAGCATTGCATAAACAGCAAAAAAGATGGGAGTCAAGCCTGCTCTCCCCCATCTCCTGCAGCCCTTGAGTGATGTCAGAATGAGCCAAATTCCCCATATCCTTGAAAGAAGCAAAGTAGTAGCCCAGAGATATTGATGAGCGTGGAGAGACATTGAGGACATGGGGAGATCCTCTAAGAGAGAGAGCCAGAGACCCGCTGAGACCGCAGGATTCTCCTTTGGAACAAGGTGGGATGATTGCCTCTACCTGACACTAGGTCCTCCTCCACCAACCCCATCTGTCACCTTGAGAAGGGTAAAATCCAGAAATCCAGAAAAGACTATTTTGATTTGCATAGACAGAATTTCCTAGGATTTGACTAAATTCAGTCTTGAAATAGAGATTGAGTTTTTGTTTTTGTTGAAGTAACAAAAGCTATATTTTATACATCTGGCTGTAGATTATACATCATGCAGTTTCAAATTGAGAGAGAAAGGATCAGGAACTCAAAGACACTAAGTAGCTGTAATTGGCCACGTCCTGTGTTTGGTATTTTACATATATTATCTCATGTATCCTGCAAAATAACTAATATACTTATGAGTT
Organism: Balaenoptera musculus; assembly: GCF_009873245.2. Classification (NCBI taxonomy): domain Eukaryota; kingdom Metazoa; phylum Chordata; class Mammalia; order Artiodactyla; family Balaenopteridae; genus Balaenoptera; species Balaenoptera musculus. Next base: position 16,522,782 of record NC_045787.1, on the reverse strand, counting down.
CTTGCAAAAAGTGTGTCTTTGTTCAAGGGCTTATAAACAGATGGTTTATTTTGAGATGCCATCCTAAGGAACACATGTGACCAGTCAGACATATGACCCAGAGCAGAAAGGAAGGCCAATCACAGCTTGTCCTCTGGAGTTGGTCATTGTTTGCAGCTGGGGCTTGATGCAGCTGGGTTCTGAGGGATTGTGGAGAAAGTGCTTCAGATTTATCTGCCCAGGGGCCCAAAGATGGGAATGTTTGCCCATCAGTTAGCATTTCCTCTTTGATTGTACACTCCCTTGCACTTCAAAGTTTGTGCATGCCGGAATGGCTGAGTTGGTTTCCATAGTGTCTGTGTGCAAGAGTAGCAAGAATTCCTGGGACAGAAAATGGGATGTATGCTGAGCATTTAAGCAAGGCCCTGCTTAGGTTAAGTTTGAGCACAGCTGGTTGCCACACAAAAGTCAGAATAGTTAGGTCTAGAGGACATGAAATATGACATAACACTTGTCTCCTGGATCCAGAGCTGATTTCATGAGTGTGCAACCAGGGCAGGCACACTGGGCCCTGTGCTCGCAAGGGCCCTGCCCTGGGGGATTAATGCTCCGTGAACTTCTTATGAATGTTACCTGTGAGTCTGTTTTCTAAGTGCAGTCAGATGGGCCAGTGGAACACCCACTGGGTCTTGGAGTATCACTTCACTCCGGATCCCACGTCCCAAAGTGTCCCTATGTTTTTGGCCACTTGGTTGGTGGTTGCCCACTCCCTTGCCTCTGGTACCCTGGGCTCCACCAGGCTGCGTGCCCCTCCTTCCCATCCTAAGACTCCTGCTGCCTCTTCCTGGGACAGTGACCCAGTTGAGTGGGCAGGTGGAGGAGGGGGGACCCTGTCATTGCCCTCTGTCCCAGTGGGAGCCTGGGCCCAGCCCCAGGGAGGTTCAGGGTCGGGCCCACTCCGTGCGTCTTGGCGAGGGGGAGACAGGCAGAGGCCTTCCTTTCCCCAGGGCAGAGCCGCGGATGGGACGTTCGGCAGGAGACTCAGATCTCCTGAACACCTCCAAGCCAGGCAAGCGTACCTCAGTTTGGAAGCGAAGGCAATCCTTTGAGATTTACCATCTGCAGTGGGTTGCGGGTGTGGGAACAGAGATTGGCTTGCCCACTGTCTTAACTAGTTCCTAGTTTCTAGAACTGTTTTCTAGTTTCTACATCTGACGTTTTGACAACTGGGACCTTGCTGACTGAAAAAGGGACGCTTCTCCCAAGGCTAGTGCATTCTTAGAGAAAGCAAAGGGCTCTCTGCTTGTCATATGCAAAGTTTACCAATGCCAAGTTCACACCTCCTCCCCCACAAGCCTGATCTAGCTCTTCTGCTGCAGGATCGTATTGATTCTCCCACCCAGATCACCCCAGGGGCAATCCTCCTACAACTGGGAGCCTACCGAATTCTTTCAAGGCAAAATTATTCAGCTTACTTACCCTGCCGCACCCATTATTTCCCTAGAAACCCACCATCAAGCCTTTCTGGCAGTTCCCCTGGCTCGCTCTCTGCCTTGCGCTCTCTCACCCCCCAGCCTCTGTCTTCTCTCGTGTTGTCCTGTGTGTCATGGTGTGGCACATTTTTCCCACTCTTAAGTACTGTGGGTAATAAACTGTCTTTTCAATGGCAGTCATCTCCTGATCTGTTGCTTTCACCATACCTGAATAAAAACAAAAGTTGCAGGTACATTTTAAAATACTCACTGGCTCCGTTTTCATTTTACACTGGGCCCTGAAATTATGTACCAGATCCTGCATTAGGAAAACTGATACAAATAGGTTTAAGTTTCTTTTTTTTTTTTTTTTTTTAAACTTTGGGTTTATTTATTTATCTATGGCTGTGTTGGGTCTTCGTTTCTGTGCGAGGGTCTTCTCTAGTTGCGGCAAGTGCGGGCCACTCTTTTTTTTTTTTTTTTAAGAAATGAGCGTTGAATGTATAGTATTTTTTTTTTTATTAATTAATTTATTTTTGGCTGTATTGGGTCTCCGTTTCTGTGTGAGGGCTTTCTCCAGTTGCGGCAAGCGGGGGCCCCTCTTCATCGCGGTGCGCGGGCCTCTCACTATCGCGGCCTCTCTTGCTGCGGAGCACAGGCTCCAGACGCGCAGGCTCAGTAGTTGTGGCTCACGGGCCCAGTTGCTCCGCGGCATGTGGGATCTTCCCAAACCAGGGCTCGAACCCATGTCCCCTGCATTAGCAGGCAGATTCTCAACCACCGCGCCACCAGGGAAGCCCGGTTTAAGTTTCTTAAAGTCACATCTGTTAAGTGGCAGGGCTCAGATTCTAGTCCAGTTATGTCACCTTTGGGATTTTGTTCCACTTACACCACTCTGCCTGCAGTGCTAAAATACCGTTCACCCAAGAGGTTGTTAAATAATGTGAGTTGAGAGAGTAGAGTTGGGTTGTGGTGTTGAGATAAAGAACACACACACAGGCACAAAGCAGATTCTAATGTATTAAATGGAGAAGTCCTCTTAAAAAGAGAAATTATTTGGGGACCACGGACAGTTCAGAACAAGCCAGGGATTTGAGGATGATAGCCTGGCAAGAGCATCTCAGAAAGCTCCGAGAATTGTTCCACCCATTAGACGTCAAGGCACAGTTACATACATTTTTTTTGAGACACACGGCTATACATCAAATGATATACTATTGACAGTTTACATAATCCAGCTCTAAGCAGCATCGTGGTAGCCCCTTACAAGATGAAGAAGGAACGCTGTCTTTAAGGAGTTGTCTTGTTGGTGCTACGAGAATGTTGCTCTCTATGGTTGAGCAGGTATTCCTGCTGACGTGGGAGCTTTGGTCGATGCAGAATGCACACACACAACGCACAGTAGAGGGGAGCGAGGAGACCAAAGGACAGAGAAGCATTTTATGTTGAAATTTTTCTTGGCTTTCCATAAAATATGAATAAGTAAAATTTAAATTTATTTCACGGTTTTCCTCTTTTATGGGCATAAAGTAGTATATTTGAGATAATACAATATAGAACAAAAGAATTTTGTGACACCTGGCAGAACCCTTTTTCTTAGCACCTAGGAAAATATGTTTTAAACATTTGATTATTTTGAATGATTCTGTTATTTCATTTTAAATATATAATAATAATTTAGTCTTAGGTCATCAGATTAATATCAGCATTTGAAAGAGTGAGCGCTCGCCTCCTCCGTGGGGCATGCTCTTCTTGGGGCCTCTAGGCCACCATATTCTACAAGTTTTTTCTTACCTCGCCAGTTTCTCTTCCTCAAGCTTCTTTGATGGTACTGCTGCATTTCCTATTCATCTAAATATTAGGGATCCAAGGGCTAGTTTCTTTGATTCATTCCTATCTATACTTGTTCCACAAATGATATTGTCCGGCTTCAAAGATTCAAATATTGTCTTTATTCTGATAACTCACAGCCTGGAAATCTTTCTGAACTCTTAGCTTGAATATCTTTCTGCTCACTCATCATTTCCAAGAGCCGATCAAATAGGCACCACAATTTTAAGGTGCAGAAAACTGTCCTCTTAATATTTTCTCCTATACACCATTAAAAAACCCTGCATCCTTAGAAATTTTACAGTAAATGGAAACATTTTGTAAGTGAGAACGTGACTTTTCTGGTTGTTCAGCTCAAAGGTATTGGAGTCATCTTAGAGTTACCTCTTTTCTTTTTCTTTACTCTCCACATTTTAATTATCAACGAATTCTCTTGGCTTGACCTTCAAAATATATCCAAAAACTGACCCCTTCTCACTCTCTCAAGTCCAAGGTGCTCTCATCTCTCCCCTGGCCTCTGGTCCCCAGATTTCTGCCTCTGTCCCTCTATAGTCTGTTCTCTACAGAGCGGCCACAACGTTCCTGAGGAAAAGCAAATCGTGTCCTTCCTGTGCTTTAAGCACACTCCACTCAGATTCAAAGCAAAGTTCTTACTGGGATCCTGGCAGGATCTACCCCTTCCTCACCTCCCCACCTTCATCTCCTTACTCATCAGCCACCCCGTCCTGCTCCTGGAAACAAGGCTCAGGGCCACGAGGCCATGCCGGTCCCGACCCTGATTCTCTTCCCTCGGGTTCTCTACAATAAGCATGCTCACCTCCTACAGCACCTAGATTAATGTCAAAAGGGAAATTTAAGCTCAACAGTTAATTTATGCCTATAATCTCTCTGTCCAATGGGAGGCAATTACTACTACTTAAAAATTTATCAACAAATGTATGAGGCACTGAGACCCTCAGTTGCTAAGAATTTAGGTTCTCTCTGTGCAAAGATTTAATTACATTCTATAGGATAGTATATGTTTCTTTTTGATATGATGAAATAATTTTTTTTATATAATTGGTTATTTCTACCCACCCATTGATGTAAATTAGAATGTAAATTAGATGTCTTAGTCCTGATTTCAGATGGAACCAGCTTTTAGTTTTCATCCAGACCTACTAGCCAACCTGACAGGTATTAAAAAAAAAAGAAAAAAAAATATGAGCTAAGAAGAGAGAAGCAAATACTTTAGGAAATGTTTTCTTTTAAATCATATTATAGTAAGGTTATTAGAAGCTGTTTAGAGTGTATTGTGAGTTATGCATACGTAAACACTTTTTTCTCCGTATTGTGAAAGAAAAAGCAAAATGGAGTCAGTGTTGCTACGCGCGTTCTCTGAAATGCAGCCAAGAGGCCATCGAGGAGGTAGGACTTATGAACATTTCAGCCTGGATGGAGTCCGTACTTTTGACTGCTTATTATCTTAACATAGGCATCCAGAACATCTGTGCAATATTCCAGAAACTCAAGGTACTTATAGGGCTCTTACCCTAAATAACTCATGACAGCGTATCCTTTAAGGACAAATATTTCTTTCTTTGCATCAGAGCCAATCCTAATTCTTGCAACAACTTTTAACAACCTTTTGGCTTTTGCCTTTATAAGCCCCTGACTCTTTCTCTTTCCCAAATCACTTGTTTTTATCTGAGTCTGTGTCTCCCGAATTGCAGTTCCTAAGACCCCAAATAAAGCTGTTTGTTCTTTTGTAACGTCGATACTGATTATTCAACAGCATCTATGTCCACATGGATCATGTTCAGTGGCAATCATCTTTATAAATAAGCTAATTTCTTCCTAAATTACAATGAGCGTTTTTTGGATGACTTAAGCTCAAATAACACTAATATTCAAATATTTGTCTAAGTCTTTGAAAACTTTTCCTACTTGGAAAATGAGGAACATAATCTTGAAGCATAAAATATACTACATACTTTAAAACATGCTATGTAATGAGAGGGACAAGTCAGACCAATAGAAAAATGATATGTTTTTTGAAAAGCAAATGATACAAAGTAGAATAAAATTATCTGCAAATATGTGAAAATTGCCTAAAAGTGTTATAAAAGTTAGAAAGAAAAAGAGGCCAATGAGAAATAAACATGGAGGCAATTTGATGTGATGGGACTTGGGATAATCTTTGAAGGACTTGGATATGTACAAGGAACAGAAGATGAGGAAACCACATGGGCAGATATGTGATAGTCGAGGTGATCAAAACTTGCCTTAGCAATATTGAATGCAATGGAACAAGCAAAGCAAAGGATCTGGTTGAGAAATATTAGAAAATAAAGCTATTCTTTGGTGCGTTGTAGTGTAGAGATTCTTGAACCCAGGCAGGGAACTTTAAATTGCTAACGGTTAGGGTCATTTAAAATTTTTAAATGGATGCTCACAGATTATTATAAAGTTCCAGTAAGAAGTGAAATATGAGAGACACCTAACTGAGCACATTTATCCATAAGAATGTCAAACAAACAAGGGCTTTTTTCTCACTCCGTGATATTGCACAACTATCTTTTGCTTTTAGCCAGTTTAGAGTCTTAAGTTGGAGTTTGGTTTGAGGTGAAATTTCTAAACATGTGACATTTTGTTAAATACATTTCTAATTTGAATGTGGTGTATTGCATATGAGATTAAATTGTTTTTAATTTGTTGTTTTAATGTTTGCATAGTTTGTCCTTAGTAATTTCATTTTAGAGTCAAGAAAAATGAGAGATCTGTTAAGAGGCTTTTTTTGTTTGTTTTCTTTTCTGCCCCCTCCAGTTTGGTAACAATAATGGTTAGATTTAATGTAACTAAAAACAGGATCAATTAATTTTGATAAGTCCATCAAACTTTAGTTCTTATCTGGGACTAATTATGTTGCTACTTTTAGAAGAAAAAAAATTGAGTTAGTAGCTGTATTAGTTTTCTGGGGCTGCCGTAACAGAATACCTCAAGCTGGGTAGCTTAAACAACAGGAATTAATTTTCTCACATTTCTGGAAGCTGGCAGTCCAAGTCAAGGTTCTGGTAGGAGCATATGACCACCCTCTCGCTGCCTCTTCACAGGGAAAAACAAATTTCCTCCTTTTAAAAGGACACCAGTCTTATTGAATTGGGGCCCACTCTCACAGCCTCCTTTTAACATAATATCTCTTGAAAGAACTTGTCACCAAATAAAGTTACATTCTGAGGTACTGGGGGTTGGGACTTTAACATATGAATTTCACGGGGATAAAATTCAGCCTGTAACGGTGGTCCTTTAATAGCCTTTGTATCCATCACCCCGATTTTGAATCCAATGTAATTCACAGGTATTTAGTGTTGGAAAGATGTGCAATCTACCATCGTTAGAAATGACAGTGCGTATTTACATGTGTGCCCGGTCTTTTATTTTCTTACAGGAAGATTGCTCAATGATTTCTCCTGGGAGACAGGATACACTGTCATTTCAGATGCATAATATTTGGGGGCAGTACTTCTTAAACATGAGTGAGGATCAGAATCACTTGTTGAAACACAGACACCTGGCCCCGTCTTGAGGAATTTACTAGATGTGGGGAAGGGGGCTTGGGAATTTTCATGTCTAATCAGCTCCTAGTTGAAGCCAATGTTGCTTGTGTATGGAGCACAATTTAAGTAAATACCAAAATTCTAAGACAACCACACTGACTCAAGTAAATGTCATTAGTTCATTTAGCATGTTTATTGAAACCAAGTGAATGCTTCAGACAATTAGAAAGTCTTTTGCTGTGATTCTTTTGGCCTTACCTAAGCAAATGCAATTCCTCTCAATAAAGAAAAGAATAACTTTGCCTTCTCCACCATTACCCCTAAATCCTTCTCTTTGTCTAAAAATCACCTTGAAAATATCTTAAATGAGTTATCAGTTGAAAGACTTTTTTTTTTTCTCGTTTAAAATCTGGCTTCCCAAATATAGCAACTTCTTAATCTACATACTAGTTGATGAGTTCTTATTTGTTTTAGTGGCATTAAATCAACATGCAATTTTATCTGTTGTAGCTAAAATGGATAATAATTATTAAAACATTACTACTGGAAAACATACTGTGTTTTGAGTATCAAGCACAGCCGGGAGCTGCATACTACCTCCAGCACCAGATACTCTATCTGCTCTCATTGGCTTAGAATTATTTACACACATGAGCAGAAGAGTGGGGCAATACCAAGTATTCTCATTACTGCAAAATTTGTTAAGTTTTTCTAGATAATACATTTATATGGCTTAAAATAATATAAAAAGGAAAAATAAAATATATACAAGAAAATGTCCTTTCTATCCAGTACATTCCACCTCATTTCCACTCTTTTCCAAATGGGAGGTACTATAAATTTATCATATATTTTTTCGAAGATTTGCATGAGGAAGTAAATATACATGCATATTTTGTTCCATTTTTCAAAGAAACATTTAGTAGCACACTTGATACACTCTTCTGAAACTTTTCCTCCTTTAACAATGTATCTTGGACATCTCTCCATATCCGTACAGAAGGAGCTACCTAGTGCTGGGGGACCTCTCATAATCCCTTCAACTAGTCATCTGTGGATAGATATTAACAAGTAAATGTTAACAGGTAAACTTTGGCTGTAACAAAAGATTTCCTTTCAACATGGTGTTAAACATTGCATAAGTTTTACATAGATGATTTCCTGGGCCTATGATTAAATCTTACACAAGGTGTTCCTCATACGGCATGAAAAGAATCTGCTGACTACCTTTTATTCTTCTTTTCAATTTTAAATTTTATTCTTCTTTTAAATAAACAATCTGTAAGACAAACTACTAGCGTAAATTTATTAGTCAAGAATAAGCTTTATAATTTTTGTAGAAACTGATGATTATCCTCAAAGGGATGCGCCAATTTTATATAACCATAAGTAATGTGTCACTAAAGTAATGTGTCATGCCTCCTCCCACAGGCTTACCAAAGGAGTTAGCAAAACTTGGGATTGATTGATTGATTTACAGTCTATTGAGTGAGAAATTGGATGTCAGTGTAGTTTTAAAGTTTTAATTCCCATGTCTTTTATTATGAGTGAGGTTGATGATTGTCTTAACACATTTGAAAGCTTTCTTATGTTTTCTTCCTGAGAATTGTCCATTATGTCCCTTGCCAAGTTTAGGGGGATGGAATTTTTGAGCACTTTGCCTCCTTTGCTTATTATGCTCAGGCCATGTAGACATATTCAGTTTTTATAAATTGTTCTTTGTTTTGTTTTTGGTTTTTTGGTTTGTTTTAGATTTTATTTTATTTATTATTTTTAATTGAAGTATAGTCGATTTACAATGCTGTGACAATCTATGCTGTACAGCAAAGTGACTCAGTTATACATATATATATATATATACATTTTTTTTAATATTCTTTTACGTTATGGTTTGGATATAGTTCCCAGCTATACAGTACGACCTTGTTGTTTATCCAGTTTAAATGTAATAGTTTGCATCTACCAACCCCAAACTCCCAGTCCATCCCTCTCCCTCCCCCTTGTCAACCACAAATCTGATCTCTATGTCTGTGAGTCTGTTTCTGTTTTGTAGATAGGTTCATTTGTGCCATATTTTAGTTTCTAAATATTGATATAAGTGATATCCTATGGTATTTGTCTTTCTCTTTCTGACTTACTTTGCTTAGTATGATAATCTCTAGTTGCATCCATGTTGCTGCAAACGGCATTATTTCATTATTTTTTATGGCTGAGTAGTATTCCACTGTATATATGTACCACATCTTCTTTATCCATTCATCTGACATTTAGGTTCTTTCTATGTTTTGGCTATTGTGGATATTGCTGCCATGAACATAGGAGTGCATGTATCTTTTTGAATTATGGTTTTGTCCTGGTATATGCCCAGGAGTGGGATTGCTGGATTATATGTTAATTTTATTTTTAGTTTTCTGAGGAACCTCAGAAAACCAACTTACATTCTCACCAACAGTGTAGGAGTGTTCCCTTTTCTCCACACTCTCTCCAGCATTTGTTATATAAATTGTTTTATAACAATTTTTTTTTTTATGAGTTCATTGGAAAAAAAAAAAAGAGGTTTCCCACATTACAGCCTAATACATTAATAGGGGTAGCACTACAGTTATCAAGATTAGTTGGCTCATGCAATTCAACTTCATCTCTCACTAGAGACAGATGACTTTCGGAATATCTGCTATTTGTATGATTCTGAGTACAGTCTTTCTTCCTCTGCTTTGCTGAACCATACTGGGTCCAAGAGGGTTTTTCTACCAACCTGACACCTTCCTTCCCCACTCAAGGTCCCATTGCAGATAAGGTGTTACCCCAGGGTGTGCACCCTCACCCTCCGCAAGTTTATTTTGGCTGAGATTCACTACTAATGGCTCCACTTGCTTCTGCAATCTCTCTTCAACGGTTCGGTTCCTTGCCTCCATTCCCTTCTACGTAGCTCATGGAAAGTGCTTAGGTTCATTCCTACAGTTTTCGTAAGCCCTTACATATAATTTAGATTCTAGGGATTAAATGTTGTTAAGGAATGGATGTTAGTTTTTCCCAGAATTCATATGTTGAAGCCCTAACTGCCAGTGAGGCTGGATTAGGAGCTGGGTCCTCTAAGGAAGTAATTAAGGTTAAGTGAGGTCATAAGGGTAGTGATCTGATAGGATTACTGTGCTTATAAAAATAAACAACAGAAACCTCTTCTCTCTCCCTCTCTCCTCACATGTGTGAACCAAAAGGTTGAATTCTAAGATAGATAATGAGAATTAGAAAATATATGAGTTTCAACATAGCTATTAGAGCAGATGTGAAACAAAAGCACTTTAGGAACACATGTCCCTCCCATTTGGATGTATGTGCTGACATGTAAATCCACACGGTCCAGCCCTGCAGCAAATGTTTCACAACTGGCTTTTCTCCCCAAAGGAATTCAATAGAATGATCATCGTTTTACTGGCAATAATAATATTGTTACTAATTACAGTTGAGAGATTTATACATGCCAGGCTCTTGGAGATATGATCTCATATACTAATTGTATTATTCATGCTGGATGCTGTTATTATACTTATTTCAAGCATGTGAACTCAGAATCTAGTGGAAGTTTATCTTGCTTAGTTGACCCAGTTTACTATTGATAAGTGGCAGAGCCAAGACTGAAACTCAGATTACTCTGACTCCAAAGCCCTTGGTTTTCAAGTCTACCAACTAGCTAATCCAGATAGTCTCTCAGGACAAGGTGAATCATGAAGATTTGCTCTCTATTTTGATAATTTACAAAGTTAATATGATGTAGGTGAAAAAGTGTGGACAATCCTTTGTTTCCTATTTAACCATATCTCAAATGAGCTTAGTTATCTACATTTGCAAAACCATGCTAATAAAGACACATTGCAGAAACAGACTGCTTTTTTTAAAATCATGTAACATAGTTTATTCTATCAAATAATAAACTAAAAGCCTGTTTGTTTTTTCTTGAAGATTTTACATCTTTTGGAAGAAAAGAAGAATGTTGTCTACTGATTTGAAAGAGTGTATGCTTTTCAAGGGTTCAGTATTTGAATGTTCATCAATAAGATAGGGAGTATTTAAATTAATGTACATTCTTACATTTGTGATTTGTGGTAGTTAAAATTAACTTTGGGGACTTCCCTGGTGGTCCAGTGGTTAAGACTGTGCACTTCCACTGCAGAGGGCTTGGGTTTTATCTCTGGTTAGTCGGGGAACTAAGATTCCCACATGCTGTGTGACGTGGCCAGAAAAAAAATTTTTTAAACAAATAAATAAAAATAACATAAGGGCTATAGAAAACATCAAATGCATTTACTATTTGGGCAAAAAGCAATTTCAAACATTAGTATAATATGATTCAGTGTAAAAATATATCAATTTAATTTTCTTCTTTCATTTATCCTCTGTTGCTACAGCTATTATTATGATTTATCTTCAGGACTATATATGGATATTAATTTTTATATATGGAAAGTAGAACTTAGAATCAAGTGAAGAAGGAGGGTTTTTGCGGGTTTTTTTTTTTTTTTTGCTTTGTTTCTGTTTTGTTTTTTTGCTTTTCTCTTTATACCCAATTGTATTGTTTTTATTTCTTTATTTTCATACCTTGAGGAGATAAAACTTTTATAATAAGAGCAAATAATAAAATCACCATCATAATAAATGTCTCCAGGATAAAAATCTAGACCTAGAGAATATACTTTTAATTATTTGGAACATGGATATAAATGCCTTCTAAATATTCCCAATAAAGATATATCAGTTAAAAAGGCTTTATTTTTATGGGACCACAAGATAGCAATTATGTTGATATTAACAATGTGGTAAATTCCACATGTAAACATATCAGCAAGTTATCTAATAATACTCTGGAGGACATTTTACAGTTTTGTTGTTTTGTTTTCACCACAGTTCAACAAAGTTATACTTTAGCTGCCAACAAGAATTCACTGGAGTATCCACAGGGACTTTATTACAGGAGACCCTTCCTTATATTCAGTCTCTTGAATGATTTTATTATGCAGACATATTACCTGCTTAATTCTCTAATTGCTAAAAGCTACAAAATAGCATATACAGGAAAATGCAATAACTAGAGATAAGGACACCAAATTGCAAATAAGAACTCTGAGATTTCAGAACATAAAAGTAAAACCCTTTACTTTCTAAGCTCCCTCAAAAAAACAAATATTTAATGTATCTCCTTCTATTAATACCTCAAAATTTAGTAATGCCTTGAAAATTTTAGGGTTAGTTTTCCTTTTATAGGTCTGAGAAACTAATAACAGTATAGATGATGAAAGTCTTCTGTAATTTCCCTGTGTACTTTTTATTTACCGTAAATCATCTCAAAAGAAAATTTTCCTACCATTAAAGAAAAACCCACCTGTGTAGAGTTTGTTCCTCGAGTTTATCCTCATTTGCAAGGATAGGAGAATCAGACTCATTTAAACCATAAGCTCCTTATCTTATTGAAGCTATTAGAAGACATTTGAATATGTATGACTTTCATTTTTCTAAGTTGGTAGAAATATAGATAATGGTAATATGTGAGAAAACTCACATTTATCCTAAACATTATGTGTAGTTGAGTATCAGAGTGCACACATTTACTTTTTAATTTTAGGATAGTATTTAGATATAAAAAAGAAAAGGCCCTCCTTATCTTTATATTTAAATTTTGTGGATAGAAAAAGTAACATGTGATAAAAATAAATATGAGTCAAATGCTTAAATGGGATACCTATATAACAAAAAATTATAACATTACTGACTGACACATTTCAAGGGCTTATTATGCGTTAGAAAGAGTTCTCAATGCTTTATCTTCACTTGACTCGTATAATACTAACTACAACTTATGGGATAGGTACTACTATCATACTCATTCAACAGCCAGGGAACTGAAGCTTTGAAATATCAAATAATTCTCATCTCAAGGACCAACGGCAAAAAGACAAGCATAGTGATTCAACCCTATGTCTATTTAAATCCAGTGTTAGAGAAAGACATTGAACTCAGATAGAACTGGCTTCAAATCTCATCTCTCAAGCAAGCTATTTAGATGCTGTGAGTCTTATTATCTTCAAGTAGAAAATGATCATGAAACAATTTAGTTAAATAAGGTAATGGCTTTAACATATAGCTCATTATATAGCATGTAGTATCCATGTTTAACATGCTAATTTCTGTACTTCATGCTATAAATATATTAACATAAATTCAACGTTAAGGTAGGCTGATGGTCTCTGGGTCTTGTTTAAAAGATACTGTTCTAATTAGTTGTGTAATTCTTCCCCCCACCTAAAATACTTTATTCTCTAGGCTTCTATGGTATGCTACCTGCCCCCTATCACCACTACCATCACACTGCATATTTCTCCCATTTTTTATACAGGCTATTGATCTTCTGCTTTTAACTCTCAACGTTTGATGCCCAGTATTGAGTCCTATGCCCTGCACCCTTACCTACTTTAATTTCTTCCAACATGACTTTATTACCCCATGGCTTTAACTAACCTTAGTATCCTGCTGACTCTTATGCGAATACCTTTAGCCCTGATCTCTCCACTGAGCTACATACTAGTTTAGTTGGCTGCCCCCTTGACATCTTTTAGATGCCTCATAGGTAGCAGATACTAAGTTTAAAGACAAAAGTCTTAATTCCTACCTTGTTACTCTCTACCCCTTTTAATTCTTTTCGAATTTTATCTTCTAATCCAATAATTATATAGTCTAACACATAGTCTTAGCTTATCTATCTATCTTTATGCCCCCTTTGCTAGTAACTTATTGTTAGCTACTATCAACTTTTTTTTTAAGGGAGTATTTTAGTTTAATTAATTTATTTTTTCTTCTTTTTTTTTTTAAATTGAAGTATAGTTTATTTACAATGTTGTGTTAATTACTGCTGTACAACAAAATGATTCAGTTGTACATATATATATTCTTTTTTTTATATATTCTTTTCTATTATGGTTTATCACAGGATATTGAATATAGTTCTCTGGACCTTGTTGTTTATCCATTCTATATATAAAAGCTTACATCTGCTAACCCCAACCTCCCTCTCCATCTCTCCCCAACCCCCTCCCCCTTGGCAACCACCAGTCTGTTCTCCATGTCCATGATTCTGTTTCTGTTTCATGGATAGGTTAATTTGTGTCATATTTTAGATTCCACATATAAGTGATATCATGTGGTATTTGTCTTTCTCTTTCTGACTTACTTCATTTAGTATGATAATCTGTAGTTGCATCCATGTTGCTGCAAATGGCATTATTTCCTTCACTTTTGTGACTGAGTAGTATTCCATTGTATATATATACCACATCTTCTTTATCCATTCATCTGTTGATGGCCATTTATGTTGTTTCCGTGTCTTGGCTGTTGTGAATAGTGCTGCTGTGAACATAGGGGTGCATGTATCTTTTTGAATTATAGCTTTGTCTGGATATATGCCCAGGAGTGGGATTGCTGGATCATATGGTAATTCTATTTTTAGTTCTCTGAGGAAGCTACTATCATCTTTAACCTGCACTTCTGAAGTAGGCTTCAAACTCTTTCTTTATTTAATCCTGTTGGTTTCCCCATATTCCATTCTCCCTATGAATGGTAGAGTGTTCTTTTAAATCAGTTTATGTTATACACCCCTCAAAATATTCCAGTATCTTCTTTTCAATTAGCAGAAAATCAAATGTCCTGAGGGATGTCAGCAAGATGGCAGAATATTAAGCTCCAGATCCTCTTCCTTCCCATGTAGACACTGATTCAACAACAATACACAGAAAAACTCCCATTATGAGAAATTCAGAAACTGGTTACAAGGCTTCTGCACTCCAAGCAAGTGTGAAACCAGACATATCAAAGTCAGTAGGAAAATTTGTGGTGCTCCTTCACCATAATCCCTCCTCCTGTAAGAACGCCATGCAATTGGGAGGAAACTCTAAGCCGTTGGCTTCTCCCTGGGGAAGGACAGAAAAGACTGGACCATATGTCTATTGCTCTAAATTTTTTAGGGCACTTTCAAGAGAATGACCTCTGTCTTCTGTCTTGGAATGTTGACAGGACCCACAATAATGCCCACTCTCACCACGTCTATTCAACATAGTACTGGAAGTCCTAGTCAGAGCAATTAGGCAAGAAAAAGAAAAAGGCGCCCAAATAGTAAAGGAAAATATAAAATTATCTCTAATCACAGGTGACATGATCTTATATATAGAAAAACCTAAAGATTCCACCAACCCCCCCAAAAACAAAACACACCCCCCTCAAAAAAATAATCCTGTTAGAACTAATAAACAAATTCAACAGTTGAGATATCACCTCACACCTCTTTGAATGCCTCTTATCAAAATGACAAGAAATAACCAGTGTTGGCAAAGATGTGGAAAAAGAAGCCCGTCATGAACCAGTGATGGGCATGTAAAATGGTCCAGCTGCTATTGAGAACAGTATGGAGGTTTTTCAAAAAAATTAAAAATAGAACCACCATATGATCCAGCAATCTCATTTCTGGGTATATATCCAAAGGAAATGGAAACAGGATCTGAAAGAGATATCTGCATTTCCGTGTTGATTGCAGCATTATTCACAATAGCCAAGAGGTGGAAACAACCTCTTGTTGTTATATAAGGTATTTAAAGTAGTCAAACTCATTAAAAAAAGAAAAGAATGGTGGTCGCCAGGGGCTTGGGGAGGGGGAAATGGAGAGCTGTTGTCCAATAAGATTTCAGTCATGAAAGATAGAAAATTCTAGAAATCTGTACAACATCATACTTATAGGAACAATGCTATATGGTTAAAATTTGATAAAAGGGAGAGCTCATGTAGGTGTTTTACATTAATAATATAATAAACCACATGTTCTAAATGACAGGGCTACACTGCCTCAGAAAGCTTAAAAAAATAAATAAAAAATAAAAATTTCATTATCTCAAAAGCTCTTAGTGCACTTCCTTCTGTCAGTCTCTGATGCTATAGCTCACCTCTTCCCAGTCTCAGCTCCACTACCTTTGAGCACAGCTGGGTTGCACTTTTTTGTTCATTATAAGCTCATCTTGAACTAAGGACCTTGGAGTCCACTGTTTTCTCAGTCTGGAATGATTTTCCCTTACATTTACATTTATTTTTTTGTGATTCAGGCCTATTCTCAAATATCAGGCCCACAGGAGAAGCCTTCTTTCTAAGCACTCATTTCAAACTTCCCTAAATTCACTCGCCTTTAAAACACCATGTTGGTTTTCATTTGGTTTTCCTGCCATAGTATATATTTATACCTAAAAACTATTTGTATATTTGTTTACTTTTTAAGCATAATATAATAATTAACATAATAACAAGAACATTCTTTTTTTAGTTAATCGTCTCCAGCATTAGAGCAGTGACTGACCCATAATAGATGTTCAATAAATCTTTGCTGAATATTAAATGAGTTTAATATTTGAAATCAAAATCCTTAGGTGAAACCCTTGAAAACCACATGAAATGGTATCCTCTTCTAAAACTTCCTTAACTCTTTCAAATATGGAAGATGCTATTTCTCATCTCAACTCCTTTTGCATGTTATTCACACATTTTTAAATATATGATCACTTTCCAGTTACCTTACAGGATTACTGTGAAAATCAAATAATAAAGAATATGAGAATGAACTTACACATTATAATGTAGCATACAATTCTTTTACAGCAGTGTGGAATTTAAGCTATTTATATATGTTCTATTTCTCTTGTCAGTTTCTGATTACTTTAGGGGCTGCCTTCATTTCCATTTTTTAAATCTTGCTGTCCTGCAAAACCACAGTACAGTAAATTGCATGTTTTGGAAGTTGATTAAAAAATTTTATTGGATACAAAACAGAGAGGCAGCAAATGTCCCGGCAGTATTGGATCTGCAATAGTTTGGTTCATATTGGCGTTACTGAGTATACTATAAATTATCAAACCATATCAAAAAAGTTTAAATTGAAAACCTCGATTGCCGTTTAGACCTCTTAGGCCATTATTTTTTAACTATGTAGTAAATTAAGTTTATGTTTCTTATTAGATGATTCAGAAATTCATTCAAACATATTTCTTTATGCCCACTCTGTTCCAAGTATTTGAGAAATGACAGTGGATATCCATCTTGTTTTTAAAAATTCACACTCTAGTTTGAGAAAACAAGAAAATGTGATAACTTTTTATAGAAAAAAATGTTTTCAGTGTGTTATGTGTGGGTGCAGGGAAGAGGAAGTGGTGGGGATTGCACTTTGGGGAGACATAGAGTGAATGGTGTGTGTGTTTGAAGGATGAGTATAAAATTGCTAAGGGCTAAAATTGTTAAAGCATCCAAAAGTATGTGGGCAAGCATTGTGCATTCAAACTACTGTAATTATTAAGCATATGGAGTATAGAGTTTTAGGGGATATGGCTTATGATAAAGTATCTTCTTGATCTGTCTTTTTGATCTTTGTGTAGGTTGTAAAAATTGACAATTGGGTTATAATTAGAAAAATTATATAGACAACATGGTTTATGGCATGCACTAGGATAAAGGAACACTGAGAACCATTCATGGTTGGTAATTGTGAATCTCTGGTGACACCAGTGCACAGATCTGTTTGATTGTCTTCACCATGCAGATGGCATATAATGGGATAGTCTTAGGGTATAACGGGCTTATAATGTGATGTAAAAATTGGCTGTATTGGGCTTCCCTGGTGGTGCAGTGGTTGAGAATCTGCCTGCCAATGCAGGGGACACGGGTTCGAGCCCTGGTCTGGGAAGATCCCACATGCTGCGGAGCAACTGGGCCTGTGAGCCACAACTACTGAGCCTGCGCGTCTGGAGCCTGTGCTCCCAACAAGAGAGGCCACGATAGTGAGAGGCCCGCGCACCGCGATGAAGAGTGGCCCCCGCTTGCCGCAACTAGAGAAAGCCCTCACACAGAAATGAAGACCCAACACAGCCAAAAATAAATTTAAAAAAAAAAAAAAAATTGGCTGTATTGGTAAGAGTATGATTGTAATGGTAGAAGGTAAATTTGAACCTGAATAGAAATATAAAGTTCTATTAATTATCAGACCATTTGAACGTAATATTTTATGTATATATAAAAACATCACACGTGCCTTTTTCTGTGCAGGACATTTTATCATATTTTCTCATCAATTAAAATTCAGAAGTGCAGTATCTCAGAGTTAAACGATATTATGGCTCCTATAGATTTACATTTCCTAAGGAAAACTATCTGGAATACAGTTTTAAATTCAAAGTTGGTTTGACTCCATATTTTACAAACTTTGACATATATGTGGCATGCTAGAAAAATTTAGCACTTTATTTTCTTACAAATTGGAATCAAGATGTTATATATTATATTTTAATTAAAGCAACAAACTTTCATATAAGTTAAAGAAACTGAAATATTCCAAAAAAGGGAGGATCATATTCCTACACTTTTTATAGGAAAAGATAAGCCAGTTTACTGTGGAAATAGTTGAAGAAAATATACTAGAGAAAAGCTAAATTCTTTCCATTCCATTGTAGATTTGTGATACCCACCACTAAGTATCTTTCTGTGTATGCGTCAATTTGAAGCATTTATGTAGTTACTTTATAAAATGTGTGTTTTCAAAAAGTTTTTCAGAACATATGGGAAACTGTTTTAAAATTACACATACACCATACATTATATGAATAGAGAACCAGAGCTCTAAGAAAAGGCACACAAGTATTAAATATTCATTATCAAGACATTATGCAAGTACTCTTGTCTCTTAATGTTTAACTTTAATTTCCTTCCAAAAAATATAAAGTCCAAAATATAATTAAAATACTTTGCTGTTATCTGAATCATGGGAAATAATTCCAATAATACATGCAAGTTGCATGTATTGTATCATGTAAGGAGTAATGCTACTCTTGCTTTTAAAAGACATACTTTATTTCCCCAGCAGTGGTGGTAGATTTTGACAGAGTAATCCAGGTACTCTTGACTGCGTCCATACCGCTGATTAATTCTTACAGAGCTTTCATGAGTTATTAGACCTCTTTTACATAGGAGAAAATTTGGCTTAGGTCACATGACTAATAAATAGGACACTCAAAACTGATAGAAGCACAAACCTGGTTTCAACTGACTCTTGACTGCCTGCAGCAGGTTATGCTAATCATTGAGGGTATGAAGATGACAAATTCTGGCAGGAGGTTGTAGTCTCGTATGGAAGACAGACAAGGAAATGTGTAGGTCATGTGATAAATATCACTATAGGGGAAGAAATGCAATCTTTCCTTTTACCTTTTAGGTTCTTGACTGGGGCTCCTGGAATAAGACCAGTTAATAAGAGAAAAGCATACAGATTTATTTAATATAAGTTTTCTGTGATATGGGATCCCTCTTAAGGAAATTAAGACCTGAAGAGGCAGTTTGAGGCAGACACTTCCATACTGAGTCGGACAAAGAGGAGCAAATCGTGAAAAAGTGACAAGACAAAGGGGCTTGGGCCATTTAATTAGGTAGAGAAGTGACTAGAAAGATAGGAATAAATTTAGCAAGGTTTCTTTTTTTTTTTTTTATAAGGTACAAATTTCTTTTTTTCTTTTTCTTTTTCTTTTTTTTTTAACTTTTGGGTTTATCTATTTATTTATTTATTTATGGCTGTGTTGGGTCTTCGTTTCTGTGCGAGGGCTTTCTCTAGTTGCGGCAAGTGGGGGCCACTCTTCATCGTGGTGCGCGGGCCTCTCACTATCATGGCCTCTCTTGTTGCGGAGCACAGGCTCCAGACGCACAGGCTCAGTAATTGTGGCTCACGGGCCTAGTTGCTCCGCGGCATGTGGGATCTTCCCAGACCAGGGCTCGAACCCGTGTCCCCTGCATTGGCAGGCAGATTCTCAACCACTGCGCCACCAGGGAAGCCCTAGCAAGGTTTCTTTATACAGATTTCTCTTGGTCTCCATTTGCCATCTCTGGTGAGAATGTTTCTTTCCTTCCAGAACAAGGAGAACATCTCCTATATTTGAGTTTTATGTTCTGCTTTTAGTAAGATTGAGGTGCTCTTTTGCATCTGATGATTTTCAAGTGTCTTTAACTTCAAATCTTTACACCAGGTGGCGTATTTTGGGGTGGCAAGTTCTGAACTCCGTCATGACAGTAGAGAGAACAGGGGACCTTGGGAACAGAGTGATAGTCGCTGAAAACTCACTTGGGAAACTGGTGATGTGCTGGTTATTAAAACAGAATAATGGGCTTTTCATTTAGAAGAAACAATGTATACAGAGGCATAAAGGCTAGCAGGAGTGCAGCCTGGTCAGGAGACAGTGAGTGTGATAAAATATGAGTGAGTCGTGGGGTTTCCCAGGCAGACAGCAAGGATGAGAGGGGAAATGAAAAGGCACCAAATATTGAAAAGTCATGAATTTCGTGTGAGTTTTTTATTCTCTTTCGCAGGTGAGGCAAAGACATGAAGGAATTTCAAGCAGGGGGTTGAGGAGATGATAAGTAGCTAGAGGGTAGATTTCAAAGGGAGAGGCATTGAGGGAGACCGTTGTCACCCCTTCTATTTGCATTGTGTAGTGGTACGTGCTGGGGTTGACACAGTTATAGCATAAGATATGGCTTCTGACTTCAGAGGAAAAAGAGGGAGAAAAGCAAGACCTGCACATTTTCATATTTGTGATGAAAGCTGCAGAGAAGACTGTCACTAAAAATAAGTTCTCTGGAGTTTAGAATAGCTGTCATCCAGCATTGTCCCATGTTTTTATTCTGATTTTCCTTTCCTTCCTTTCCTTCCTCTGTATTTTATTTCCCAAAGCCTCCTTCATCTCCAAAGTCGTGGAGAATATACTGTTTCAGCTCAATGGTTGTTAAATCAGGGTTATGGGCAGCTCTGAGTAACAGAAGCATGAAATACCTGTGGCTTTACAAAGACTGAAATACTTTCTCTCTTAACTGAGCTCAGAAAGGCAGCCCAGGGCTCACATGGCAGCTCTGCTCTACAGTGTTCTCTGGGATAAAGTTGCTTGTTCTTCTCTCTCCAGGCTATGACTCTCATTCTCATGGTCCAAAAGGGAGCTCCAGCCATCACATTCAGGATTCTAGTGGCGAGATGGAAGGAGGGGAAAGAATAGGTCAGACACATGCCAACAGTCTTCTAGGGAAATTTCCTGGAAAGTTAACAGACAGTACTTCTGCTTGTATTCCATTGGCTAGAATTTAGGAATTGGACCATGCTCAGCTACAAGTGAGGCTAGGAAATGTAGTCTTTATTCTGGGGGAGTGAGGTACAGAGACTTATGTTTGGCATCAGATAATTGGGCCACTAGGAGTCTCTGTACCAGTAGGATGCCTTTAGTGTTTTTTCATACTTTAAATCAAACCAAATAATCCTTTTAAAATTAATTTTATGAATCCTATCATGTGAAATACAGACACACACACACATACACAAGAACATAAATCACAAAAATAGTGTGATAGGTAGAAATATTTATGGAAGACATGAAGAAATTCGAAATATTCATCACTCTGACAAATACAGATAAGCAAGGAAATATTGCATTTGATACCATCAGTTTCTTTTTCTATTTTCATTTTCTAATTTTTTGAATAATGACCACTAGGCATTATGAAGATTAGAATCAGCAACATGAAAATTGGGAGTAATTCTATGATATTAGCTGTTGCAGCCGGATTGAACAATATGGTGAATATCATCTTATGTATACATATACTTTCAGGACATTGCTCTTCCTACTTCTATGTATAATTTCAGGAATATATGAAATATTAAAATAAAACTCTACATAAGCATGTTTGCAATAATCTAAAAATAAAGTGTATCTTGAGACAGAAGAATAATGACAATGTGAATAGTCTCTGTTTTATATATATATATAAATACACATATACACATATACACACACACATATGCCTATGCCAACGTAGTAGGAATGTTCATATACGTATTTGATCTATCTATATATGAATAAAATATTACTCATAATGGCATACAGTATATGTCATTTGCAAAGTTTACTCATGCATATTTGGCTCAATATTTGAACAGCTTCCTTAATTTCCTCAAACTTAGTGAGAAAGCAGGATTTGATTGATGAAATGAAACTTTGTTATGTAGTACCTGCACTTCTTTGATTGTGACAGGCTTTTAAGTAAAAAACAAAGTATAATGTTAGCCACATCAAAGCATGCTTTTAAAAAGTTGTTGTTTTGCGTTTTTTTCTGTAACACATTCTTAGAATTAAACGTTCTAAGTCGAAACTTGGTATTTTAACACCACTCTTGCTGCACAAACCCTGAATTAATATGTCTATTTCCCATGTATTTATCCCTTCATTCAACAAATAATTAGTTATTGGCTACAATATGAAAGGTACTTCACAAACCAATACAGGAAATGGAAAATACATAAGACACAGTGTGAGAACTCTAAAAAATCTGACACAAAGACAAATTAAATAGCACCTATATAAAAAATTAAAATGGTGGTCTGCACAAGTAAGAAAGAATTAGATAAATGTTATAGTAATTCAGAGAAGCAAGCAGTTACATTGAACTATGTTATCCAAACTTTCAAGTGAAGACTTTGAGGTTTTATCTTACCATGAAGCTAATAAGTTAGGTTGCCACAGTTTTATAGATGCTGGCAGAACACACAGAACTCTGGATCAAAGGCTTTATTGCCCACAGCACAGCGGGCAGCATGAGTTTCCCTTGCCCCTCACATGCCATGGGGAGACAGGAAGCAGCTAGGTATATGCCACACACATAGTATATTTGGATCACAGCTAAAGGACCCTGATTTTTGAATCCCCTGTCTTATAAAGGGTCTGCTAGCACACCTCTCCAACCTTCTTCCTAGAAAAATACATTATCTTTATAATCCAGTCAGAAAACAAATCTACCCACTTCCCCCAAAGAAGAGGGAAGTATCTCTTTTTTCCAAGGCTGTTTGATGTACAGACATCCTTGAAAAGATAGTATGAAACAAAGCTGTCAGTTTCTCTTGCTCAGAAAATGTGCAGAAACACAAAAGACCCGAAGAGAATTGTCTCCCAAAATAGAGGAGTCTTTGTAAAGAAACACCCTTTAATCCAGGCCTCAGAGGATAGGTTTTACTAAATGGAGTTTGGAGAATAAGGCTTTTAAGGCAAGCAAAGTTGAATGAGCCATGTCAGGAAGTAATGCCTACAAGTACACATGTAGTGTTTATTTGTTTGTTTGTTTGTTTTTTAACATCTTTATTGGAGTATAATTGCACATGTAGTGGTTTTATCACCATCTCCGTGAAACTTAACATTTCCAACAGAAAAACATTATGTAAAAGTTACTGCTTCTTGTTTTATGTATGTTATTATTTAGATATTTCATTATATTTTAAACAGAGCCACATTTTCAAATAATATAAACCATTTTACCTTTAAATACATATGTTTTAAATATATAATAAATATATATGTTTTAAGTGAATGCAATTGATTATGTGCAAATCTTGGGGCTATGAGAATATCCTAAAATGGTCAGATTGAAATCAAAAATATTGATTTGAGAGCCAACCTGGAAATAAAACTTGCAACAAATTTAGGTGAAGCCCTCTGCAATTTCATGTGATTTATGAGTATTTGCATTTTGACTGTAAGCAAGAGCTGTTTAATCCAGTTGACACCTATGGAGAAGAGTAAAATGAATTATTAATCAGATAAATTATCAATTAAGGAAGAATAAAACACTAATGGAAGAAATAGTAAAATTGAGAGTAGAGAACAGGAAGGTGAAACTAAAATTTAGAATCCAGTATCACTGGAAACTGAATAAGAACTAGACTTAGAACAAGAGAATGATACTGATATTATTTATCATTGGATCTGAAAATGATAGAAACCATAGTTCCAGGGTCAGATATATACCTGAGAATGCATCTTGCCAGCAATAGCTATTATGCCTGTAAACACCAACCTAAAGGATAACTTAAGGTTTTAGAACACAACATCCTGAAGGTACGTAGTAAGTACACACATACATACATACAAACACATGTGCATACACACACAGATAGATAGTAGTAAATTTATTTTTATTAAACTGAAAAAAAAGCTTTTGTTCAGTATTTGTAACTTTTTCTTTATATATGTACCCCAGAATTCAAATATAATATAAATTTTGTTATATTTGAATCTGCCTGGCAGTATGATGGATTTTAATAATTTACCATGGAAAAGTTAAGTTACATCATTTTCAAGATGTATCACCCTCTCGTGAAGAACAGCCTTCTCATCCAATAGATTTACAGGTTTGACATTTGGGAAGACCCCCTTCTGTGCACTGGGCATCCTACTACCATTAACACGTATTTCTCCACACAAGATGTCCTTATATATCTACAATGAAAACATTCCAAAAATATGAACTTTCCATCATACTTTATCTTCTTTTGACATTTTCTACTTTAGCTAAGCTTGCTCTATGCAAATTCAGGTCAATTCCGACCAGTAATATATAATGCTAAAGTTTAGAAGTCGGTAGCAATTATAATCCTAGGCTTTTTGAACATGTGAAATAGTATCTTACATAACCCCACACATATGGAGAATGGAAAGATACATTCATAAAATAAAGCTGACAGAGTATTTTTTACAAAGAAATTTTCAAAATAAGAAAAAGAGCAAAGAAATCTTTTTAAAAAAAGCAAACAGAAGGCATTCTCTAGACTTCTTTGGATTCCCAGTTTTATAAATTAAGAATGAATTGGAAAGAAAATCCAGTCAAAGGCCCAAGTTACAAGCAATACATTTGGAGTGAATATGACAATATTTTTCTTTGAGAATGGTGCTTACTCAGAGCCCTTTGAAGGAATGACTATACTTACAAGCTATAAAAGGCTGATCGTTGAATCTTGGGTGATGTTCACATAAGTCAGCATAAGAAAAGTCTTAAATGATACACAGTTACTAAATCATAAATTCAAAGAATTAACTGAACATGCTTAAAGATAATCCAATAAAAATTTGTATTCATAAATGAGAGATGTGAAGCTCAGAGAATAAAGTGCTCATAAACTGATATTTTCTACAGAATGAGCATATGAGGTCATGTTTCTTAACTCAGTACAGTGTCATTAATTCTACTACAGAAGAGGGAGTAGTTACAAAAGCAAGAGGACTAGTATCTGGAAGCAGCATTGAATCACTACAATTAGGTACTGCAACGGGGAGAGAGGTCTGCGTTACACGTTAGTGCAGGTAATGCATTATTCGGAAGGAACTTTGTGTTTAGAGTATTATGGGAGTAATGCTTTTTATAAGAGAATGTTTTCGTTTTCAAACAGCAAAAGCCAACTTTGGCCAAGGAAAGCAACAAATCAGTTTATTGGAAGAATATTATGTAGCCGTCAAAATTGGTGAGAGGCCTTAAAAATCAGGTTTGGCAAGAAGTAGGAACAAACAGAAGTTAGGCAGTAAGAAACAATGTCAGGTACTCGCCACTGAAACTGCATGTCCAAAGTGACCCTTAATTCATGCAGCTGCCACTGAACTCTGTCCATCATGGCTGCTGAGCTCACCAGGGCTACATCTGGGTCTTAAGACCTTTACCGCTGCTGTGAAAAATGTCTCATCTTTGCCTACATCCATCCATCATCTGCTCCAGGGTATGGGAGCCTGTAATTAATATGCATATGTCATTGGTGCAAGTTCTAACTAAAAGGTTAGAAGAAAGAAGTATCTGGTCCCTAGGTGTTATGCTTATGTCTCTGTTTATGAGAATTCATATATTGGAGTGTTCCAGGAAAGCAGGAAGGGTGTTTGAAGGCTGCATGCTACTTAGTTTAAAAAAAAAAAAGGAAAATGGCTGTAACATATTTTTATTATGTTATTCTCAACCAGTGGTTTATTTTATTATTATTTGCATTTTAATTCTAACCTATACAGGGATGGATTTCTTGATATAGAGTAGACGATTTTCACATTTGGATTTCTGTCCTCTCATTATGTAGTATATCAAATTGCTTTCAGAAGTACAGTAGTGATGTTTACGTTTGCTTTTTTGTTCCACGGAGCCTTACTTACCACCTCTCATAATTGTCATAATAGAGATTCATAAACATATAATGCATAGGTAGATTAAAATGTATTTATGTATTTTGGGGATCCCATTCAAGATCATTTTTGTAAAGAAAACACTCATTCTACATATCTGTAATGCATTACAAAAGACACTTTCTTCACCTTCTACTCATGAATTATGCTTTGTTAAATAACTTGGCATAAAAGGCAAAGATGTTAATTTCATTTACAAATCACACCAAATGGTGTAAAAGTATTAAGAAAACAACACCTTTTATATATTAATCAACTTGATTTCTAGAAGAAAGGCTAGTTAAAGTCTCTTTCTTGAGATCTGTGACTTGAAAATTAAGAAACTTTTGATAAATTAAAAATAAAACTTTAAAAGTATCCAGATAATTTATTCAGTGAACTGAAGCAAATATTAAAATCAATTATTCATCACAAATGAGAAAATTGAGACTCAAAATTAGATGTTTCACATAAGTGCATATTGTAAATAAATTGTCAAAAAAAAGGGAAAGCCTCTGTTTTCTGACTTTCCTTCCATTGCTCTTACAATGTTGGAGCTAAAATGGTATTGCTCTTTTTTAATATGTTAGGAAAGTTTTTGAGTCATTTTAATTTAAATCAATGAAAAATGTATCTTTGCCCTTAAAAAATATTATACATTTTAATTTATATTTGCCAGCTGACTAAAATAAAATCCCAGTTCAAATCCAGTATAATTCTTACACAATTGGTGAGGTAAGTATTATTATTAACCCTAATTTATGGGGAGAGATACTGATAGAGAAAACCACCTTGCTCTGGGTCTTGTGATTTTTTTTTTCCATCCCCTACTTAGTTTTCTCAATTGAATAGAAGAATTATACTATGACTGATTATTTATATTCAGTTTTTTAAATCATTTATATTTTCATGTCAACCACCTTGCAATTCATTTAGGTCTACATTTCCATTTGTGCTGATTTGCAAGGGTGAATTTTATGGAGTGAGAAAGTGATTCATCTAATTTTTTTTACTAGATGGGATAGCTATAATCTTGAGTCATTATATTTTTTTCTAAACACATGTTGAAACATGCATATATAAACATACAGCAAAACATGCTACACAGTTTTATGTGTTTTCAATAAGCTAATAATCTTAGTCAAGCTTTTCTCTCCCAAATCCTGTCTTTTGTCTTCCAGAAATGTTTCTCAAGTTTTACTTTATTGTCCAGTTGTACTAAAACCTAAGTCCAAGTCCTCAGCATTCCTTATTTGAAAATCGAAATATTTTCCCCTCTGTTCTTTTTGCCACCATCCTTTTCTTCCTTATACCTCTCTTGGCATAGCCGCTAGAATTTTGTGTAGTGTCATTCCCAAGCTTGAATCACTGTCTTGCCTGGAGGTAAAGACCACATCCTAGAGCATCATCTGAAGGCCTATTAAAACCCATGCAAGCTCTGATTCAGTTGTTAATATTACTCATGTTCAATTGTGCCAATCTTATCCCCAAGCGTGGAGTAACTTTCAGTGACATACATTTTTTTCAGCCATCTTCTTTCTTCTATTTTACTTACTAAACAATTTCAGTACATACTTGATTGCTGTGATAGTTTGTGAAAACTTTTCAACCCTAGGGAGTATTTTGTTGAAATTGTGTGAGTCATATGTAGTAGAAAATTGATGTACAGAATGTGCAGTAAGTTGTATCACATCTAACAAAAGCAAAATGAACACAAAAACAAATATAAAATTTGCACTTAGAGTGGAGTCCCTAATAGATCAGGTAGTGTAAGAGATCATACTAACTCAGGTCTGGGCACATACTCATGGTCAATTTTTGAGCATTTTAACACTCCCTAGGGCTTCATTTTTGTTGTTTCTATGTATATATTCTTTGAAACGATATATATATAATACATATTGATATATATGTTCAATTATATATATACATATATAGTTGAGAATTAAAAATACAAATATGTATGTCCCTGTAAAACTGCAGCGTGCAGGCTTATGCCTGGCTGTGTGTATGTATGCTTGTGTTTATTTCCAAAAGAACTTGCGTGTGTTCTTTTCCTATCATCATCACCCTGCAAAACAGTATAATTTGCATTCAGAGCAAATACTTAAAACTGCCATGTTTTGTAATGTATATAATTTTCTCTCTTTTGATTAGGTAGGAAATGGTTGCCCCAGTTCACCAACTGTGAAGACCTAGGATCACACAACTACAGCTTTGTTTCTCCAAGTGTTTCAGGATGTAAATGTAGTCTGACCTTTCCCTGCTGGACAGTTAAATCATGGACACGCTAAACAATTTAATTTGGAATGTCCTTCCAAAAGATGCTTTGGCTTCTCTCTCGAATGCTCACTAAGCATTTGTAGCTGACAAGGAAAAGGAAGAAAACTGTGAACTGGAAAGTTATCTTACAATGAAAATTACGAGCACATCTTGCATCTGTCCAGTCCTCGTGTGTCTCTGTTTTGTGCAGAGGTGTTATGGAACTGCTCAACACAGCTCCATCAAGGGGACCAGAAACCAAACCAAACACATCGAAGGTGAAACCGAAGTCCACCACCGTCCCAAAAGGGGATGGGTTTGGAATCAGTTCTTTGTTTTAGAAGAACATATGGGACCAGATCCACAATATGTTGGAAAAGTAAGTTTTTCTTTATTGGTTTGTTTTTTCCTCTCCTGGGAAATTGGGAGGTGGGATGAGGGTGGAGTTGCAGTTGGATTTGAACAGACATGGCACTTTAAGTGAATTATGTTATAGAATGCTATTTCTTATTCTAAACATTTTAAAATAATAATTATAAAAAATGAACTTCACCAATCATGTCACATCTCCCTAAACATTGGTCCATACAGACTAGACTGAATGTTCTTTACCAGCATATTACTCTTTCTGTTCTCTCATGTAAAATGGAGACACTTAATTAAACACACAATTCAGTTATTTCGTCTTTATTACCATGAAGATATATTAGAATTCACCGTGTCATTTATTGGTATGTTGATACTTACAGTTTTTTTAATCTATTGCTATTGCACATGAGGCTAAAAAGAAGACACTATATACGGCATCTAATATATTTCTGCTAACTGTTACAGAGACGGTATTTGAATTTATGTCAGCCTTTAAAAACACATGGATATTTTTCCAATCCCCCAAATTAATTTCCATACAAATATCGATATATTTAAGTATAGATTAAATATAAACTGGGTGTACAGGTTTTGTTAAAATCCCAAAAGAATGAAGTTGACAAAATGACCAGTAA
The DNA here is from genome assembly GCF_009873245.2 of Balaenoptera musculus. Classification (NCBI taxonomy): domain Eukaryota; kingdom Metazoa; phylum Chordata; class Mammalia; order Artiodactyla; family Balaenopteridae; genus Balaenoptera; species Balaenoptera musculus. The sequence continues at coordinate 16,493,635 of NC_045787.1, read as the reverse complement.
CTTCAGACCAACTTCCCTTTCTCTCAGAAATGCAGACAAGACAATTTAATGGCATGTCAAACCCTTTAGGAAATTGTGCGCTCAGTAATAAGGGACAGTTTAAGCATGTGTCAAGGCTCCAGGGTAAAGAATAGAGTGAGAAGTAGAGAGAGACCTTCTAATAGATTACTGATTGTTGGAAGCAGGCACACTTAGGTTTGTTCAGTACCTATGGGAGAAGCAGCAATCACAGCAGTAGAATCTTTATGACTGCAGGCTCAGTGACTTCTGCCTCCCTGCTTGACTATTTATTTTCACTTTAACACTGTTAGTACTAAAAAAAAAAAAAAAAAAAATAGTACTCCATCCAAGCCACAGTGCTTCCCTAATGTGTAGGCAGTACAGGAGCACAAGCCATCTGTTCTGCCCCTCTTCCAACACGGACTGGGTGGCAGCTATATTTTCCATACAAGGCAGGAGCTACGGAGTCAGAATGTGAAACACAAAAAAGATCTGGAACAATTCTATCATTTTCTTATGTGCATATTAAAACAAGAAGGAAAACCCCTCATATTCATCCTATGCTTTTTTCCTACAGACTGTTCCATGAAGTAAATGTAGATAAATGTACTAAAGTAAAAACATAATATATTGAATTACTATAAAGTTATTTTTGTTATGAACTTCAAAATCCTTTTTCTATAATCCTCTCAATCCTTGAAAAGGAGGGGAAAAAAAAGGAACAGAAAAATGTTTCCTTTGTAGAGTACCAAAAGGAAAAATTATATATTATTAAAAAAAATTTTATGCATATTTATTGTCACTTTAACTAAAAAACGGAAACAAAAGTTGCTAGAAAAGGTTAGGGAAAGATCAGATAGCTTCTCATTTTTTGGTGGGTCACCTAGTTTGAGTGAAAAATGAAAGCTCAATCAGTAGATTAGTTGCAAACAGTCTTTCTGGGCTTGGGTGCCAATGAACATATGGTTGAGAGCTTGTTAGCCATCAGGAGGTGGTGAGGGCTGTGAATCTGTTCCTTTGTGGAGGTTCTGTGGAAATCGGTATCCATTCTGTTGTAGTATTAACAGACAAATTTAAAGGGTCACACCCAAAGGTGTGGCCCCCCCTATTCCCTATCTGACCTGGGGCCCCTCACTCATTCATAGTCTTTCTACTCAATATTCATCTGCCTTTATGAGCAATTCTAACTTGATTGTGTGGATTCATTCCCCTCATCCATAACCCCCTACATACGTACAAACACATGTACATACATACATACATATACACCTACATACATATATATGTACATACACAACTGTGACAGTTAAAAAAAACCTGCAAAATTCAACAATCCATATGTACTTATAATAACCTCCTGTTCCATTATTTTTATTAGAGAAGAGAATTTATATTTCACACTTATAAATACATTCATAATGTATGAGAGCCATATATTTTCAAAGTGTTCCTGAATAGAAGATAGAATCATTACAGTTACTATAAGCATGAGAGGGGAGTACCTCCAAAGAGCTGAAAATTATCTCCTTTACTCCCTTCTGTCACTGAAGTTCCAGCAGGAACTTTGTCAACAGAAACAAAATAATAATCATATAATACAAAATAATAATCATACAATACAAGATAATAATCATACAATAATCCAATGCAATATTTGTTATTAAAATAATATATTTTCTACATGAATTATATAAGTTTGTTTCCAGTCATCCTTGAGCTCTGGATAGTAATTTTGTGTATCTATAGTTATATTTCACATTATAAAACAACATCTGAAACTTTTGATAAGAGCTTGAGCCAAACTGTTTTGATACTTACCAATTTCTTTTATATTTTTTATAATAATTTTCTTTGACTTTTCTTAGTGATTGGGTTTATTATGAGGGAATTTATTTTGTTGACATTGGTCAATATGCATTATTCACTACTAAGAGATTTTTTTTTTTTTAATGAGGCTAAGGCCATGAACATACGGCAGTTTTAATGGTACATAGTATAACTATATATACATGTATAATACATACACCATCTCACCATTAAAATATATATATAATTATACATATATACAGATAAATATAATTGACAATCCATAATTTTTTTTCAGAGTGTAATGGCCATGAGAAATCAAATACCAAAACGAGTGTATGAATATATCTCACGGATTTAACCTCATGGACTTATTAAAGATCTTTTTAAATACTTGAAAGATTAGAGTAAGGAAACTATAAGTAGTAAGTAAGTCCTTTTTGGAAAGAAAGGACTTTTGTTTGCAAGTAAGTCCTCTCTTCTTGGAAAAAATTATGGAAATGTCATTATAGTTTTACAACAAAAATGTTCTCTCTTTTCCAAAAATTATGTAAAAACTAATATAGACCATTTAATCTGTTTTTATTTTCAAAATTGAACAGAGCTGAATGAATTCCGTTATAACTAAGAACATAATTTTGTATAAAATATCACACACATCCTAAAGTGCAGGCCATGTATCACACCTAACATTAGAGTAGACTCATTGCCTTCATGAGATAGTAATGATTAGTGAGTAAAGAGCCGAGTTTGAGTTAAGGCTTCTCTGCTTATTATCTGTATTACAACTAGCAAGTGTCTTAATTCCCTGCATTTCTGTTTCCTTACACGTAATGCTGAGAAATACTGTTTGACATTTCTGTTACTAACTCAAGTGTGTTATAAAGTTTAGTTTATAGTTTAGATTATGGGTTAGTTAAACCATAGCCTGTGTGCAGATTCATCTAGTTGCATGTGCTGGTATTGCTTGCATACTAAAAAACAAAAAAAATTAACTATTGAAAAAATTTAAGCAATAATATTTTGTGATACATGGAAATGAAATGAAATCCAAATTCAGTTTCTGTAAATAATGTTTTATTGGAATACAGCCAGACTTACATTTACATATTGTATATGGCTGTTTTCAATCTACTATGGTAGAATTAGGTAGTGGCAAGAGAAATTACAGTCCACAAAGTCTAAAATATTTACTAATGAACATTTCCAGAAAATATTTGGAACCCCTCTTTGAGATATCTGCTTCACCTAGTAGACTATGAATGCTTTGAAAGCAGGTTCTGGGACTACTTCATCTTCATTTGCACAGAATCTACCTCAGTGCCTATTGTAATGATCAAATGTGGTAATTCACTGGAAAGGGCTCCATAAACTATAGCCTTTTGTAGTCATGTTAATGGTTGTGATAATTATTTGAAATTATTGAGACAAAAATCTCTGTTTATAAACTCTCTGTTTATTCATCTCTGTTTATCAACTTGGTGTTTTTGTTTTTATTGTTTTGTTGCATTACATGCAGTAGTGTAATGAATGTCCTTTTACACACATCATTTAGCATACATATAGGTGTATCTGTGGGAGAGATTTCCAGAGTGGGATTCTCATTTAAAAATAAATAAATCTTTAATTCTGGTAGATGTTACCAGATCCTCCTCCATAGGTGGTGGTGAATTTTGCACCTCTTTGATGTATGAGAATAAATATTTCTCTACAGCAGTGCCAACAGATAGGATTGTAAAACTTGGAATTTTACAAATATTATAGGTGAAAAATTGCATCTCTGTGTACTTTCAATTTACATTTCTCTTATTATGAGTAAAATTGATCACCTTTTCATAGTTGAAGGGATATGAATATTCCTTTTTTACTAACTGACGCTTCAGGCCCTTTTGTTAGTCTTTTTAACGTATACTTTTGATATTTACATAATAGATGAAATAATTCTTTGCCAGTGATGTTACCAATAATTTTTTCACAGTTGCCGTTTGCCTTTTGACTTTGTTTATAATTTTTGCTTTATAGAAATGTATTATTTTAATTTGATCATTCTTAGCATTCCTTTGACTGAAACTACATTTTTATTTGGTTTGGATTCCTCTGAAATTTGAGGATTTTGGTGTTCAGAATTAGTGACAGTAGATTAAAAATGCATTCTTAAGGTATTAATATCTACAGTTTATTACATATACTAGAAAATATTACTTAATGAATAAAAAAGATGGTGTAAAAGTGGAATTGCTTACTTTAGAGATCAGAAATTATAATTTAAAATACACATGATTTCTTATTTTTGGACACTAGCTACTGGCTGTATTGCATATATGTTTCATATTTACCAGTAGAATATATCCTAGTGTGCAGGTTGTAACTGCAAAGTATATTGACTCTTACTGGTACATGCTAGGAATATTTAAATATGTGTAACTATTAGAACTTAACTAAGGACATACATTGGAAATAATGTCTTTTAACACACAAGTGCTGGAAATGAGCTTCATATATATCAAGTGATAATTGCTTGCAATTAGCTAGGTGTTCTGCTCCATAAATACATATTATTTTCATTTTAAAAACATTGAGGATGACTTCTTTAACCAAGAATTCTTGTATGAGAAATAAAGGAAACTCTATGTTTACTTCGGTATATCTTTAAGTAGATATTATCCACATTGCATTATTTAGTAATTAAAGAGAATAGAATAAAAAAATCATAAACAAGAGGTAAGACACCAAAAACTGTGTTCCTACTTAGTAGCATGTTTTAGGCTAAGGTACCTAATCTATTAACAATGTTACATTAGGGTTTGGGCTATATTGACATTAAATATATATTTGACAATAAAAATTAATAAGAACTTAGATTTTTTTTCAGGATAAACAAATGAATTATAGTCTCCGTCTTCACTTCCCTTCATTTATGGTGTATATTCTTATAACTGTTAGAATTTTTTCTAGATATAAATTGTAACATGGAGAAGATATTGCTTACATCTATGAAGAATTTAGTTACTAAAATTCTACCTCTCACTCTTTACCCATGTCCTACATGTGTGAGTAGCTAAGTGTAGACTCTAGGCAATTATTCCCAATTTGCTTTATTAAAACAACAACAACAACAAGCATATAGAGGGTAAGAAAGGAATTCTAGCAGTATAAAGGAACTAAGAAACCATCTTGCCAAATTCCTCAAGTAATAGAAGGCAATGATGCTCGAAACAGTTAAGTGATCTCTTCATGGGAAGGGGGATTAGTTATGACAGTGCCAAAGAACAAATTGTAAGATATCTGATTCTTTAATGAAAGTCAGTTTCTAGTATATAGTGCATGAAATTCCCCTCTCATCATCACTGTTATTGCCATTAGTTTATATTTTTTTCTTTCTTTAAAAGAGCACCTTCAAATCTCTTTTAATATGAAGTACTGTAGATTCAAATTAAATAAATGATTTTGAGGTTGAAGAGAGAATAAATCATGTATGAAGGAATGGGAAGGCTCAGGCTTTTCAGAAAAAGAAAAGATAGCTTTAATGTCATCATGAACTCTGAATTAAAAATTAAACACACAGCAAGAAAAGGTCCCAATTGTCATCTGATATTGTAAAGACAATAATTTTATGAATATTTTTACCATAACTTGTTTGAAATGGAAAACGTCCTGTATCAAAACATGACATTTGAATTTTACACAAGTGACAATGTGATGACATGATGTCATGTGAAATTAATTCATGGCATACAGTTCCATTATGGATATAGAAATTTCTCAATAGTTATCATGGAAATTTAACTCTTTAGATCCAGTCCTAAAAGAAATTGGGTGCATAAAAGAGAAATTTGATTTTGCATATACTTCATTTAATATGTAGTGATATAGAACTTGTTTTTTTAAGAAATCCGATTTCACTAAGTTTAATTTTACTTTTAGAGAAGAGTGACATTCTATCTGAACTGTTTAAAAATGTTGAAATTAATAGCATTAACACTCATTATATATAGTGTTTCTCAATGCTACGCCAGAAAATTTTTAAGCATCATCAATACAAAGCAATACCTATTATGGCCACAATGTATGCATTTATTCACCTCGTGAACTTTTTATCACTATGCAAATGCACCCACCTGTGTCTGTGTGTGTATGTGGGCTTGAGTGTTATCCATGGTGCTAAGCCAGAGGTGACTTTAACCCCTGGGGGTGTTTGGCAATGTCTGGACGCATTTTTCGCCCCTGATAAATTGTCTGTTCGTTTCATTTGGCATAATCACTATGGTTACGGCTCCTTAAAGGGTTCAGGAAAATGTCATAATGTGTTTTCAAATCAGAATAAAATATGAACATGAATATAGCTGTCTATATTAGTCTTTATATAAATGCAACTGCAAATAGAATTTATCATTTTAATTGAAAAAAAAAAAAAGGCCCACAAAGGCAAAAGGGCCAAGGGTCCCTGAAAGTTGTAATGTGGACCTGATTTTTGGTTGCGACAAGCAGGGATGTGGTGCTACTGGCATTTAGTTAGTAGAGGCCAGGGATGCTGCCACACATTCTGTAACACACAGGACAGCCCCCACCAACGAAGAATTATCCAGTGCAAAGTGGCAATAGTGCCAGCCTGAATCCGACATTGACACCCATAGAACACGTTTTTCTTGATCAAAATGTTTTTGAGTATATTGTCCATACTGTTACATCACTATAATGACATTTTACATGTGTCATTTATAATACACACACGAATGACTTTTAAACTTAAGTTTTTTAATGCAATCTGATGATTTATTTTTCTAAGCAATTATTTTATTCCATTGTTTATTTTGATTTCTAATATGCTTGGACTTATTACTACCAATTTATTTTGTATTTTATGGGCACTCTGTTTTCTGTTTGTTGTTTTGTTTTTTTCTCCTTTTATTCTACTATAATAACTTCTCTTGGGATTTTTCTCTGCTGCTTTGAAAGTTTTATGTTTTTGATGTTTGTGCTCGCTCTTAATTTTTTTGTGCATTCTTGACTTCACGTCAAAACTTAGTGTCTCTATCAACCTCCTATACAATGACGTAGAATGACCACATTTTGATTACATTATTGTGTTGTCTACTTTTTACATGCCTACTAGCCAAACTGTTTTTAAGCCACCCAATCACTCATTCTTCTTCTTATTGTTATTGTTGTTAGTATTAATGTATAAAGTATATACTTATTTATATGTTTAACATATTTTACAACTTTTTTACTCGCCTTTGCTTCTATATCAAACTTCTTGGGTTCAGTTTACTTCTTACTGAAATATGAGCCGATTTCTTTTTAACAGGTACTTTAGAAAGCTTAAATTTGATACCAGTACAGTTACCCTAAACAATATGAATATCTTAGGATGTTTAAACACTAATCACTTTCTCCTTTTTCATATTATATTTGTCTAGCATCTTCTTTTCTCATTTTTTAAAAGAAATTTCCAGATTTCTTTAATTATTATTAAAGTCATTTAAACATTGTCTTGCTTAGATTTACCCAACTTTACCAGTATCTTTGTTTGTTACTGTGTCTACCACTGTTCTTTCTCCTGGTTTGATTTACTTATTGCCTATATATGGCCTTTACTTATTTATTTATTTTTCTATTTATCCTGAAAGCAGTAAAAGCTTCCTTTCTTTCTTTATTTGAAGGATTGTTTCTTGTGTATAGGATTCTAGGTTGAGTTTTTTCATTATCATTTTATTGAAGATATATTTTATATTGGACCCTATGTTTGCTAATGAGAAATCTGCTGAAATTCCATTTTAAATTTCATCCCTTTCTCTTAGGTTGATTTCAGGATTATCTCTATGTCTTTTGTTGTCTGTAGACTTACTAATGTGCTTAGGCACTGAAGATTTTTTTTTTATGAAGAGAGAGGACTTTCTATTTTTACTGGTCTATGTATTAATTAGCCAGAGCTTCCATAGCAAAATACTATAAACTGAGTGGTTAAACAACAGAAATTTATTGTCTCAGTTCTGGAGGCTGGGCGTCAAATCAAGATGTTGGCAAGGTTGGTTGCTTCTGTAGTTTCTGAGGGAAGGATCTTTTCCAAGCCTCTCTCCTTGGCTTGTAGATTGCTGTCTTCATGTTCACATGGTGTTCTCACTATATGGGTATCTGTGTCCAAATTTCCTTTTTTCATTAGGACATCAGTCCTCTATAAAGATCCTATCTCCAAATAAGGTACTGGGGTTAGAATTTCAACATGTGAATTTTGTTGTTACAAAATTCAATCCATAACAGACTGAAATCAGTATTTTCTGTTTAATTATTAGGATTTTTGTACTTTACAGAAATATAGCATCTCATCTATTATTTTTTTGAATTTTCTTCTTCCTCATTTATTGTTTCATTCTAAAACTTCTATTTGATATAATTTCTCTCAGATTCATTTCTAGCGTTCTAATCCTCTCTTCAATTAAGTTGAATAGTTAGTATATTCTTTGACTTAAACACAAATATTACCTTGAATATATTTTTAAATTTTTAGTTCTTTTTGGTTCCTTTTCTCCTTTTTATATGCGACCTCTCCTTTCATTTTGACCTCTATTTCTTCTCTTATGACTTTAATTATTGCAAGCCACCTATTTCAAAATCTTGTTCAAATTTTATTATTCTTTTTGTGCTTGATTAATTTGCATATTTCCTTTGTCTATCCACAGTCATGGAGATTTGATCCTGGTATGCCTTTTAAAATTTTATGTTCACTTGTCTTCAAGAGTGTGTGATAAGTGGGAATGAGGATTTTGATGGGATTTCTCTAAAATATAGCTTGAGGAATATCCATAGAGAGTCACTTATTTTTTTGTTTCCTGACAACAAATTGGTTTCATAAATCTTAATAAATTTTATTTTTATTTAACATTTTTTTTCTTTTTTCTTTTTGTTAGTTGAAGTATAGTTGATTTACAACATTGTATTATTTTCAGGTTTACAGCAAAGTGATTCAGTTAAATATATATTAATTTTTAATTTTTAACTATTGATTCTTATCCATACCTTTAATGAAAACAGCAACAAAAGAACACTAGCAACACAAAAATAAATCTTGTATACCTTTCTTCTGGGCTGCAAGTTTGGGTTTCAGTTTATCACAGGAAACTTTTTTTCTACCAAGAGCTCTTAACAGGCCACAAACTTCCTTGCTATTTTTTTAAGCTAGTGGGTAGATAGTCTAATTTTCATTTCATGGAGTTTGTTTTCAAGTAGTCTTGCTTTGTTCAGATATCTCCTTTCTAATTTTGTACCTTGAGGGACTGAAAGTCATAGTTTCTAATCTCTAGGAGATGTAAAACCAAATCTTCGTGCTCATGGCCTGTATCCAGTTTAATTTTCCCCAAAGGCATCTGACTATCTGCCAGTTGCAAATGACTTTCCTGGTAAAAATCTTCTCTTCCTTCCTTTCTCCAGTGAATTACCTTTCAATGTTTCTGTCTCAGTTATATTGTACTTTAAATTTATAATTGTTTATAGTAAGAGATGTCTTTATTAGCTTTGTCTGCCATTTTTATTGTCATATGTTACGTCAGGTTTTTCTTTACACAAAAACAATCTTTGGATTAGATAATCTTTTTAATATTTCTTCTATATATAAATAATATTTTTTTACCATGATTCACTATTTTCATGCAGAAGTAAAATGAAAATCCAAATACTCCCAAAATGTGAAAGAGTAGAAATATGCATTCCAAAAAATCATATTGTACTTCATAACTAATTGTGGACTGATTTATTTCAACATGTATTGGCCCTAAGGAAATGAATAGTTTCAACATAGGTATTAGATTATTCTCAGGAAATGTTTCATTATTTTATTGATTTTTATCCAATGAATATTTGAACATTTAATTGCACCAGACCTCACATAACAAAAGCATTTAGTTTGAAGTTGAGCCTAGACAGTCTTCAAATACATCTAGTTTTTACTTTTTTTGAATTTCATAAAGAAAATACCAGGCATTTGTTACAAGAATCACAGAGTGAAATATAATGAATTTCTTTCCTCTAGGATTATTTATGTTTCCTATATATATATTTTTTTTAATGTTTTAGCCATCTCTGCTTTTGTTTTTTATTATTTATTTATTTATTTATTTATTTATTTGGCTGCGTCAGGTCTTAATTGTGGCATGTGGGATCTTTCGTTGCAGGGCGCAGGCTCTTTGTTGCAGCACACGAGCTTCTCTCTAGTTGTGGCGCACGGGCTCTAAAGTGTGCAGGCTAAGTAGTTGTGGCACGCGGGCTTAGTTGCCCTGCTGCATGTGAGATCTTAGTTCCCCGACCAGGGATCGAACCCACGTCCCCTGCATTGGAAGGTGGATTCTTAACCACTGGACCACCAGGGAAGTCCCTATATATGGTTTATTTGTCACTATATTTATAGACATTAGAATGGTATATGGTGTGAAATCCTATTCTATGCTAAAAATAAAATAATATAAAATATAAAAAAATTAAAATATACTAACTTAATATAGTCTTCTCTTTGGTTTGCTTTGTTTGGAACCATAGCTTGATTTCAGTTTATTTATTTTTTCAAATTTTTATTGGAGTATAGTTGATTTACAATATTGTGTTAGTTTCAAGTGTACAGCAAAGTGAATCAGTTATACATATACATATATCCACCCTTTTTTTAGATTGTTTTCCCACATAGGCCATTACGGAGTATTGAGTAGAGTTCCCTGTGCTATACAGTAGGTCGTTATTAGTTATCTATTTTATATATAGCAGTGTGTATATGTCAATCCCAGTCTCCCAATTAATCCCTCCCCCCCTTACCCCTTGGTAACCATAAGTTTGTTTTCTACATCTGTAGCTCTATATCTGTATTGTAGATAAGTTCATTTGTATCCTTTTTGTAGATTCCTCACATAAGCAATATCATATGATATTTGTCAGCTGAGTTTATTTTGACAAAGGTTGAAGACTAGGTCATATTCACTCATTTAAAATTTATTGAATACATCCTCAGTTCTCGTCACTCTACAAGGCATTGTGTATATAGTGGTGAATGAAGCAGGTATCTTGGGAGACATTGACATTAAGCCAACATTCATACAAATAAATATTCAACTATAAACTGTGATGAGGATTTTGAAAGTATGTTGTACTTGTGTGTAGTGTTAAACTTAGATTGGGGGTGAGGGAAGAACTCTCTGAGGAAGAACAGGCCAGGATCGAAAAATGAATAGGAGCTAATCACACCAAGTTGATGCTATGCTTGTGTATGACGTTTGAGAATGGAGGAGTGTCCATTATGAAGGAGTAACACATATAAAGATCCTGAGATGGGAAGGAGTTTGTGTATTTGAGGGTCAAAGAAAGACCGGGTAACTCCAATTTAGGTAATGAGCAGTAGAGAAGAGAGAGATGAGGCTAGACACAATAGGACATGGATATTACAGGGTCTCTGGAATAAAGAACTGTGGGCTTCATATTTAGAGAAGTGTGAAGACATTGTTGACTTTAAGAAGAAAAGGATGTGGCATCAATATATTTGTTGCTAAGCAATCGCTTTTCTATATGAGCAACAGAATTGCAGGGAAAAAGAATTTCAGGAAAATCAAAGGTAGGTTTCTGTAAAGGAGTTAATATAGCATAAAAAAGGGGGTAATAAAGCATAGTTTGCTTATTTACTTTTCCATAATGATTTAAGGGATACTATATTTATGGACCATATAATGTATTATCGACTCAGGGCAACACTTGACACATACTTGCAACACATATATAAGTAGCAAGAAGTAGCGGAAGGAACATTGGACAGGTAGCCTTGATTTTTCTACTATGTAATTTTTTGACCTGGGTAAATCCAAACTTTCAGAACAAAGTTTTTTTATGCACATTAAAGCAGTGAATGAATGAGATGATTGCAAGAATCCTATTTCACTTTGAAAGTTACTGCTTCAATGTAAATTCAACTGTTAAAAAACTAACAGCATGCCATACACTGTGCTAAATGTGGAGATTATACTAATGAAAAATACAATCTCAATAATAAATGAAATGAAGGCAAGAAGAGGTGATTTCAAGAACAAATGATAGCATCACAGTACTAGTGGTGCAGTAGAGGTGCTAAACATAGGGGATGATGGTGCAAGGGGAGGAGTAATATACTTGACTTAGCTCCATTTAGGGAAGGCTCCTCAGAAGAGGAAGAATTTGACTAATATTTTGCCATCAATAGAAAATGGGACAGGTAAAGTATATTGGTTAAGAGAGACCTGCACTGGAATTTTAGGAATGACATATCAAAAGTATATAAGTAGAAATTAAGGATATACAAGCACAGCAGTTGGAGCACAGATCACATGTTGAGAAGTGAGAAAGGGGGATGCAGGGCTGTTTGTCTTTTTATTTTAGGATGTAGAATTGACAAGATTTTGCATCTGTTGAGAGTGAGAAAGGGGGATGCAGGGCTGTTTGAAGATGTTGGGCAGGCACCTCCTTATATTGGGAGGCGGCAGCTAAAGAATAAAAGAGGAAGATCATGTCTGGGAGTGACGGTGATGGAGCTAGGTTTGGATAGTCTATGTCCCAGGTGCTTCGTGGGCATGCAGGTGGGCAGGTATGGAGAGATGCAGAACACTGGAGGAAGGATGCAGGCTAAAGGGTAGAAATGGGAGATACTGGGGTTTAAGTGGTGATTGA